>NC_060130.1:37222190-37545440 GCF_021461395.2 Schistocerca americana | reverse complement strand
AAAGTGAAGCATCGGAATCTATAACTAGTGTCACAGGAATGGTTCAAAACATAGTCAGTAAGACGAGTCAGTCTTCTTGTACTTAAGACAGCATTGTGCCTTTTCTATTTAATTCCGATGCAATTTCTGTGTTTCATTGACAATAAGAAGGTCCAAGGGATACAGTAAACCTGAAGTGAAGCATCGGAATCTATAACTAGTGTCACAGGAATAGCTCAAAACATAGTCAGTAGGAAGAGTCAGTCTTCTTGTACTTAAGTCGGCATTGTGCCTTTTCTATTCTTTTCCGATGCAATTTCAGTGTTTCATCGTCAATAAGAAGGTCCAAGGGATACTGTACACGTGGAGTGAAGCATCGGAATCTATAACTAGAGTCAATGGAATGGTTCAAAACATAGACAGTGAGAAGAGTCAGTCTTCTTGTACTTAAGTCGGCATTGTGCCTTTTGTATTTAATTCCGATGCAATTTCTGTGTTTCATCGTCAATGAGAAGGTCCAAGGGATACAGTAAATCTGAAGAGAAGCATCGGAATCTATAACTAGTGTCACAGGAATGGTTCAAAACATACTCAGTAAGAAGAGTCGGTCTCCATGTACTTAAGTCGGCGTTGGCCTTTTGTATTTAATTCCGGTGCAATATCTGTGTTTCATCGTCAATATGAAGGTCCAAGGGATACAGTAGACCTGAAGTGATGCAACGGAATCCCTAACTAGAGTCACAGGAATGGTTCAAAACATAGTCAGTAAGAAGAGTCGGTCTTCATGTACTTAAGTCGGCGTTGGCCTTTTGTATTTAATTCCGGTGCAATTACTGTGTTTCATCGTCAATACGAAGGTCCAAGGGATACAGTAAACCTGAAGTGAAGCATCGGAATTTATAACTAGTGTCACAGGACTGGTTTAAAACATAGTCAGTAATGAGAGTCAGTCTTCTTGTACTTAAGTCTACATTGTGCCTTTTGTATTTAATTCCGGTGCAATTTCTGTGTTTCATCGTCAATAAGAAGGTCAGAGGGATACAGTAAACATGAAGTGTAGCATCGGAATCTATAACTAGTGTCACAGGAATGGATCAAAACATAGTCAGTAAGAAGAGTCAGTCTTCTTGTACTTAAGTCGGCATTGTGGCTTTTGTATTTATTTCCGATGCAATATCTGTGTTTCATCGTCAATAAGAAGGTCCAAGGGATACAGTAAACCTAAAGTGAAGCATCGGAATCTATAACTAGTATCACAGGAATGGTTCAAAACATAGTCAGTAAGAAGAGTCGGTGTTCATGTTCTTAAGTCGGCATTGGCCTTTTGTATTTAATTCCGGTGCAATTTCTGTGTTTCATCGTCAATAAGAAGGTCAGCTGGATACAGTAAACCTGAAGTGAAGCATCCGAATCTGTAACTAGTTTCACAGGAATGGTTCAAAACATAGTCAGTAAGAGGAGACAGTTTTCTTGTCCTTAAGTCGGCATTGTGCTTTTTGAATTTAATTCCGATGCAATTTCTGTGTTTCATCGTCAATATGAAGTTCCAAGGGATACAGTAAACCTGGAATGAAGCATCGGAATCTATAACTTGTGTCACAGGAATGGTTCAAAACATAGACAGTAAGAAGATACAGTCTTCTTGTACTTAAGTCGGCATTGTGCCTTTTGTATTTAATTCCGATACAATTTCTGTGTTTCATCGTCAATAAGAAGGTCAGAGGGATACAGTAACCCTGAAGTGAAGCATCGGAATCTATAACTAGTGTCACAGGACTGGTTTAAAACATTGTCAGTAAGAAGAGTCGGTCTTCATGTTCTTAAGTCGGCATTGGCCTTTTGTATTTAATTCCGGTGCAATTTCTGTGTTTCTTCGTCAATAAGAAGGTCAGCTGGATACAGTAAACCTGAAGTGAAGCATCCGAATCTGTAACTAGTTTCACAGGAATGGTTCAAAACATAGTCAGTAAGAGGAGTCAGTTTTCTTGTCCTTAAGTCGGCATTGTGCTTTTTGAATTTAATTCCGATGCAATTTCTGTGTTTCATCGTCAATATGAAGTTCCAAGGGATACAGTAAACCTGGAATGAAGCATCGGAATCTATAACTAGTGTCACAGGAATGGTTCAAAACATAAACAGTAAGAAGAGTCAGTCTTCATGTACTTAAGTCGGCATTGTGCCTTTTGTATTTAATTCCGATGCAATTTCTGTGTTTCATCGTCAATAAGTAGGTCAGAGGGATACAGTAACCCTGAAGTGAAGCATCGGAATCTATAACTAGTGTCACAGAGATGGTTGATAACATAGTCAGTAAGAGGAGTCAGTCTTCTTGTACTTAAGTCGGCATTGTGCCTTTTGTATTTAATTCCGATGATATTTCTGTGTTTCATCGTCAATAAGAAGGTCAGAGGAATACAGTAAACCTGAAGTGAAGCATCGGAATCTATAACTAGTATCACAGGAATGGTTCAAAACATAGACAGTAAAAAGACTCAGTATTCTTGTACTGAAGTCGGCATTGTGCCTTTCCTATTTAATTCCGATGCAATTTCTGTGTTTCATCGTCAATAAGAATGTCAGAGCGATGCAGTAAACCTGAAGTGAAGCATCAGAATCCATAATAAGTGTCACAGGAATGGTTCAAAACATAGTCAGAAAGAAGAGTCAGTCTTCTTGTCCTTAAGTCTTCATTGTGCCTTTTGTATTTAATTCCGATGCAATTTCTGTGTTTCATCGTCAATAAGAAGGTCCAAAGGATTTTATAAACCTAGAGTGTAGCATCGGAATCTATAACTAGTGTCACAGGAATGCTTCAAAACATAGTCAGTAAGAAGAGTGAGTCTTCTTGTACTTAAGTCGGCAATGTGCCTTTTCTATGTTTCATCGTAAATAAGAAGGTCCAAGGGATACAGTAAACCTGGAGTGACACATCGGCATCTATAACTAGTGTCAATGGAATGGTTCAAAACATAGACAGTAAGAAGAGTCAGTCTTCTTGTATTTAAGTCGCCATTGTGGTTTTCGTATTTAATTCCGGTGCAATTTCTGTGTTCATCGTCAATAAGAAGATCAGAGGGATACAATAAACCTGAAGTGAAGCATCGGAATCTATAACTAGTGTCACAGGAATGGTTCAAAACATAGTCAGTAAGAAGAATCAGTCTTCTTGTCCTTAAGGCGGCCTCGTGCCTTTTGTATTTAATCCCGATGCTATTTCTGTGTTTCATCGTCAATAAGAAGGTCCAAGGGATACATTAAACTTTAAGTGAAGCATCGGAATCTATAACTAGTGTCACAGGAATGGTTCTAAACATAGTCAGTAAGACGAGTCAGTCTTCTTGTACTTAAGTCGGCACTGTGTCTTTTCTATTTAATTCCGATGCAATTTCTGTGTTTCATCGTCAATACGAAGGTCCAATGGATACAGTTAACCTGAAGTGAAGCATCGGAATCGATAACTAGTGTCGCAGGAATGGTTCAATCATAGACAGTAAGAAGAGTCAGACATCTTGTACTTATGTCGGTATCGTACCTTATGTATTTAATTCCGATGCAATTTCTGTGTTTCATCGTCAATAAAGTCAAAGGGATACAGTAAACCTGAAGTGAAGCATCGGAATCTATAACAAGTGTCACAGGAATGGTTCAAAACGTACATAGTAGGAAGAGTCAGTCTTCTTGTACTTATATCGGCATTGTGCCTTTTGTATTTAATTCCTATGCAATTTCTGTGTTTCATCGTCAATAAGAAGGTCAGAGGGATACAGGAAACCAGAAGTGAAGCATCGGAATCCAAAATTAGTGTCACAGGAATGGTTCAAAACATAGTCAGTAAGACGAGTCAGTCTTCTTGTACTTAAGACAGCATTGTGCCTTTTCTATTTAATTCCGATGCAATTTCTGTGTTTCATTGTCAATAAGAAGGTCCAAGGGATACAGTAAACCTGAAGTGAAGCATCGGAATCTATAACTAGTGTCACAGGAATAGCTCAAAACATAGTCAGTAAGAAGAGTCAGTCATCTTGTAAATAAGTCGGCATTGTGCCTTTTCTATTTTTTTCCGATGCAATTTCAGTGTTTCATCGTCAATAAGAAGGTCCAAGGGATACTGTACACGTGGAGTGCAGCATCGGAATCTATAACTAGTGTCAATGGAATGGTTCAAAACATAGACAGTGAGAAGAGTCAGTCTTCTTGTACTTAAGTCGTCATCGTGCCTTTTGTATTTAATTCCGGTGCAATTTCTGTGTTTCATCGTCAATAAGAAGGTCAGAGGGATACAGTAAACCTGAAGTAAAGCATCGGAATCCATAACTAGTATCACAGGAATGGTTCTAAACATAGTCAGTGAGAAGAGTCAGTCTTCTTGTCCTTAAGTCAGCATTGTGCCTTTTGTATTTAAATCCAATGCAATTTCTGTGTTTCATCGTCAATATGAAGGTCCAAGGGATACAGTAAACCTGGAGTGAAGCATTGGAATCTACAACTAGTGTCACAGGAATGGTTCAAAACATAGACAGTAAGAAGATACAGTCTTCTTGTACTTAAGTCGGCATTGTGTCTTTTGTATTCAATTCCGATGCAATTTCTGTGTTTCATCGTCAATAAGTAGGTCCAAGGGATACAGTAAATCTGAAGACAAGCATCGGAATCTATAACTAGTGTCACAAGAATGGTTCAAAACATAGTCAGTAAGAAGAGTCGGTCTCCATGTAATTAAGTCGGCGTTGGCCTTTTGTATTTAATTCCGGTGCAATATCTGTGTTTCATCCTCAATATGAAGGTCGAAGGGATACAGTAGACCTGGAGTGAAGTATCGGAATCTATAACTAGTGTCACAGAGATGGTTCAAAACATAGTCAGTAAGAAGAGTCAGTCTTCTTGTACTTAAGTCGGCATTGTGCCTTTTGTATTTAATTCCGATGATATTTCTGTGTTTCATCGTCAATAAGAAGGTCAGAGGAATACAGTAAACCTGAAGTGAAGCATCGGAATCTATAACTAGTATCACAGGAATGGTTCAAAACATAGACAGTAAGAAGAGTCAGTATTCTTGTACTGAAGTCTTCATTGTGCCTTTTCTATTTAATTCCGATGCAATTTCTGTGTTGCATCGTCAATAAGAATGTCAGAGCGATGCAGTAAACCTGAAGTGAAGCATCAGAATCTATAATAAGTGTCACAGGAATGGTTCAAAACATAGTCAGAAAGAAGAGTCAGTCTTCTTGTCCTTAAGTCTTCAGTGTGCCTTTTGTATTTAATTCCGATGCAATTTCTGTGTTTCATCGTCACTAAGAAGGTCCAAGGGATACTATAAACCTGGAGTGTAGCATCGGAATCTATTACCAGTGTCACAGGAATGGTTAAAACATAGTCAGTAAGAAAAGTGAGTCTTCTTGTACTTAAGTCGGCATTGTGCTTTTTCTATTTAATTCCGATGCAATTTCAGTGTTTCATCGTAAATAAGAAGGTCGAAGAGATACAGTAAACCTGGAGTGAAGCATCGGAATCTATAACTAGTGTCAATGGAATGGTTCAAAACATAGACAGTAAGATGAGTGAGTCTTCTTGTACTTAAGTCGGCATTGTGGCTTTTGTATTTAATTCCGGTGCAATTTCTGTGTACATCGTCAATACGAAGATCAGAGGGATACAACAAACCTGAAGTGAAGCATCGGAATCTATAACTAGTGTCACAGGAATGGTTCAAAACATAGTCAGTTAGAAGAGTCAGTCTTCTTGTCCTTAAGGCGGCCTTGTGCCTTTTGTATTTAATCCCGATGCAATTTCTGTGTTTCATCGTCAATAAGAAGGTCCAAGGGATGCTGTAAACCTGAAGTGAAGCATCGGAATCTATAACTAGTGTCACAGGAAAGGTTCAAAACATAGTCAGTAAGAAGAGACAGTCTTCTTGTCCTTAAGTCGGCATTGTGCCTTTTGTTTTTAATTCCGATGCAATTTTTGTGTTTGATCGTCAATAAGAAGGTCCAAGGGATACAGTAAACCTGGAGTGAAGCATCCGAATCTATAACTAGTGTCACACGATTGGTTCAAAACATAGACAGTAAGAAGATACAGTCCTCTTGTACTTAAGTCGGCATTGTGGCTTTTGTATTTAATTCCTATGCACTTTCTGTGTTTCATCGTCAAGAAGAAGGTCCAAGGGATACAGTAAACCTGAAGTAAAGCATCGGAATCTATAACTAGTGTCACAGGAATGGATCAAAACATAGTCAGTAAGAGTGCGGGTTTCATGTACTTAAGTCGGCATTGGCCTTTTGTATTTAATTCCGATGCAATTTCTGTGTTTCATCGTCAATAAGAAGGTCCAAGGGATGCAGTAAACCTGAAGTGAAGCATCGGAATCTATAACTAGTGTCACAGGAATGGTTCAAAACATAGTCAGTAAGGAGAGTCAGTCTTCTTGTACTTAAGTCGGCATTGTGCCTTTTGTATTTAATTCCGGTGCAATTTTTGTGTTTCATCGTCAATAAGAAGGTCAGAGGGATACAGTAAACCTGAAGTGAAGCATCGGAATCTATAACTAGTGTCACAGGAATGGTTCAAAACATAGTCAGTAATAACAGTCAGTCTTCTTGTCCTTAAGTCGGCATTGTGCCTTTTGTATTTTATTCCGATGCAATTTCTGTAGTTCATCGTCAATAAGAAGGTCCGAGGGATACAGTAAACCTGGAATGAAGCATCGGAATCAATAACTAGTGTCACAGGAATGGTTCAAAACATAGACAGTAAGAAGATACAGTCTTCTTGTACATAAGTCGGCATTGTGGCTTTTGTATTTAATTCCGGTGCAATTTCTGTGTTTCATCGTCAATAAGAAGGTCAGAGGGATACAGTAAACCTGAAGTGAAGCATCCAAATCTATAACTAGTGTCACAGGAATGGTTATACACAGTGTCAGTAAGAAGAGACAGTGTTCTTGTCCATAAGTCGGCATTGTGCTTCTTGTATTTAATTCCGATGCAGTTACTGTGTTTCATCGTCAATAAGAAGGTCCAAGGGATACAGTAAACCTGGAGTGAAGCATCGGAATCTATAACTAGTGACACAGGAATGGTTCAACACATAGACAGTAAGAAGATACAGTCTTCTTGTACTGAAGTCGGCATTTTTACTTTTGTATTTAATTCCGATGCAATCTGTGTTTCACCGTCTATAAGAAGGTCCAAGGGATACAGTAAATCTGAAGTGATGCATCGGAATCTATAACTAGTGTCACAGGGATGGTTCAAAACATAAACAGTAAGAAGAGTCAGTCTTCTTGTACTTAAGTCGGCATTGTGCCTTTTGTATTTAATTCCGATGCAATTTCTGTGTTTCATCGTGAATAAGAAGGTCAGAGGGATACAGTAACCCTGAAGTGAAGCATCGGAATCTTTAACTAGTGTCACAGAAATGGTTCAAAAAATTGTCAGTAAGAAGAGTCAGTCTTCTTGTACTTAAGTCAGCATTGTGCCTTTTGTATTTAATTCCGATGCAATTTCTGTGTTTCATCGTCAATAAGAAGGTCCAAGGGATGCAGTAAACCTGAAGTGAAGCATCGGAATCTATAACTAGTGTCACAGGAATGGCTCAAAACATAGTCAGTGAGAAGAGTCAGTCTTCTTGTCCTTAAGTCGGCATTGTGCCTTTTGTATTTAAATCCAATGCAATTTCTGTGTTTCATCGTCCATATGAAGGTCCAAGGGATACAGTAAACCTGGAGTGAAGCATTGGAATCTTCAACTAGTGTCACAGGAATGGTTCAAAACATAGACAGTAAGAAGATACAGTCTTCTTGTACTTAAGTCGGCATTGTGTCTTTTGTATTCAATTCCGATGCAATTTCTGTGTTTCATCGTCAATAAGTAGGTCCAAGGGATACAGTAAATCTGAAGACAAGCATCGGAATCTATAACTAGTGTCACAGGAATGGTTCAAAACATAGTCAGTAAGAAGAGTCGGTCTCCATGTACTTAAGTCGGCGTTGGCCTTTTGTATTTAATTCCGGTGCAATATCTGTGTTTCATCCTCAATATGAAGGTCGAAGGGATACAGTAGACCTGGAGTGAAGTATCGGAATCTATAACTAGTGTCACAGAGATGGTTCAAAACATAGTCAGTAAGAAGAGTCAGTCTTCTTGTACTTAAGTCGGCATTGTGCCTTTTGTATTTAATTCCGATGATATTTCTGTGTTTCGTTGTCAATAAGAAGGTCAGAGGAATACAGTAAACCTGAAGTGAAGCATCGGAATCTATAACTAGTATCACAGGAATGGTTCAAAACATAGACAGTAAGAAGAGTCAGTATTCTTGTACTGAAGTCGGCATTGTGCCTTTTCTATTTAATTCCGATGCAATTTCTGTGTTTCATCGTCAATAAGAATGTCAGAGCGATGCAGTAAACCTGAAGTGAAGCATCAGAATCTATAATAAGTGTCACAGGAATGGTTCAAAACATAGTCAGAAAGAAGAGTCAGTCTTCTTGTCCTTAAGTCTTCATTGTGCCTTTTGTATTTAATTCCGATGCAATTTCTGTGTTTCATCGTCACTAAGAAGGTCCAAGGGATGTTATAAACCTGGAGTGTAGCATCGGAATCTATAACCAGTGTCACAGGAATGGTTAAAACATAGTCAGTAAGAAAAGTGAGTCTTCTTGTACTTAAGTCGGCATTGTGCTTTTTCTATTTAATTCCGATGCAATTTCAGTGTTTTATGGTAAATAAGAAGGTCGAAGAGATACAGCAAACCTGGAGTGAAGCATCGGAATCTATAACTAGTGTCAATGGAATGGTTCAAAACATAGACAGTAAGATGAGTCAGTCTTCTTGTACTTATGACGGCATTGTGGCTTTTGTATTTAATTCCGGTGCAATTTCTGTGTACTTCGTCAATAAGAATATCAGAGGGATACAATAAACCTGAAGTGAAGCATCGGAATCTATAACTAGTGTCACAGGAATGGTTCAAAACATAGTCAGTTAGAAGAGTCAGTCTTCTTGTCCTTAAGGCGGCCTTGTGCCTTTTGTATTTAATCCCGATGCAATTTCTGTGTTTCATCGTCAATAAGAAGGTCCAAGGGATGCTGTAAACCTGAAGTGAAGCATCGGAATCTATAACTAGTGTCACAGGAAAGGTTCAAAACATAGTCAGTAAGAAGAGACAGTCTTCTTGTCCTTAAGTCGGCATTGTGCCTTTTGTTTTTAATTCCGATGCAATTTTTGTGTTTGATCGTCAATAAGAAGGTCCAAGGGATACAGTAAACCTGGAGTGAAGCATCCGAATCTATAACTAGTGTCACAGGAATGGTTCAAAACATAGTCAGTAAGAAGTGCGAGTTTCATGTACTTAAGTCGGCATTGGCCTTTTGTATTTAATTCCGATGCAATTTCTGTGTTTCATCGTCAATAAGAAGGTCCAAGGGATGCAGTAAACCTGAAGTGAAGCATCGGAATCTATAACTAGTGTCACAGGAATGGTTCAAAACATAGTCAGTAAGGAGAGTCAGTCTTCTTGTACTTAAGTCGGCATTGTGCCTTTTGTATTTAATTCCGGTGCAATTTTTGTGTTTCATCGTCAATAAGAAGGTCAGAGGGATACAGTAAACCTGAAGTGAAGCATCGGAATCTATAACTAGTGTCACAGGAATGGTTCAAAACATAGTCAGTAATAACAGTCAGTCTTCTTGTCCTTAAGTCGGCATTGTGCCTTTTGTATTTTATTCCGATGCAATTTCTGCATTTCATCGTCAATAAGAAGGTCCGAGGGATACAGTAAACCTGGAGTGAAGCATCGGAATCAATAACTAGTGTCACAGGAATGGTTCAAAACATAGACAGTAAGAAGATACAGTCTTCTTGTACATAAGTCGGCATTGTGGCTTTTGTATTTAATTCCGGTGCAATTTCTGTGTTTCATCGTCAATAAGAAGGTCAGAGGGATACAGTAAACCTGAAGTGAAGCATCCAAATCTATAACTAGTGTCACAGGAATGGTTATACACAGTGTCAGTAAGAAGAGACAGTGTTCTTGTCCATAAGTCGGCATTGTGCTTCTTGTATTTAATTCCGATGCAGTTTCTGTGTTTCATCGTCAATAAGAAGGTCCAAGGGATACAGTAAACCTGGAGTGAAGCATCGGAATCTATAACTAGTGACACAGGAATGGTTCAACACATAGACAGTAAGAAGATACAGTCTTCTTGTACTGAAGTCGGCATTTTTACTTTTGTATTTTATTCCCATGCAATCTGTGTTTCACCGTCTATAAGAGGGTCCAAGGGATACAGTAAATCTGAAGTGATGCATCGGAATCTATAACTAGTGTCACAGGGATGGTTCAAAACATAAACAGTAAGAAGAGTCAGTCTTCTTGTACTTAAGTCGGCATTGTGCCTTTTGTATTTAATTCCGATGCAATTTCTGTGTTTCATCGTGAATAAGAAGGTCAGAGGGATACAGTAACCCTGAAGTGAAGCATCGGAATCTTTAACTAGTGTCACAGAAATGGTTCAAAAAATTGTCAGTAAGAAGAGTCAGTCTTCTTGTACTTAAGTCGGCATTGTGCCTTTTGTATTTAATTCCGATGCAATTTCTGTGTTTCATCGTCAATAAGAAGGTCCAAGGGATGCAGTAAACCTGAAGTGAAGCATCGGAATCTATAACTAGTGTCACAGGAATGGCTCAAAACATAGTCAGTGAGAAGAGTCAGTCCTCTTGTCCTTAAGTCGGCATTGTGCCTTTTGTATTTAAATCCAATGCAATTTCTGTGTTTCATCGTCCATATGAAGGTCCAAGGGATACAGTAAACCTGGAGTGAAGCATTGGATTCTTCAACTAGTGTCACAGGAATGGTTCAAAACATAGACAGTAAGAAGATACAGTCTTCTTGTACTTAAGTCGGCATTGTGTCTTTTGTATTCAATTCCGATGCAATTTCTGTGTTTCATCGTCAATAAGTAGGTCCAAGGGATACAGTAAATCTGAAGACAAGCATCGGAATCTATAACTAGTGTCACAGGAATGGTTCAAAACATAGTCAGTAAGAAGAGTCGGTCTCCATGTACTTAAGTCGGCGTTGGCCTTTTGTATTTAATTCCGGTGCAATATCTGTGTTTCATCCTCAATATGAAGGTCGAAGGGATACAGTAGACCTGGAGTGAAGTATCGGAATCTATAACTAGTGTCACAGAGATGGTTCAAAACATAGTCAGTAAGAAGAGTCAGTCTTCTTGTACTTAAGTCGGCATTGTGCCTTTTGTATTTAATTCCGATGATATTTCTGTGTTTCATTGTCAATAAGAAGGTCAGAGGAATACAGTAAACCTGAAGTGAAGCATCGGAATCTATAACTAGTATCACAGGAATGGTTCAAAACATAGACAGTAAGAAGAGTCAGTATTCTTGTACTGAAGTCGGCATTGTGCCTTTTCTATTTAATTCCGATGCAATTTCTGTGTTTCATCGTCAATAAGAATGTCAGAGCGATGCAGTAAACCTGAAGTGAAGCATCAGAATCTATAATAAGTGTCACAGGAATGGTTCAAAACATAGTCAGAAAGAAGAGTCAGTCTTCTTGTCCTTATGTCTTCATTGTGCCTTTTGTATTTAATTCCGATGCAATTTCTGTGTTTCATCGTCACTAAGAAGGTCCAAGGGATACTATAAACCTGGAGTGTAGCATCGGAATCTATAACCAGTGTCACAGGAATGGTTAAAACATAGTCAGTAAGAAAAGTGAGTCTTCTTGTACTTAAGTCGGCATTGTGCTTTTTCTATTTAATTCCGATGCAATTTCAGTGTTTTATCGTAAATAAGAAGGTCGAAGAGATACAGCAAACCTGGAGTGAAGCATCGGAATCTATAACTAGTGTCAATGGAATGGTTCAAAACATAGACAGTAAGATGAGTCAGTCTTCTTGTACTTATGACGGCATTGTGGCTTTTGTATTTAATTCCTATGCACTTTCTGTGTTTCATCGTCAAGAAGAAGGTCCAAGGGATACAGTAAACCTGAAGTAAAGCATCGGAATCTATAACTAGTGTCACAGGAATGGTTCAAAACATAGTCAGTAAGAAGTGCGGGTTTCATGTACTTAAGTCGGCATTGGCCTTTTGTATTTAATTCCGATGCAATTTCTGTGTTTCATCGTCAATAAGAAGGTCCAAGGGATGCAGTAAACCTGAAGTGAAGCATCGGAATCTATAACTAGTGTCACAGGAATGGTTCAAAACATAGTCAGTAAGGAGAGTCAGTCTTCTTGTACTTAAGTCGGCATTGTGCCTTTTGTATTTAATTCCGGTGCAATTTCTGTGTTTCATCGTCAATAAGAAGGTCAGAGGGATACAGTAAACCTGAAGTGAAGCATCGGAATCTATAACTAGTGTCACAGGAATGGTTAAAAACATAGTCAGTAAGAACAGTCAGTCTTCTTGTCCTTAAGTCGGCATTGTGCCTTTTGTATTTTATTCCGATGCAATTTCTGTATTTCATCGTCAATAAGAAGGTCCGAGGGATACAGTAAACCTGGAGTGAAGCATCGGAACCAATAACTAGTGTCACAGGAATGGTTCAAAACATAGACAGTAAGAAGATACAGTCTTCTTGTACATAAGTCGGCATTGTGGCTTTTGTATTTAATTCCGGTGCAATTTCTGTGTTTCTTCGTCAATAAGAAGGTCAGAGGGATACAGTAAACCTGAATTGAAGCATCCAAATCTATAACTAGTGTCACAGGAATGGTTATACACAGAGTCAGTAAGAAGAGTCAGTGTTCTTGTCCATAAGTCGGCATTTTGCTTCTTGTATTTAATTCCGATGCAGTTTCTGTGTTTCATCGTCAATAAGAAGGTCCAAGGGATACAGTAAACCTGGAGTGAAGCATCGGAATCTATAACTAGTGACACAGGAATGGTTCAAAACATAGACAGTAAGAAGATACAGTCTTCTTGTGCTGAAGTCGGCATTTTTACTTTTGTATTTAATTCCGATGCAATCTCTGTGTTTCACCGTCTATAAGAAGGTCCAAGGGATACAGTAAATCTGAAGTGAAGCATCGGAATCTATAACTAGTGTCACAGGAATAATTCAAAACATAAACAGTAAGAGGAGTCAGTCTTCTTGTACTTAAGTCGGCATTGTGCCTTTTGTATTTAATTCCGATGCAATTTCTGTGTTTCATCGTGAATAAGAAGGTCAGAGGGATACAGTAACCCTGAAGTGAAGCATCGGAATCTTTAACTAGTGTCACAGAAATGGTTCAAAAAATAGTCAGTAAGAAGAGTCAGTCTTCTTGTACTTAAGTCGGCATTGTGCCTTTTGTATTTAATTCCGATGCAATTTCTGTGTTTCATCGTCAATAACAAGGTCCAAGGGATACAGTAAACCTGAAGTGAAGCATCGGAATCTATAACTAGTGTCACAGGAATGGCTCAAAACATAGTCAGTAAGAAGAGTCAGTCTTCTTGTACTTAAGTCGGCATTGTGCCTTTTCTATTTAATTCCGATGCAATTCCTGTGTTTCATCGTCAATAACAAGGTTCAAGGGATACAGTAAACCTTAAGTGAAGCATCGGAATCTATAACTAGTGTCACAGGAATGGCTCAAAACATAGTCAGTAAGAAGAGTCAGTCTTCGTGTACTTAAGTCGGCATTGTGCCTTTTGTATTTAATTCCGATGCACTTTCTGTGTTTCATCGTCAATAAGAAGGTCCAAGGGATGCAGTAAACCTGAAGTGAAGCATCGGAATCTATAACTAGTGTCACAGGAATGGTTCAAAACATAGTCAGTAAGGAGAGTCAGTCTTCTTGTACTTATGTCGGCATTGTGCCTTTTGTATTTAATTTCGGTGCAATTTCTGTGTTTCATCGTCAATAAGTAGGTCAGAGGGATACAGTAAACCTGAAGTGAAGGATCGGAATCTATAACTAGTGTCACAGGAATGGGTCAAAGCATAGTCAGTAAGAAGAATCAGTCTTCTTGTCCTTAAGTCGGCATTGTGCCTTTTGTATTTTATTCCGATGCAATTTCTGTATTTCATCGTCAATAAGAAGGTCCGAGGGATACAGTAAACCTGGAGTGAAGCGTCGGAATCCATAACTAGTGTCACAGTAATGGTTCAAAACGTAGACAGTAAGAAGATACAGTCTTCTTGTACTTAAGTCGGAATTGTGGCTTTTGTATTTAATTCCGATGCAATTTCTGTGTTTCATCGTCAATAAGAAGGTCCAAGGGATACAGTAAACCTGAAGTGAAGCATCGGAATCTATAACTAGTGTCACAGGAATGGTTCAAAACATAGTCAGTAAGAAGAGTCGGTCTTCGTGTACTTAAGTTGGCATTGTGCTCTTTGTATTTACTTCCGATGCAATTTCTGTGATTCATCGTCAATAAGAAGGTCCAAGGGATACAGTAAACCTGGAGTGAAGCATCGGAATCTATAACTAGTGTCACAGGAATGGTTCCAAACATAGACAGTAAGAAGATACAGTCTTCTTGTACTGAAGTCGGCATTTTTACTTTTGTATTTAGTTCCGATGCAATTTCTGTGTTTCACCGTCAATAAGAAGGTCCAAGGGATACAGTAAATCTGAAGTGAAGCATCGGAATCTATAACTAGTGTCAACGGAATGGTTTAAAACATAGACAGTAAGAAGAGTCAGTCTTCTTGCACTTAAGTCGGCATTGTGCCTTTTCTACTTAATTCCGATGCAATTTCTGTGTTTCATCGTCAATAAGAAGGTCAGAGCGATACAGTAAACCTGAAGTGAAGCATCGGAATCTATAACTAGTGTCACAGGAATGGTTCAAAATATAGACAGTAAGAAGATACAGTCTTCTTGTACTTAAGTCGGCATTGTGCCTTTTGTATTTAATACCGATGCAATTTCTGTGTTTCATCGTCAATAAGAAGGTCCAAGGGATACAGTAAACCTGGAGTGAAGCATCGGAATCTACAAGTAGTGTCACAGGAATGGTTCAAAACATAGACAGTACTTAAGTCGGCATTGTGCCTTTTGTATTTCCGTAACAATTTCTGTGTTTCATCGTCAATAAGAAGGTCCAAGGGATACAGTAAACCTGAGGTGAGGCATCGGAATCTATAACTAGTGTCACAGGAATGTTTCAAACATAGTCAGTAAGAAGAGTCGGTCTTCATGTACTTATGTCGCATTGTGCCTTTTGTATTTAATTCCGATGCAATATCTGTGTTTCATCGTCAATAAGAAGGTCCAAGGGATACAGTAAACATGAAGCGAAGCATCGGAACCTATAACTGGTGTCACAGGAATGGTTCAAAACATAGTCACTAAGAAGAGTCAGTCTTCTTGTACTTAAGTCGGCATTTTGCCTAATCTATTTAATTCCAATGCAATTTCAGTGTTTCATTGTCAATAAGAAGGTCCAAGGGATGCAGTAAACCTGGCGTGAAGCATCGGAATCTATAACTAGTGTCAATGGAATGGTTCAAAACATAGATAGTAAGAAGAGTCAGTATTCTTGTACTTGAGTCGGCATTGTGCCTTTTGTATTTGATTCCGATGCAATTTCCGTGTTTCATTGTCAATAAGAAATTCCAAGGGATACAGTAAACCTAAAGTGAAGCATCGGAATCGATAACTGGTTTCAATGGAATGGTTCAAAACATAGACAGTAAGAAGGGTCAGTCTTCTTGTACTAAAGTCGGCATTGTGCGTTTTGTATTTAATTCCAGTGCAATTTCTGTGTTTCATCGTCATTAAGAAGGTCAGAGGGACACAGTGAACCTGGAGTGAAGCATCGGACTCTGTAACTAATGTCACATGAATGGTACAAAACATAGTCAGTAAGATGAGTCAGTCTTCTCGTTCTTAAGTCGGCCTTGTGCCTTTTGTATTTCATTCCGATGCAACTTCTGTGTTTCATCGTCAATAAGAAGGTCCAAGGGATACAGTAAACCTGAACTGAAGCATCGGAATATATAACTAGTGTCACAGGAATGGTTCAGAACATAGTCAGTAAGATGAGTCAGTCTTCATGTACTTAAGTCGCCATTGTGCCTTTTGTATTTAATTCCGACGCAATTTTTGTGTTTCATCGTCAATAAGAAGGTCAGAGGGATACAGTAAACCTGAAGTGAAGCATCGGAATCAATAACTAGTGTCATAGGAATGGTTCAAGACGTAGACAGTAAGAAGAGTCAGTCTTCTAGTACTTGAGCCGGCATTGTGCCTTTTGTATTAAATTCCGATGCAATATCTGTGTTTCATCGTCAATAAGAAGGATCAAGGGATACAGTAAACCTGAAGGCAAGCATCGGAATCTATAACTAGTGTCACAGGAATGGTTCAAAACATAGTCAGTACTTAAGTCGGCATTGTGCCTTTTGTATTTCATTCTGATGCAATTTCTGTGTTTCATCGTCAATAAGAAGGTCCAAGGTATACAGTAAACCTGAAGTGAAGCATCGAAATCTATAACTAATGTCACAGGAATGGTTCAAAACATAGTCAGAAAGAGGAGTCAGTCTTCCTGTACTGAAGTCGGCATTGTGCCTTTTGTATTTAATTCCGATGCAACTTATGTGTTTCATCGTTAATAAGAAGGTCCAAGGGATACAGTAAACCTGAAGTGAAGCATCGGAATCTATAACTAGTGTCATAGGAATGGTTCAAAACATAGACAGTAAGAAGAGTCAGTCTTCTTGTACTTAAGTCGGCATTGTGCGTTTTGTATTTAATTCCAGTGCAATTTCTGTGTTTCAATGTCATTAAGAAGGTCAGAGGGACACAGTGAACCTGGAGTGAAGCATCGGACTCTATAACTAATGCCACATGAATGGTACAAAACATAGTCAGTAAGAAGAGTCAGTCTTCTTGTACCTAAGTCGGCCTTGTGCCTTTTGTATTTCATTCCGATGCAATTTCTGTGTTTCATCGTCAATAAGAAGGTCCAAGGGATACAGTATACCTGAACTGAAGCATCGGAATCTATAACTAGTGTCACAGTAATGGTTCAAAACATAGTCAGTAAGATGAGTCAGTCTTCATGTACTTAAGTCGCCATTGTGCCTTTTGTATTTAATTCCGACGCAATTTCTTTGTTTCATCGTCAATAAGACGGTCAGAGGGATACAGTAAACGTGAAGTGAAGCATCGGAATCAATAACTAGTGTCATAGGAATGGTTCAAGACATAGACAGTAAGAAGAGTCAGTCTTCTAGTACTTGAGCCGGCATTGTGCCTTTTGTATTAAATTCCGATGCAATTTCTGTGTTTCATCGTCAGTACGATGGTCCAAGGGATACAGTAAACCTGAAGACAAACATCGGAATCTATAACTAGTGTCACAGGAATGTTTCAAAACATAGTCAGTACTTAGGTCGGCATTGTGCCTTTTGTATTTCATTCCGATGCAATTTCTGTGTTTCATCGTCAATAAGAAGGTCAGAGGAATACAGTAAACCTGAAGTGAAGCATCGGACTCTATAAATAGTGTCACAGGAATGGTTCAAAACATAGACAGGAAGAAGAGTCAGTCTTCTTGTACTTGAGTCGGCATTCTGCATTTTGTATTAAATTCCGATGCAATTTCTGTGTTTCATCATCAATAAGAAGGTCCTAGGGATACAGTAATCCTGAAGTCAAGCATCGGAATCTATAACTAGTGTCACAGGAATGGTTCAAAACATAGACAATAAGAAGATTCAGTCTTTTTGTACTTAAGTCAGCATTGTGCCTTTTGTATTTCATTCGGATGCAATTTCTGCGTTTCATCGTCAAAAAGAAGGTCCAAGGGATACAGTATACCTGAACTGAAGCATCGGAATCTATAACTAGTGTCACAGGAATGGTTCAAAACATAGTCAGTAAGATGAGTCAGTCTTCATGTACTTAAGTCGCCATTGTGCCTTTTGTATTTAATTCCGACGCAATTTCTGTGTGTCATCGTCAATAAGTAGGTCAGAGGGATACAGTAAACCTGAAGTGAAGCATCGGAATCAATAACTAGTGTCATAGGAATGGTTAAAGACATAGACAGTAAGAAGAGTCAGTCTTCTAGTACTTAAGTCGGCATTCTGCGTTTTGTATTTAATTCCAGTGCAATTTCTGTGTTTCATCGTCATTAAGAAGGTAAGAGGGACACAGTGAACCTGGAGTGAAGCATCGGACTCTATAACTAATGTCACATGAATGGTACAAAACATAGTCAGTAAGATGTGTCAGTCTTCTTGATCCTAAGTCGGCCTTGTTCCTTTTGTATTTAATTCCGATGCAATTTCTGTGTTTCATCGTCAAGATGGTACAAGGGATACAGTTAACCTGGAGTGAAGAATCGGAATCTATAACTAGTGTCGCAGGAATGGTTCAAAACATAGTCAGTAAGAAGAGTCGGTCTTCATGTACTTAAGTCAGCATTCTGCCTTTTGTATATAATTCCGGTGAAATTTCTGTGTTTCATCGTCAATAAGAAGGTCCAAGGGATACAGTAAACCTGAAGTGAAGCATCGGAATCTATAACTAGTGTCACAGGATTGGTTCAAAACATAGACAGTAAGGAGAGTCAGTCTTCTTGTACTTAAGTCGGCATTGTGCCTTTTGTATTTCATTCCGGTCTAATTTCTGTGTTTCATCGTCAATAAGAAGGTCAGTGGAATACAGTAATCCTGAGGTGAAGCATCGGAATCTATAACTAATGTCACAGGAATGGTTCAAAACATAGCTAGGAAGAAGAGTCAGTCTTCTTGTACTTGAGTCGGCATCTGCCTTTTGTATTAAATTCCGTTGCAATTTCTGTGTTTCATCGTCAATAAGAAGGTCCTAGGGATACAGTAATCCTGAAGTCAAGCATAGGAATTTATAACTAGTGTCACAGGATTGGTTCAAAACATAGACAATAAGAAGATTCTGTCTTTTTGTACTTAAGTCAGCATTGTGCCTTTTGTATTTAATTCCGATGTAGTTTCTGTGTTTCATCGTCAATAAAAAGGTCCAAATGATACAGTAAACGTGAAGTGAAGCATCGGAATCTATAACTGGTGTCAATGGAATGGTTCAAAACATAGACAGTAAGAAGAGTCAGTCTTCTTGTACTTAAGTCGGCATTGTGCCTTTTGTATTTAATTCCGATGCAATTTCTGTGTTTCATCGTCAATAAAAAGGTCAGAGCGATACAGTAAACCTGAAGTGAAGCATCGTAATCTATAACTAGTGTCATAGGAATGGTTAAAAGCATAGACAGTAAGAAGAGTCAGTCTTCTTGTTCTTGAGTCGGTTTATGCCTTTTGTATTTAATTCCGATGCAACTTTTGTGTTTCATCGTTAATAAGAAGGTCCAAGAGATACAGTAAACCTGAAGTGAAGCATCGGAATCTATATCTAGTGACATAGGAATGGTTCAAAACATAGACAGTAAGAAGAGTCAGTATTCTTGTAGTTGAGTCGGCATTGTGCCTTTTATATTTGATTCCGATACAATTTCTGTGTTTCATCGTCAATAAGAAGGTCCAAGGGATACAGTAAACTCAAAGTGAAGCATCGGAATCGATAACTAGTGTCAATGGAATGGTTCAAAGAATAGACAGTAAGAAGAGTCAGTCTTCTTGTACTTAAGATGGCATTGTGCGTTTTGTATTTAATTCCAGTGCAATTTCTGTGTTTCATCGTCATTAAGAAGGTCAGAGGGACACAGTGAACCTGGAGTGAAGCATCGGACTCTATAACTAATGTCACATGAATGGTACAAAACATAGTCAGTAAGATGAGTCAGTCTTCTTGTTCTTAAGCCGGCCTTGTGCCTTTTGTATTTAATTCCGACGCAATTTCTGTGTTTCATCGTCAAGATGGTACAAGGGATACAGTTAACCTGGAGTGAAGAATCGGAATCTATAACTAGTGTCACAGGAATGGTTCAAAACATAGTCAGTAAGAAGAGTTAGTCTTCTTGTTCATAAGTCGGCCTTGTGCCTTTTGTATTTATTTCCGATGCAATTTCTGTGTTTCATCGTCAATAAGAAGGTCCAAGGGATACAGTTAACCTGGAGTGAAGCATCGGAATCTATAACTAGTGTCACAATAATGGTTCAAATCATAGTCAGTAAGAAGAGTCGGTCTTCATGTACTTAAGTCAGCATTGTGCCTTTTGTATATAATTCCGGTGCAATTTCTGTGTTTCATCGTCAATAAGAAGGTCCAAGGGAAACAGTAAACCTGAAGTGAAGCATCGGAATCTATAACTAGTGTCACAGGAATGGTTAAAACATAGTCAGTAAGAAGAGTCAGACTTCTTGTCCTTAAGTCGGCATTGTGCCTTTTGTATTTAATTCCGATGCAATTTCTGTGTAACATCGTCAATAAGAAGGTCCAAGGGATACAGTAATCCAGAAGTCAAGCATCGGAATCAATAACTAGTGTCACAGGAATGGTTCAAAACATAGACAATAAGAAGGTTCAGTCTTTTTGTACTTAAGTCAGCATTGTGCCTTTTGTATTTAATTCCGATGTAGTTTCTGTGTTTCATCGTCAATAAAAAGGTCCAAATGATACAGTAAACCTGAAGTGAAGCATCGGAATCTATAACTAGTGTCATAGGAATGGTTCAAAACATTGTCAGTAAGATGAGTCAGTCTTCATGTACTTAAGTCGCCATTGTGCCTTTTTTATTTAATTCCAATGCAATTTCTGTGTTTCATCGTCAGTAAGAAGGTCAGAGGGATACAGTAAAACCTGAAGTGAAGCATCGGAATCAATAACTAGTGTCATAGGAATGGTTCAAAACATAGACATTAAGGAGAGTCAGTCTTCTTGTACTTGAGTCTGCAATGTGCCTTTTGCATTAAATTCCTATTCAATTTCTGTGTTTCATCGTCAATAAGAAGGTCCAAGGGATACAGTTAACCTGAAGTCAAGCATCGGAATCTATAACTAGTGTCACAGGAATGGTTCAAAACATAGTCAGTACTTAAGTCGGCATTGTGCCTTTTGTATTTCATTCCGATGCAATTTCTGTGTTTCATCGTCAATAAGAAGGTCCAAGGGATACAGTAAACCTGAACTAAAGCATCGGAATCTATAACTAGTGTCACAGGAATGGTTCAAAACATAGTCAGTAAGATGAGTCAGTCTTCATGTACTTAAGTCGCCATTGTGCCTTTTGTATTTAATTCCGACGCAATTTCTGTGTTTCATCGGCAATAAGAAGGTCAGAGGGAAACAGTAAACCTGAAGTGAAGCATCGGAATCAATAACTAGTGTCATAGGAATGGTTCAAGACATAGACAGTAAGAAGAGTCAGTCTTCTAGTACTAGAGCCGGCATTGTGCCTTTTGTATTTAATTCCGATGCAATTTCTGTGTTTCATCGTCAATAAGAAGGTCCAAGGGATACAGTAAACCTGAAGTCAAGCATCGGAATCTATAACTAGTGTCACAGGAATGGTTCAAAACATAGTCAGTACTTAGGTCGGCATTGTGCCTTTTGTATTTCATTCCGATGCAATTTCTGTGTTTCATCGTCAATAAGAAGGTCCAAGGTATACAGTAAACCTGAAGTGAGGCATCGAAATCTATAACTAGTGTCACAGGAATGGTTCAAAACATAGTCAGTAAGAAGAGTCAGTCTTCCGGTACTGAAGTCGGCATTGTGCCTCTTGTATTTAATTCCGATGCAACTTCTGTGTTTCATCGTTAATAAGAAGGTCCAAGGGATACAGCAAACCTGAAGTGAAGCTTGGAATCTATAACTAGTGTCATAGGAATGGTTCAAAACATAGACAGTAAGAAGAGTCAGTATTCTTGTACTTGGGTCGGCATTGTGCCTTTTGTTTTTGATTCCGATGCAATGTCTGTGTTTCATCGTCAATAAAAAGGTCCAAATGATACAGTAAACGTGAAGTGAAGCATCGGAATCTATAACTGGTGTAAATGGAATGGTTCAAAACATAGACAGTAAGAAGAGTCAGTCTTCTTGTACTTAAGTCGGCATTGTGCGTTTTGTATTTAATTCCAGTGCAATTTCTGTGTTTCATCGTCATTAAGAAGGTCAGAGGGACACAGCTAACCTGGAGTGAAGCATCGGACTCTATAACTAATGTCACACGAATGGTACAAAACATAGTCAGTAAGAAGAGTCAGTCTTCTTGTTCTTAAGTCGGCCTTGTGCCTTTTGTATTTAATTCCGATGCAATTTCTGTGTTTCATCGTCAATAAGATGGTACAAGGGATACAGTTAACCTGGTGTGAAGAATCGGAATCTATAACTAGTGTCACAGGAATGGTTCAAAACATAGTCAGTAAGAAGAGTCGGTCTTCATGTACTTAAGTCAGCATTGTGCCTTTAGTATATAATTCCGGTGCAATTTCTGTGTTTCATCGTCAATAAGAAGGTCCAAGGGAAACAGTAAACCTGAAGTGAAGCATCGGAATCTATAACTAGTGTCACAGGAATGGTTAAAAACATAGTCAGTAAGAAGAGTCAGTCTTCTTGTCCTTAAGTCGGCATTGTGCCGTTTGTATTTAATTCCGATGCAATTTCTGTGTTTCATCGTCAATAAGAAGGTCCAAGGGATACAGTAAACGTGGAGTGAAGCATCGGAATCTATAACTAGTGTCACAGGAGTGACTCAAAACATAGACAGTAAGTAGATACAGACTTGTTGTACTTAAGTCGGCATTGTTTCTTTTGTATATAGTTCCGATACAATGTCTGTGTTTCATCGACAATAAGAAGGTCCAAGGGATACAGTAAACCTGAAGTGAAGCATCGGAATCTATAACTAGTGTCACAGGAATGGTTCAAAACATAGACAGTAAGGAGAGTCAGTCTTCTTGTACTTAAGTCGGCATTGTGCCTTTTGTATTTCATTCCGGTCTAATTTCTGTGTTTCATCGTCAATAAGAAGGCCAGAGGAAAACAGTAAACCTGAAGTGAAGCATCGGAATCTATAACTAATGTCACAGGAATGGTTCAAAACATAGACAGGAAGAAGAGTCAGTCTTCTTGTACTTGAGTCGGCATTCTGCCTTTTGTATGAAATTCAGAAGCAATATCTGTGTTTCATCGTCAATAAGAAGGTCCCAGGGATACAGTAATCCTGAAGTCAAGCATCGGAATCTATAACTAGTGTCACAGGAATGGTTCAAAACATAGACAATAAGAAGATTCAGTCTTTTTGTACTTAAGTCAGCATTGTGCCTTTTGTATTTAATTCCGATGCAATTTCTGTGTTTCATCGTCAATAAGATGGTACAAGGGATACAGTTAACCTGGTGTGAAGAATCGGAATCTATAACTAGTGTCACAGGAATGGTTCAAAACATAGTCAGTAAGAAGAGTCGGTCTTCATGTACTTAAGTCAGCATTGTGCCTTTAGTATATAATTCCGGTGCAATTTCTGTGTTTCATCGTCAATAAGAAGGTCCAAGGGAAACAGTAAACCTGAAGTGAAGCATCGGAATCTATAACTAGTGTCACAGGAATGGTTAAAAACATAGTCAGTAAGAAGAGTCAGTCTTCTTGTCCTTAAGTCGGCATTGTGCCGTTTGTATTTAATTCCGATGCAATTTCTGTGTTTCATCGTCAATAAGAAGGTCCAAGGGATACAGTAAACGTGGAGTGAAGCATCGGAATCTATAACTAGTGTCACAGGAGTGACTCAAAACATAGACAGTAAGTAGATACAGACTTGTTGTACTTAGGTCGGCATTGTTTCTTTTGTATATAGTTCCGATACAATGTCTGTGTTTCATCGACAATAAGAAGGTCCAAGGGATACAGTAAACCTGAAGTGAAGCATCGGAATCTATAACTAGTGTCACAGGAATGGTTCAAAACATAGACAGTAAGGAGAGTCAGTCTTCTTGTACTTAAGTCGGCATTGTGCCTTTTGTATTTCATTCCGGTCTAATTTCTGTGTTTCATCGTCAATAAGAAGGCCAGAGGAATACAGTAAACCTGAAGTGAAGCATCGGAATCTATAACTAATGTCACAGGAATGGTTCAAAACATAGACAGGAAGAAGAGTCAGTCTTCTTGTACTTGAGTCGGCATTCTGCCTTTTGTATGAAATTCAGAAGCAATATCTGTGTTTCATCGTCAATAAGAAGGTCCCAGGGATACAGTAATCCTGAAGTCAAGCATCGGAATCTATAACTAGTGTCACAGGAATGGTTCAAAACATAGACAATAAGAAGATTCAGCCTTTTTGTACTTAAGTCAGCATTGTGCCTTTTGTATTTAATTCCGATGTAGTTTCTGTGTTTCGTCGTCAATAAGATGGTCCAAATGATACAGTAAACCTGAAGTGAAGCATCGGTATCTATAACTGGTGTGAATGGAATGGTTCAAAACATAGACAGTAAGAAGAGTCAGTCTTCTTGTACTTAAGTCGGCATTGTGCCTTTTGTATTTCATTCCGGTGCAATATCTGTGTTTCATCGCCAATAAGAAGGTCTGAGCGATACAGTAAACCTGAAGTGAAGCATCGGAATCTATAACTAGTGTCATAGGAATGGTTAAAAACATAGACAGTAAGAAGGGTAAGTCTTCTTGTTCTTGAGTCGCATTGTGCCTTTTGTATTTAATTCCGTTGCTACTTCTGTGTTTCATCGTTAATAAGAAGGTCACAGGGATACAGTAAACCTGAGGTGAAGCATCGGACTCTATAACTAATGTCACATGAATGGTTCAAAACATAGTCAGTAAGAAGAGTCAGTCTTCTTGTTCTTATGTCGGCCTTGTGCCTTTTGTACTTATTCCGATGCAATTTCTGTGTTTCATCGTCAATAAGAAGGTCCAAGGGATACAGTTAACCTGGAGTGAAGCATCGGAATCTAAAACAAGAGTCACAGGATTGGTTCAAAACATAGTCAGTAAGAAGAGTCGGTCTTCATGTACTTAAGTCAGCATTGTGCCTTGTGTATATAATTCCGGTGCAATTTCTGTGTTTCATCGTCAATAAGAAGGTCCAAGGGAAACACTAAACCTGAAGTGAAGCATCGGAATCTATAACTAGCGTCACAGGAATGGATAAAATCATAGTCAGTAAGAAGAGTCAGGCTTCTTGTCCTTAAGTCGGCATTGTGCCTTTTGTATTTAATTCCGATGCAATTTCTGTGTTTCATCGTCAATAAGAAGGTCCAAGGGATACAGTTAACCTGGAGTGAAGCATCGGAATCTATAACTAGAGTCACAGGATTGGTTCAAACATAGTCAGTAAGAAGAGTCGGTCTTCATGTACTTAAGTCAGCATTGTGCCTTTTCTATATAATTCCGGTGCAATTTCTGTGTTTCATCGTCAATAAGAAGTTCCAAGGGAAACACTAAACCTGAAGTGAAGCATCGGAATCTATAACTAGTGCAACAGGAATGGTTCAAAAGATAGTCAGTAAGATGAGTCAGTCTTCATGTACTTAAGCCGCCATTGTGCCTTTTATATTTAATTCCGATGCAATTTCTGTATTTCGTCGTCAATAAGAAGGTCAGAGGGATACAGTAAACCTGAAGTGAAGCATCTGAATCAGTATCTAGTGTCATAGGAATGGTTCAAAACATAGACAGTAAGAAGAGTCAGTCTTCTTGTACTTGAGTCGGCATTGTGCCTTTTGTATTAAATTCCGATGCAATTTCTGCGTTTCATCGTCAATAAGAAGGTCCAAGGGATACAGTAAACCTGGAGTGAAGCATAGGAATTTATAACTAGTGTCAGAGGAATGGGTCAAAACATAGTCAGTACTTAAGTCGGCATTGTGCCTTTTGTATTTCATTCCGATGCAATTTCTTTGTTTCATCGTCAATAAGAAGGTCCAAGGGATACAGTAAACCTGAAGTGAAGTATCGGAATCTATAACTAGTGTCACAGGAATGGTTCAAAACATAGTAAGTAAGAAGAGTCAGTGTTCATGTACTTAAGTCTCCATTGTGCCTTTTGTATTTAATATTCCGATGCAATTTCTGTGTTTCATCGTCAACAAGAAGGTCAGACGGATACAGTAAAACTGAAGTGAAGCATCGGAATCAATAAGTAGTGTCATAGGAATGGTTAAAAACATAGACAGTAAGAAGAGTAAGTCTTCTTGTACTTGAGTCGGCATTGTGCCTTTTGTATTTAATTCCGATGCAACTTCTGTGTTTCATCGTAAATAAGAAGGTCCAAGGGAAACAGTAAACCTGATGTGAAGCATCGGAATCTATAACTAGTGTCATAGGAATGGTTCAAAACATAGACAGTAAGAAGAGTCAGTCTTCTTGTACTTGAGTCGGCATTGTGCCTTTTGTATTTAATTCCTATGCAATTTCTGTGTTTCATCGTCAATAGGAAGGTCAGAGGGATACAGTAAACCTGAAGTGAAGCATCGGAATCTATAACTAGTGTCACAGGAATGGTTCAAAACATAGTCAGTAAGAAGAGTCGGTCTTCATGTACTTATGTCGGCATTGTGCCTTTTGTATTTAATTCCGGTGCAATTACTGTGTTTCAACGTCAATAAGAAAGTCAGAGGGATACAGTAAACCTGAAGTGAAGCATCGGAATCTATAACTAGAGCCACAGGAATGGTTCAAAACATAGTCAGTAAGATGAGTCAGTCTTCATGTACTTAAGTCGCCATTGTACCTTTTGTATTTAATTCCGATGCAATTTCTGTGTGTCATCGTCAATAAGAAGGTCAGAGGGATACAGTAAACCTGAAGTGAAGCATCGTAATCAATAACTAGTGTCATAGGAATGGTTCAAAACATAGACAGTAAGAAGAGTCAGTCTTCTTGTACTTGAGTCGGCATTGTGCCTCTTGTATTAAATTCCGATGCAATTTCTGTGTTTCATCGTCAATAAGAACGTCCAAGGGATACAGTAAACCTGGAGTGAAGCATAGGAATTTATAACTAGTGTCACAGGAATGGGTCAAAACATAGTCAGTAAGAAGAGTCAGTCTTCATGTACTTAAGTCGCCATTGTGCCTTTTGTATTTAATTCCGATGCAATTTCTGTGTTTCATCGTCAACAAGAAGGTCAGAGGGATACAGTAAAACTGAAGTGAAGCATCGGAATCAATAACTAGTGTCATAGGAATGGTTAAAAACATAGACAGTAAGAAGAGTAAGTCTTCTTGTACTTGAGTCGGTACTGTGCTTTTGTATTTAATTCCGATGCAACTTCTGTGTTTCATCGTCAATAAGAAGGTCCAAGAGAATCAGTAAACCTGAAGTGAAGCATCGGAATCTATAACTAGTGTCATAGGAATGGTTCAAAATATAGACAGTAAGAAGAGTCAGTCTTCTTGTACTTGAGTCGGCATTGTGCCTTTTGTATTTAATTCCGATGCAATTTCTGTGTTCCATCGACAATAAGAAGGTCCAAGGGATACAGTAAACCTGAAGTGAAGTATCAGAATCTATAACTAGTACCACAGGAATGGTTCAAAAGATAGTCAGTAAGATGAGTCAGTCTTCATGTACTTAAGCCGCCATTGTTCCTTTTATATTCAATTCCGATGCAATTTCTGTATTTCGTCGTCAATAAGAAGGTCAGAGGGATACAGTAAACCTGAAGTGAAGCATCGGAATCAGTATCTAGTGTCATAGGAATGGTTCAAAACATAGACCGTAAGAAGAGTCAGTCTTCTTGTACTTGAGTCGGCATTGTGCCTTTTGTATTAAATTCCGATGCAATTTCTGCGTTTCATCGTCAATAAGAAGGTCCAAGGGATACAGTAAACCTGGAGTGAAGCATAGGAATTTATAACTAGTGTCAGAGGAATGGGTCAAAACATAGTCAGTACTGAAGTCGGCATTGTGCCTTTTGTATTTCTTTCCGATGCAAATTCTTTGTTCATCGTCAATAAGAAGGTCCAAGGGATACAGTAAACCTGAAGTGAAGTATCGGAATCTATAACTAGTGTCACAGGAATGGTTCAAAACATAGTCAGTAAGAAGAGTCAATGTTCATGTACTTAAGTCGCCATTGTGCCATTTGTATTTAATTCCGATGCAATTGCTGTGTTTCATCGTCAACAAGAGGGTCAGGCGGATACAGTAAAACTGAAGTGAAGCATCGGAATCAATAAGTAGTGTCATAGGAATGGTTAAAGCATAGACAGTAAGAAGAGTAAGTCTTCTTGTACTTGAGTCGGCATTGTGGCTTTTGTATTTAATTCCGATGCAACTTCTGTGTTTCATCGTAAATAAGAAGGTCCAAGGGATACAGTAAACCTGAAGTGAAGCATCGGAATCTATAACTAGTGTCATAGGAATGGTTCAAAACATAGACAGTAAGAAGAGTCAGTCTTCTTGTACTTGAGTCGGCATTGTGCCTTTTGTATTTTATTCCGATGCAATTTCTGTGTTTCATCGTCAATAAGAAGGTCAGAGGGATACAGTAAACCTGAAGTGAAGCATCGGAATCTATAACTAGTGTCACAGGAATGGTTCAAAACATACTCAGTAAGAAGAGTCGGTCTTCATGTACTTATGTCGGCATTGTGCCTTTTGTATTTAATTCCGGTGCAATCTCTGTGTTTCAACGTCAATAAGAAAGTCAGAGGGATACAGTAAACCTGAAGTGAAGCATCGGAATCTATAACTAGTGTCACAGGAATGGTTCAAAACATAGTCAGTAAGAGCAGTCAGTCTTCTTGTCCTTAAGTCGGCATTGTGCCTTTTGTATTTAATTCCGATGCAATTTCTGTGTTTCATCGTCAATAAGAAGGTCCAAGGGATACAGTAAACCTGAAGTGAAGCATCGGAATCTATAACTAGTGTCACAGGAATCGTTCAAAACATAGTCAGTAAGAAGAGTCAGTCTTCATGTACTTAAGTCGGCATTGTGATTTGTATTTAATTCCGATGCAATTTCTGTGTTTCATCGTCAATAAGAAGGTCCAAGGGATACAGTAAACCTGAAGTGAAGCATCGGAATCTATAACTAGAGCCACAGGAATGGTTCAAAACATAGTCAGTAAGATGAGTCAGTCTTCATGTACTTAAGTCGCCATTGTGCCTTTTGTATTTAATTCCGATGCAATTTCTGTGTGTCATCGTCAATAAGAAGGTCAGAGGGATACAGTAAACCTGAAGTGAAGCATCGTAATCAATAACTAGTGTCATAGGAATGGTTCAAAACATAGACAGTAAGAAGAGTCAGTCTTCTTGTACTTGAGTCGGCATTGTGCGTTATGTATTAAATTCCGATGCAATTTCTGTGTTTCATCGTCAATAAGAAGGTCCAAGGGATACAGTAAACCTGGAGTGAAGCATAGGAATTTATAACTAGTGTCACAGGAATGGGTCAAAACATAGTCAGTAAGAAGAGTCAGTCTTCATGTACTTAAGTCGCCATTGTGCCTTTTGTATTTAATTCCGATGCAATTTCTGTGTTTCATCGTCAACAAGAAGGTCAGAGGGATACAGTAAAACTGAAGTGAAGCATCGGAATCAATAACTAGTGTCATAGGAATGGTTAAAAACAGAGACAGTAAGAAGAGTATGTCTTCTTGTACTTGTGTCGGCATTGTGCCTTTTGTATTTAATTCCGATGCAACTTCTGTGTTTCATCGTCAATAAGAAGGTCCAAGGGAAACAGTAAACCTGAAGTGAAGCATCGGAATCTATAACTAGTGTCATAGGAATGGTTCAAAACATAGACAGTAAGAAGAGTCAGTCTTCTTTTACTTGAGTCGGCATTGTGCCTTTTGTATTTAATTCCGATGCAATTTCTGTGTTTCATCGTCAATAAGAAGGTCAGAGGGATACAGTAAACCTGAAGTGAAGCATCGGAATCTATAACTAGTGTCACAGGAATGGTTCAAAACACAGTCAGTAAGAAGAGTCGGTCTTCATATACTTATGTCGGCATTGTGTCTTTTGTATTTAATTCCGGTGCAATTTCTGTGTTTCAACGTCAATAAGATAGTCAGGGGGATACAGTAAACCTGAAGTGAAGCATCGGAATCTATAACTAGTGTCACAGGAATGGTTCAGAGCATAGTCAGTAAGAACAGTCAGTCTTCTTGTCCTTAAGTCGGCATTGTGCCTTTTGTATTTAATTCCGATGCAATTTCTGTGTTTCATCGTCAATAAAAAGGTCCAAGGGATACGGTAAACCTGAAGTGAAGCATCGGAATCTATAACTAGTGTCATAGGAATGGTTCAAAACATAGACAGTAAGAAGAATCAGTCTTCTTGTACTTGAGTCGGCATTGTGCCTTTTGTATTTAATTCCGATGCAATTTCTGTGTTTCAACGTCAATAAGAAGGTCCAAGGGATACAGTAAACCTGAACTGAAGCATCGGAATCTGTAACTAGTGTCACAGGAATGGTTCAAAACATAGTCAGTATGAAGAGTCGGTCTTCATGTACTTAAGTCGGCATTGTGCCTTTTGGATTTAATCCCGATGCAATTTCTGTGTTTCATCGTCAATAAGAAGGTCAAAGGGATACAGTAAACCTGAAATGAAGCTTCGGAATCTATAACTAGTGCCATGGGAATGGTTCAAAACATAGAGAGTAAGAAGAGTCAGTCTTCTTGTACTTGAGTCGGCATTGTGCCTTTTGTATTTAATTCCGATGCAATTTCTGTGTTTCATCGTCAATAAGAAGGTCCAAGGGATACAGTAAACCTGAAGTGAAGCATCGGAATCTATAACGAGTGTCATAGGAATGGTTCAAAACATAGTCAGTAAGATGAGTCAGTCTTCATGTACTTAAGTCGCCATTGTGCCTTTTGTATTTCATTCCGATGCAATTTCTGTGTTTTATCGTCAATAAGAAGGTCGCAGGGATACAGTAAACCTGAAGTGAAGCATCGGAATCAATAACTAGTGTCATAGGAATGGTTCAAAGCATAGACAGTAAGAAGAGTCAGTCTTCTTGTACTTGAGTCGGCATTGTGCCTTTTGTATTAAATTCCGATTGCAATTTCTGTGTTTCATCGTCAATAAGAAGGTTTAAGGCATACAGTAAACCTGAAGTCAAGCATCGGAATCTATAACTAGTGTCACAGGAATGGTTCAAAACATAGTCAGTACTTAAGTCGGCATTGTGCCTTTTGTATTTCATTCCGATGCAATTTCTGTGTTTCATCGTCAATACGAAGGTCCAAGGGATACAGTAAACCTGAAGTGAAGCAATGGAATGTATAACTAGAGCCACAGGAATGGTTCAAGACATAGACAGTAAGAAGAGTCAGTCTTCTAGTACTTGAGCCGGCATTGTGCCTTTTGTATTAAATTCCGATGCAATTTCTGTGTTTCATCGTCAATAAGAAGGTCCAAGGGATACAGTAAACCTCACGTCAAGCATCGGAATCTATAACTAGTGTCACAGGAATGGTTCAAAACATAGTCAGTACTTATGTCTACATTGTGCCTTTTGTATTTCATTCCGATCCAATTTCTGAGTTCCATCGTCAATAAGAAGGTCCAAGGTATACAGTAAACCTGAAGTGAAGCATCGAAATCTATAACTAGTGTCACAGGAATGGTTCAAAACATAGTCAGAAAGTAGAGTCAGTCTTCTGGTACTGAAGTCGGCATTGTGCCTTTTGTATTTAATTCCGATGCAACTTCTGTGTTTCATCGTTAATAAGAAGGTCCAAGGGATACAGTAAACCTGAAGTAAAGCATCGTAATCTATAACTAGTGTCATAGGAATGGTTCAAAACGTAGACAGTAAGAAGAGTCAGTATTCTTGTACTTGTGTCGGCATTGTGCCTTTTGTATTTAATTCCGATGCAATTTCTGTGTTTCATCGTCAATAAGAAGGTCCAAGGGATACAGTAAACCTAAAGTGAAGCATCGGAATCTATAACTAGTGTCACAGGAATGGTTCAAAACATAGTCAGTACTTAAGTCGGCATTGTGCCTTTTGTATTTCATTCCGATGCAATTTCTGTGTTTCATCGTCAATAAGAAGGTCCAAGGTATACAGTAAACCTGAATTGAAGCATCGGAATCTATAACTAGTGTCACAGGAGTTGTTCAAAGCATAGTCAGTAAGATGAGTCAGTCTTCATGTACTTGAGTCGGCATTGTGCCTTTTGTATTTAATTCCGATGCAACTTCTGTGTTTCTTCGTCAATAAGAAGGTCCAAGGGAAACAGTAAACCTGAAGTGAAGCATCGGAATCTATAACTAGTGTCACAGGAATGGTTCAAAACATAGTCAGTAAGAAGAGTCGGTCTTCATGTACTTATGTCGGCATTGTGCCTTTTGTATTTAATTCCGATGCAATTTCTGTGTGCCATCGTCAATAAGAAGGTCAGAGGGATACAGTAAACCTGAAGTGAAGCATCGTAATCAATAACTAGTGTCATAGGAATGGTTCAAAACATAGACAGTAAGAAGAGTCAGTCTTCTTGTACTTGAGTCGTCATTGTGCCTTTTGTATTAAATTCCGATGCAATTTCTGTGTTTCATCGTCAACAAGAAGGTCAGAGGGATACAGTAAAACTGAAGTGAAGCATCGGAATCAATAACTAGTGTCATAGGAATGGTTAAAAACAGAGACAGTAAGAAGAGTAAGTCTTCTTGTACTTGTGTCGGCATAGTGCCATTTGTATTTAATTCCGATGCAACTTCTGTGTTTCATCGTCAATAAGAAGGTCCAAGGGAAACAGTAAACCGGAAGTGAAGCATCGGAATCTATAACTAGTGTCATAGGAATGGTTCAAAGCATAGACAGTAAGTAGAGTCAGTCTTCTTGTACTTGAGTCGGCATTGTGCCTTTTGTATTTACTCCCGATGCAATTACTGTGTTTCATCGTCAATAAGAATGTCAGAGGGATACAGTAAACCTGAACTGAAGCATCGGAATCTCTAACTAGTGTCACAGGAATGGTTCAAAACATAGTCAGTAAGAAGAGTCGGTCTTCATGTACTTAAGTCGGCATTGTGCCTTTGGGACTTAATCCCGATGCAATTTCTGTGTTTCATCGTCAATAAGAAGGTCAAAGGGATACAGTAAACCTGAAGTGAAGCTTCGGAAACTATAACTAGTGCCATGGGAATGGTTCAAAACATAGGGAGTAAGAAGAGTCAGTCTTCTTGTACTTGAGTCGGCATTGTGCCTTTTGTATTAAATTTCGATGCAATTTCTGTGTTTCATCGTCAATAAGAAGGTTTAAGGGATACAGTAAACCTGAAGTCAAGCATCGGAATCTATAACTAGTGTCACAGGAATGGTTCAAAACATAGTCAGTACTTAAGTCGGCATTGTGCTTTTTGTATTTCATTCCGATGCAATTTCTGTGTTTCATCGTCAATAAGAAGGTCCAAGGGATACAGTAAACCCGAACTGAAGCATCGGAATCTATAACTAGTGTCACAGGAATGGTTCAAATCATAATCAGTAAGATGAGTCAGCCTTCATATACTTAAGTCGCCATTGTACCTTTTGTATTTAATTCCGACGCAATTTCTGTGTTTCATAGTCAATAAGAAGGTCAGAGGGATACAGTAATCCTGAAGTGAAGCATCGGAATCAATAACTAGTGGCACAGGAATGGATCAAAACATAGTCAGAAAGATGAGTCAGTCTTCTTGTACTGAAGTCGGCATTGTGCCTTTTGTATTAAATTCCGATGCAATTTCTGTGTTTCATCGTCAATAAGAAGGTCCAAGGGATACAGTAAACCTGAAGTCAAGCATCGGAATCTATAACTAGTGTCACAGGAATGGTTCAAAACATAGTCAATACTTATGTCGGCATTGTGCCTTTTGTATTTCATTCCGATGCAATATCTGTGTTTCATCGTCAATAAGAAGGTCCAAGGTATACAGTAAACCTGAAGTGAAGCATCGAAATCTATAACAAGTGTCACAGGAATGGATCAAACCATAGTCAGAAAGATGAGTCAGTCTTCTTGTACTGAAGTCGGCATTGTGCCTTTTGTATTTAATTCCGATGCAACTTCTGTGTTTCATCGTTAATAAGAAGGTCCAAGGGATACAGTAAACCTGAAGTGAAGCATCGGAATCTATAACAAGTGTCATAGGAATGGTTCAAAACATAGACAGTAAGAAGAGTCAATAATCTTGTAGTTGTGTCGGCATTTTGCCTTTTGTATTTAATTCCGATGCAATTTCTGTGTTTCATCGTCAATAAGAAGGTCCAAGGGATACAGTAAACCTAAAGTGAAGCATCGGAATCTATAACTAGTGTCACAGGAATGGTTCAAAACGTAGTCAGTACTTAAGTCGGCATTGTGCCTTTTGTATTTCATTCCGATGCAATTTCTGTGTTTCATCGTCAATAAGAAGGTCCAAGGGATACAGTAAAATTGAAGTGAAGCATCGGAATCTATAACGAGTGTCATAGGAATGGTTCAAAACATAGTCAGTAAGATGAGTCAATCTTTATGTACTTAAGTCGCCATTGTGCCTTTTGTATTTCATTCCGATGCAATTTCTGTGTTTTATAGTCAATAAGAAGGTCGCAGGGATACAGTAAACCTGAAGTGAAGCATCGGAATCAATAACTAGTGTCATAGGAATGTTTAAAAACATAGACAGTAAGAAGAGTCAGTCTTCTTGTACTTGAGTCGGCATTGTGCCTTTTGTATTTAATGCCGATTGCTATTTCTGTGTTTCATCGTCAATAAGAAGGTTTAAGGCATACAGTAAACCTGAAGTCAAGCATCGGAATTTATAACTAGTGTCACAGGAATGGTTCAAAACATAGTCAGTACTTAAGTCGGCATTGTGCCTTTTGTATTTCATTCCGATGCAATTTCTGTGTTTCATCGTCAATAAGAAGGTCCAAGGGATACAGTAAACCTGAACTGAAGCATCGGAATCTATAACTAGTGTCATAGGAATGGTTCAAAACATAGACAGTAAGAAGAGTCAGTCTTCTTGTACTTGAGTCGGCATTGTGCCTTTTGTATTTCATTCCGATGCAATTTCTGTGTTTCATCGTCAATAAGAAGGTCCAAGGGATACAGTAAACCTAAAGTGAAGCATCGGAATCTATAACTAGTGTCACAGGAATGGTTCAAAACATAGTCAGTACTTAAGTCGGCATTGTGCCTTTTGTATTTCATTCCGATGCAATTTCTGTGTTTCATCGTCAATAAGAAGGTCCAAGGGATACAGTAAAATTGAAGTGAAGCATCGGAATCTATAACGAGTGTCATAGGAATGGTTCAAAACATAGTCAGTAAGATGAGTCAGTCGTCATGTACTTAAGTCGCCATTGTGCCTTTTGAATTTAATTCCGACGCAACTTCAGTGTTTCATCGTCAATAAGAAGGTCAGAGGGATACAGTAAACCTGAAGTGAAGCATCTGAATCAATAACTAGTTCATAGGAATGGTTCAAGACATAGACAGTAAGAAGAGTCAGTCTTCTAGTACTTGAGCCGGCATTGTGCCTTTTGTATTAAATTCCGATGCAATTTCTGTGTTTCATCGTCAATAAGAAGGTCCAAGGGATACAGTAAACCTGAAGTCAAGCATCGGAATCTATAACTAGTGTCACATTAATGGTTAAAAACATAGTCAGTACTTGTGTCTTCGTTGTGCCTTTTGTATTTCATTCCGATCCAATTTCTGTGTTTCATCGTCAATAAGAAGGTCCAAGGTATACAGTAAACCTGAAGTGAAGCATCGAAATCTATAACTAGTGTCACAGGAATGGTTCAAAACATAGTCAGAAAGTAGAGTCAGTCTTCTTGTACTGAAGTCGGCATTGTGCCTTTTGTATTTAATTCCGATGCAACTTCTGTATTTCATCGTCAATAAGAAGGTCCAAGGGATCCAGTAAACCTGAAGTGAAGCATCGTAATCTATAACTAGTGTCATAGGAATGGTTCAAAACATAGTCAGTAAGAAGAGTCGGTCTTCATGTACTTATGTCGGCATTGTGCCTTTTGTATTTAATTCCGGTGCAATTTCTGTGTTTCAACGTCAATAAGAAAGTCAGTGGGATACAGTAAACCTGAATTGAAGCATCGGAATCTATAACTAGTGTCACAGGAATGGTTCAAAACATAGACAATAAGAAGAATCAGTCTTTTTGTACTTAAGTCAACATTGTGCCTTTTGTATTTAGTTCCGATGTAGTTTCTGTGTTTCATCGTCAATAAAAAGGTCCAAATGATACAATAAACCTGAAGTGAAGCATCGGAATCTATAACTAGTGTCAATGAAATGGTTCAAAACATAGACAGTAAGAAGAATCAGTCTTCTTGTACGTAAGTCGTCATTGTGCCTCTTGTATTTAATTCCGAAGCAATTTCTGTGTTTCATCGTCAATAAGAAGGTCAGAGGGATACAGTAAACCTGAGGTGAAGCATCGGAATCTATAACTAGTGTCACAGGAATGGTTCAAAACATAGTCAGTAAGAAGAGTCGGTCTTCATGTACTTATTTTGGCAATGTGCCTTTTGTATTTAATTCCAGCGCAATTGCTGTGTTTCAACGTCAATAAGAAGGTCCAAGGGATACAGTACACCTGACGTGAAGCATCGGAATCAATAACTAGTGTCACAGGAATCGTTCAAAACATAGTCAGAAAGAACAGTCAGTCTTCATGTACTTAAGTCGGCATTGTGCCTTTTGTATTTAATTCCGACGCAATTTATGTGTTTCATCGTCAATAAGAAGGTCCAAGGGATACAGTAAACCTGAAGTGAAGCATCGGAATCTATAACTAGTGCCACAGGAATGGTTCAAAACATAGTCAGTAAGATGAGTCAGTCTTCATGTACTTAAGCCGCCATTGTGCCTTTTGTATTTAATTCCGATGCAATTTCTGTGTCTCATCGTCAATAAGAAGGTCAGAGGGATACAGTAAACCTGAAGTGAAGCATCGGAATCAATATCTAGTGTCATAGGAATGGTTCAAAACATAGACAGTAAGAAGAGTCAGTCTTCTTGTACTTGAGTCGGCATTGTGCCTTTTGTATTTCATTCCGATGCAATTTCTGTGTTTCATCGACAATAAGAAGGTCCAGGGGATACAGTAAACCTGAACTGAAGCATCGGAATCTATAACTAGTGTCACAGGAATGGTTCAAAACATAGTCCGTAAGATGAGTCAGTCTTCTTGTACTTGAGTCGGCATTGTGCCTTTTGTATTTAATTCCGATGCAATTTCTGTGTTTCATCGTCAATAAGAAGGTCTTAGGGATACAGTAAACCTGAAGTGAAGCATCGGAATCTATAACTAGTGTCACAGGAATGGTTCAAACCATAGTCAGTAAGAAGAGTCGGTCTTCATGTACTTATGTCGGCATTGTGCCTTTTGTATTTAATTCCGGTGCAATTTCTGTGTTTCAACGTCAATAAGAAATTCAGAGGGATACAGTAAGCCTGAAGTGAAGCATCGGAATCTATAACTAGTGTCACAGGAATGGTTCAAAACATAGACAGGAAGAAGAGTCAGTCTTCTTGTACTTGAGTCGGCATTCTGCCTTTTGTATTAAATTCCGATGCAATTTCTGTGTTTCATCGTCAATATGAAGGTCCTAGGGATACAGTAATCCTGAAGTCAAGCATTGGAATCTATAACTAGTGTCACAGGAATGGTTCAAAACATAGACATTAAGAAGATTCAGTCTTTTTGTACTTAAGTCAGCATTGTGCCTTTTGTATTTAATTCCGATGTAGTTTCTGTGTTTCATCGTCAATAAAAAGGTCCAAATGATACAATAAACCTGAAGTGAAGCATCGGAATCTATAACTAGTGTCATTGAAATGGTTCAAAACATAGACAGGAAGAAGAGTCAGTCTTATGTACTTGAGACGGCATTCTGCCTTTTGTATTAAATTCCGATGCAATTTCTGTGTTTCATCGTCAATATGAAGGTCCTAGGGATACAGTAATCCTGAAGTCAAGCATTGGAATCTATAACTAGTGTCATAGGAATGGTTAAAAGCATAGACAGTAAGAAGAGTAAGTCTTCTTGTACTTGAGTCGGCATTGTGCCTTTTGTATTTAATTCCGATGCAAATTCTGTGTTTCATCGTCAATAAGAAGGTCAGAGGGATACAGTAAACCTGAGGTGAAGCGTCGGAATCTATAACTAGTGTCATAGGAATGGCTCAAAACATAGTCAGTAAGAAGAGTCGGTCTGCATGTACTTATGTCGGCATTGTGCCTTTTGCATTTAATTCCAGTGCAATTGCTGTGTATCAACGTCAATAAGAAGGTCCAAGGGATACAGTACACCTGAAGTGAAGCATCGGAATCAATAACTAGTGTCACAGGAATCGTTCAAAACATAGTCAGTAAGAAGAGTCGGTCTTCATGTACTTAAGTCGGCATTGTGCCTTTTGAATTTAATTCCGATGCAATTTCTCTGTTTCATCGCCAATAAGAAGGTCCAAGGGATACAGTAAACCTGAAGTGAAGCATCGGAATCGATAACTAGTGCCACAGGAATGGTTCAAAACATAGTCAGTAAGATGAGTCAGTCTTCATGTACTTAAGCCGCCATTGTGCCTTTTGTATTTAATTCCGATGCAATTTCTGTGTTTCATCGTCAATAAGAAGGTCAGAGGGATACAGTAAACCTGAAGTGAAGCATCGGAATCAATATCTAGTGTCATAGGAATGGTTCAAAACATAGACAGTAAGAAGAGTCAGTCTTCTTGTACTTGAGTCGGCATTGTGCCTTTTGTATTTCATTCCGATGCAATTTCTGTGTTTCATCGACAATAAGAAGGTCCAGGGGATACAGTAAACCTGAACTGAAGCATCGGAATCTATAACTAGTGTCACAGGAATGGTTCAAAACATAGTCCGTAAGATGAGTCAGTCTTCTTGTACTTGAGTCGGCATTGTGCCTTTTGTATTTAATTCCGATGCAATTTCTGTGTTTCATCGTCAATAAGAAGGTCTGAGGGATACAGTAAACCTGAAGTGAAGCATCGGAATCTATAACTAGTGTCACAGGAATGGTTCAAACCATAGTAAGTAAGAAGAGTCGGTCTTCATGTACTTATGTCGGCATTGTGCCTTTTGTATTTAATTCCGGTGCAATTTCTGTGTTTCAACGTCAATAAGAAATTCAGAGGGATACAGTAAGCCTGAAGTGAAGCATCGGAATCTATAACTAGTGTCACAGGAATGGTTCAAAACATAGACAGGAAGAAGAGTCAGTCTTCTTGTACTTGAGTCGGCATTCTGCCTTTTGTATTAAATTCCGATGCAATTTCTGTGTTTCATCGTCAATATGAAGGTCCTAGGGATACAGTAATCCTGAAGTCAAGCATTGGAATCTATAACTAGTGTCACAGGAATGGTTCAAAACATAGACATTAAGAAGATTCAGTCTTTTTGTACTTAAGTCAGCATTGTGCCTTTTGTATTTAATTCCGATGTAGTTTCTGTGTTTCATCGTCAATAAAAAGGTCCAAATGATACAATAAACCTGAAGTGAAGCATCGGAATCTATAACTAGTGTCAATGAAATGGTTCAAAACATAGACAGGAAGAAGAGTCAGTCTTATGTACTTGAGTCGGCATTCTGCCTTTTGTATTAAATTCCGATGCAATTTCTGTGTTTCATCGTCAATATGAAGGTCCTAGGGATACAGTAATCCTGAAGTCAAGCATTGGAATCTATAACTAGTGTCATAGGAATGGTTAAAAGCATAGACAGTAAGAAGAGTAAGTCTTCTTGCACTTGAGTCGGCATTGTGCTTTTTGTATTTAATTCCGATGCAAATTCTGTGTTTCATCGTCAATAAGAAGGTCAGAGGGATACAGTAAACCTGAGGTGAAGCGTCGGAATCTATAACTAGTGTCATAGGAATGGTTCAAAACATAGTCAGTAAGAAGAGTCGGTCTGCATGTACTTATGTCGGCATTGTGCCTTTTGCATTTAATTCCAGTGCAATTGCTGTGTATCAACGTCAATAAGAAGGTCCAAGGGATACAGTACACCTGAAGTGAAGCATCGGAATCAATAACTAGTGTCACAGGAATCGTTCAAAACATAGTCAGTAAGAAGAGTCGGTCTTCATGTACTTAAGTCGGCATTGTGCCTTTTGAATTTAATTCCGATGCAATTTCTCTGTTTCATCGCCAATAAGAAGGTCCAAGGGATACAGTAAACCTGAAGTGAAGCATCGGAATCGATAACTAGTGCCACAGGAATGGTTCAAAACATAGTCAGTAAGATGAGTCAGTCTTCATGTACTTAAGCCGCCATTGTGCCTTTTGTATTTAATTCCGATGCAATTTCTGTGTTTCATCGTCAATAAGAAGGTCAGAGGGATACAGTAAACCTGAAGTGAAGCATCGGAATCAATTACTAGTGTCATAGGAATGGTTCAAAACATAGACAGTAAAAATAGTCAGTCTTCTTGTACTTGAGTCGGCATTGTGCCTTTTGTATTAAATTCCGATGCAATTTCTGTGTTTCACCGTCAACAAGAAGGTCCAAGGGATTTAATAAACCTGAAGTGAAGCATCGGAATCTACAACTAGTGTCACAGGAATGGTTCAAAACATAGTCAGTAAGAAGAGTCGGTCTTCATGTACTTATGTCGGCATTGTGCCTTTTGTATTTAATTCCGGTGCAATTTCTGTGTTTCAACGTCAATAAGAAAGTCAGAGGGATATAGTAAACCTGAAGTGAAGCATCGGAATCTATAACTGTTGTCACAGGAATGGTTCAAAGCATAGTCTGTAAGAACAGTCAGTCTTCTTGTCCTTAAGTCGGCATTGTGCCTTTTGTATCTAATTCCGATGCAATTTCTGTGTTTCATCGTCAATAAGAAGGTCCAAGGGATACAGTAAACCTGAAGTGAAGCATCGGAATCTATAACTAGTGTCATAGGATTGGTTCAAAACATAGTCAGCAAGAGGAGTCAGTCTTCTTGTACTTGAGTCGGCATTGTGCCTTTTGTAAATAATTCCGATGCAATATCTGTGTTTCATCGACAATAAGAAGGTCCAAGGGATTTAATAAACCTGAAGTGAAGCATCGGAATCTACAACTAGTGTCACAGGAATGGTTCAAAACATAGTCAGTAAGAAGAGTCGGTCTTCATGTACTTATGTCGGCATTGTGCCTTTTGTATTTAATTCCGGTGCAATTTCTGTGTTTCAACGTCAATAAGAAAGTCAGAGGGATATAGTAAACCTGAAGTGAAGCATCGGAATCTATAACTGTTGTCACAGGAATGGTTCAAAGCATAGTCTGTAAGAACAGTCAGTCTTCTTGTCCTTAAGTCGGCATTGTGCCTTTTGTATCTAATTCCGATGCAATTTCTGTGTTTCATCGTCAATAAGAAGGTCCAAGGGATACAGTAAACCTGAAGTGAAGCATCGGAATCTATAACTAGTGTCACAGGAATGGTTCAAAACATAGACATTAAGAAGATTCAGTCTTTTTGTACTTAAGTCAGCATTGTGCCTTTTGTATTTAATTCCGATGTAGTTTCTGTGTTTCATCGTCAATAAAAAGGTCCAAATGATACAATAAACCTGAAGTGAAGCATCGGAATCTATAACTAGTGTCAATGAAATGGTTCAGAACATAGACAGTAAGAAGAGTCAGTCTTCTTGCACTTAAGTCGGCATTGTGCCTCTTGTATTTAATTCCGGTGCCATTTCTGTGTTTCATCGTCAATAAGAAGGTCAGAGCGATACAGTCAACCTGAAGTGAAGCATCGGAATCTATAACTAGTGTCATAGGAATGGTTAAAAGCATAGAGAGTAAGAAGAGTAAGTCTTCTTGTACTTGAGTCGGCATTGTGCCTTTTGTATTTAATTCCGATGCAAATTCTGTGTTTCATCGTCAATAAGAAGGTCAGAGGGATACAGTAAACCTGAGGTGAAGCGTCGGAATCTATAACTAGTGTCAAAGGAATGGTTCAAAACATAGTCAGTAAGAAGAGTCGGTCTGCATGTACTTATGTCGGCATTGTGCCTTTTGCATTTAATTCCAGTGCAATTGCTGTGTATCAACGTCAATAAGAAGGTCCAAGGGATACAGTACACCTGAAGTGAAGCATCGGAATCAATAACTAGTGTCACAGGAATCGTTCAAAACATAGTCAGTAAGAAGAGTCGGTCTTCATGTAGTTAAGTCGGCATTGTGCCTTTTGAATTTAATTCCGATGCAATTTCTGTGTTTCATCGCCAATAAGAAGGTCCAAGGGATACAGTAAACCTGAAGTGAAGCATCGGAATCGATAACTAGTGCCACAGGAATGGTTCAAAACATAGTCAGTAAGATGAGTCAGTCTTCATGTACTTAAGCCGCCATTGTACCTTTTGTATTTAATTCCGATGCAATTTCTGTGTTTCATCGTCAATAAGAAGGTCAGAGGGATACAGTAAACCTGAAGTGAAGCATCGGAATCAATTACTAGTGTCATAGGAATGGTTCAAAACATTGACAGTAAAAATAGTCAGTCTTCTTGTACTTGAGTCGGCATTGTGCCTTTTGTATTAAATTCCGATGCAATTTCTGTGTTTCACCGTCAACAAGAAGGTCCAAGGGATTTAATAAACCTGAAGTGAAGCATCGGAATCTACAACTAGTGTCACAGGAACGGTTCAAAACATAGTCAGTAAGAAGAGTCGGTCTTCATGTACTTATGTCGGCATTGTGCCTTTTGTATTTAATTCCGGTGCAATTTCTGTGTTTCAACGTCAATAAGAAAGTCAGAGGGATACAGTAAACCTGAAGTGAAGCATCGGAATCTATAACTATTGTCACAGGAATGGTTCAAAGCATAGTCTGTAAGAACAGTCAGTCTTCTTGTCCTTAAGTCGGCATTGTGCCTTTTGTATCTAATTCCGATGCAATTTCTGTGTTTCATCGTCAATAAGAAGGTCCAAGGGATACAGTAAACCTGAAGTGAAGCATCGGAATCTATAACTAGTGTCATAGGAATGGTTCAAAACATAGTCAGCAAGAAGAGTCAGTCTTCTTGTACTTGAGTCGGCATTGTGCCTTTTGTAAATAATTCCGATGCAATATCTGTGTTTCATCGTCAATAAGAAGGTCCAAGGGATACAGTAAACCTGAAGTGAAGCATCGGAATCTATAACTAGTGTCACAGGAATGGTTCAAAACATAGTCAGTAAGAAGAGTCGGTCTTCATGTACTTAAGTCATCTCTGTGCCTTTTGTATTTAATACCGATGAAATTTCTGTGTTTCATCGTCAATAAGAAGGTCAAAGGGATACAGTGAACCTGAAGTGAAGCATCGGAATCTATAACTAGTGCCATAGGAATGGTGCAAAGCATAGTCAGTAAGAAGAGTCAGTCTTCTTGTACTTGAGTCGGCATTGTGCCTTTTGTATTAAATTCCGATGCAATTTCTGTGTTTCATCGTCAATAAGAAGGTCCAAGGCATGCAGTAAACCTGGTGTGAAGCATAGGAATTTATAACTAGTGTCACAGGAATGGGTCAAATCATAGTCAGTAAGAAGATTCAGTCTTCATGTACTTAAGTCGCCATTGTGCCTTTTGTATTTCATTCCGACGCAATTTCTGTGTTTCATCGTCAACAAGAAGGTCAGAGGGATACAGTAAAACTGAAGTGAAGCATCGGAATCAATAACTAGTGTCATAGGAATGGTTCAAACATAGACCGTAAGAGGAGGCAGTCTTCTTGTACTTGAGTCAGCATTGTGCCTTTTGTATTTAATTCCGATGAATTTCTGTGTTTCATCGTCAATAAGAAGGTCAGAGGGATACAGTAAACCTGAAGTGAAGCATCGGAATCTACAACTAGTGTCACAGGAATGGTTCAAAACATAGTCAGTAAGAAGAGTCGGTCTTCATGTACTTATGTCGGCATTCTGCCTTTTGTATTTAATTCCGGTGCAATTTCTGTGTTTCAACGTCAATACGAAAGTCAGAGGGATACAGTAAACCTGAAGTGAATCATCGAAACCTATAACTAGTGTCACAGGAATGGTTCAAATCATAGTCAGTAAGAACAGTCAGTCTTCTTGTCCTTAAGTCGGCATTGTGCCTTTTGTATTTAATTCCGATGCAATTTCTGTGTTTCATCGTCTATAAGAAGGTCCAAGGGATACAGTAAACCTGAAGTGAAGCATCGGAATCTATAACTAGTGTCATGGGAATGGTTCAAAACATAGTCAGTAAGAAGAGTCAGTCTTCTTGTACTTGAGTCGGCATTGTGCCTTTTGTATTTAATTCCGATGCAATTTTTGTGTTTCATCGTAAATAAGAAGGTCAAAGGGATACAGTAAACCTGAAGTGAAGCATCGGAATCTATAACTAGTGCCATAGGAATGGTTCAAAGCATAGACAGTAAGAAGAGTCAGTCTTCTTGTACTTGAGTCGGCATTGTGCCTTTTGTATTAAATTCCGATGCAATTTCTGTGTTTCATCGTCAATAAGAAGGTCCAAGGGATACAGTAAACCTGGAGTGAAGAATAGGAATTTATAACTAGTGTCACAGGAATGGGTCAAAACATAGTCAGTACTTAAGTCAGCATTGTGCCTTTCGTATTTCATTCCGATGCAATTTCTGTGTTTCATCCTCAATAAGAAGGTCCAAGGGAAACAGTAAACCTGAAGTGAAGCATTGGAATCTATAACTAGTGTCATAGGAATGGTTCAAAACATACACAGTAAGAAGAGTCAGTCTTTTTGCACTTGAGTCTGCATTGTGCCTTTTGTATTTATTTCCGATGCACTCTCTGTGTTTCATCGTCAATAAGAAGGTCAGAGGGATACAATAAACCTGAAGTGAAGCATCGGAATCTGTAACTAGTGTCACAGGAATGTATCAAAACATAGTCAGTAAGAAGAGTCGGTCTTCATTTACTTATGTCGGCATTGTGCCTTTTTATTTAATTCCGGTGCAATTTCTGTGCTTCAACGTCAATAAGAAAGTCAGAGGGATACAGTAAACCTGAAGTGAAGCATCGGAATCTATAACTAGTGTCACAGGAATGGTTCAAAGCATAGTCAGTAAGAACAGTCAGTCTTGTTGTCCTTAAGTCGGCATTGTGCCTTTTGTATTTAATTCCGATGCAATTTCTGTGTTTCATCGTCAATAAAAAGGTCCAAGGGATACAGTAAACCTGAAGTGAAGCATCGGAATCTATAACTAGTGTCACAGGAATGGTTCAAAGCATAGACAGTGAGAAGAGTCAGTCTTCTTGTACTTGAGTCGGCATTGTGCCTCTTGTATTAAATTCCGATGCATTTCTGTGTTTCATCGTCAATAAGAAGGTTTAAGGGATACAGTAAACCTGAAATCAAGCATCGGAATCTATAACTAGTGTCACAGGAATGGTTCAAAACATAGTCAGTACTTAAGTCGGCATTGTGCCTTTTGTATTTCATTCCGGTGCAATTTCTGTGTTTCATCGTCAATAAGAAGGTCCAAGGGATACAGTAAACCTGAACTGAAGCATCGGAATCTATAACTAGTGTCACAGGAATGGTTCAAAACATAGTCAGAAAGAAGAGTCAGTCTTCTTGTACTGAAGTCGGCATTGTGCCTTTTGTATTTAATTCCGATGCAACTTCTGTGTTTCATCGTTGATAAGAAGGTCCGAGGGATACAGTAAACCTGAAGTGAAGCATCGGAATCTATAACTAGTGTCATTAGAATGGTTCAAAACATAGACAGTAAGAAGAGTCAGTATTCTTGTACTTGTGTCAGCATTGTGCTTTTTGTATTTAATTCCGATGCAATTTCTGTGTTTCATCGTCAATAAGAAGGTCCAAGGGATACAGTAAACCTTAAGTGAAGCATCGGAATCTATAACTAATGTCACAGGAATGGTTCAAAACATAGTCAGTACTTAAGTCGGCATTTTGCCTTTTGTATTTCATTCCGATGCAATCTCTGTGTTTCATCGCCAATAAGAACGTCCAAGGGATACACTAAACCTGAACTGAAGCATCGGAATCTATAACTAGTGTCACAGGAATGGTTCAAAACATAGTCAGTAAGATGAATCAGTCTTCATGTACTTGAGTCGGCATTGTGCCTTTTGTATTTAATTCCGATGCAACTTCTGTGTTTCATCGTCAATAAGAAGGTCCAAGGGAAACAGTAAACCTGAAGTGAAGCATCGGAATCTATAACTAGTGTCATAGGAATGGTTCAATACATAGACAGTAAGATGAGTCAGTCTTCTTGTACTTGAGTCGGCATTGTGCCTTTTGTACTTAATTCCGATGCAATTTCTGTGTTTCATCGTCAATAAGAAGGTCTGAGGGATACAGTAAACCTGAAGTGAAGCTTTGGAATCTATAACTAGTGTCACAGGAATGGTTCTAAACATAGCCAGTAAGAAGAGTCGGCCTTCATGTACTTATGTCGGCATTGTGCCGTTTGTACTTAATTCCGGTGCCATTTCTGTGTTTCAAAGTCAATAAGAAGGTCCAAGAGATACAGTAAACCTGAAGTGAACCATCGGAATCTATAACTAGTGTCACAGGAATGGTTCAAAGCATTGTCAGTAATAACAGTCAGTCTTTTCGTCCTTAAGTCGGCATTGTGCCTTTTGTATTTAATTCCGATGCAATTTCTATGTTTCATCGTCAATAAGAAGGTCCAAGGGAAACAGTAAACCTGAAGTGAAGCAACGGAATCTATAACTAGTGTCATAGGAATGGTTCAAAACATAGACAGTAAGAAGAGTCAGTCTTCTTGTACTTGAGTCAGCATTGTGCCTTTTGTATTTAATTCCGATGCAATTTCTGTGTTTCATCGTCAATAAGAGGGTCCAAGGGATACAGTAAACCTGAAGTGAAGCATCGGAATCTATAACTAGTGTCACAGGAATGGTTCAAATCATAGTCAGTAAGAAGAGTCGGTCTTCATGTACTTAAGTCGGCATTGTGCCTTTTGTATTTAATCCCGATGCAATTTCTGTGTTTCATCGTCAATAAGAAGGTCAAAGGGATACAGTAAACCTGAAGTGAAGCATCGGAAACTATAACTAGTGCCATAGGAATGGTTCAAAACATAGACAGTAAGAAGAGTCAGTCTTCTTGTACTTTGAGTCGACATTGTGCCTTTTGTATTTAATTCCGATGCAATTTCTGTGTTTCATCGTCAATAAGAAGGTCCAAGGGATGTAGTAAACCTGAAGTGAAGCATCGGAATCTATAACTAGTGTCATAGGAATGGTTCAAAGCATAGTCAGTAAGATGAGTCAGTCTTCATGTACTTAAGTCGCCATTGTGCCTTTTGTATTTAATTCCGATGCAATTTCTGTGTTTCATCGTCAATAAGAAGGTCAGAGGGATACAGTAAAAATGAAGTCAAGCATCGGAATCTGTAACTAGTGTCACAGGAATGGTTCAAAACATAGTCAGTACTTAAGTCGGCATTGTGCCTTTTGTATTTCATTCCGATGCAATTTCTGTGTTTCGTCGTCAATAAGAAGGTCCAAGGGATACAGTAAACCTGAACTGAAGCATCGGAATCTATAACTAGTGTCACAGGAATGGTTCGAAACATAGTCAGTAAGATGAGTCAGTCTTCATGTACTTAAGTCGCCATTCTGCCTTTTGTATTTAATTCCGACGCAATTTCTGTGTTTCATCGTCAATGAGAGGGTCAGAGGGATACAGTAAAGCTGAAGTGAAGCTTCGGAATCAATAACTAGTGTCATAGGAATGGTTCAAGACATAGACAGTAAGAAGATTCAGTCTTCTAGTACTTGAGCCTCCATTGTGCCTTTTCTATTAAATTCCGATGCAATTTCTGTGTTTCATCGTCAATAAGAAGGTCCAAGGGATACATTAAACCTAAAGTCAAGCATCGGAATCTATAACTAGTGTCACAGGAATGGTTCAAAACATAGTCAGTACCTATGTCGGCATTGTGCCTTTTGTATTTCATTCCGATGCAATATATGTGTTTCATCGTCAATAAGAAGGTCCAAGGTATACAGTAAACCCGAAGTGAAGCATCGAAATCTATAACTAGTGACACAGGAATGGTTCAAAACATAGTCAGAATGAAGAGTCAGTCTTCTTGTACTGAAGTCGGCATTGTGCCTTTTGTATTTAATTCCGATGCAACTTCTGAGTTTCATCGTTAATAAGAAGGTCCAAGGGATACAGTAAACCTCAAGTGAAGCATTGGAATCTATAACTAGTGTCATAGGAATGGTTCAAAACATAGACAGTAAGAAGAGTCAGTATTCTTGTACTTGTGTCGGCATTTTGCCTTTTGTATTTAATTCCGATGCAATTTCTGTGTTTCATCGTCAATAAGAAGGTCCAAGAGATACAGTAAACCTAAAGTGAAGCATCGGAATCTATAACTAGTGTCACAGGAATGGTTCAAAACATAGTCAGTACTTAAGTCGGCATTGTGCCTTTTGTATTTCATTCCGATGCAATTTCTGTGTTTCATCGTCAATAAGAAGGTCCAAGGTATACAGTAAACCTGAAGTGAAGCATCGAAATCTATAACTAGTGTCACAGGAATGGTTCAAAGCATAGTCAGAAAGTAGAGTCAGTCTTCTTGTCCTGAAGTCGGCATTGTGCCTTTTGTATTTAATTCCGATGCAACTTCTATGTTTCATCGTTAATAAGAAGGTCCAAGGGATACAGTAAATCTGAAGTGAAGCATCGGAATCTATAACTAGTGTCATAGGAATGATTCAAAACATAGTCAGAAAGAAGAGTCAGTCTTCTTGTACTGAAGTCGGCATTGTGCCTTTTGTATTTAATTCCGATGCAACTTCTGTGTTTCATCGATAATAAGAAGGTCCAAGGGATACAGTAAACCTGAAGTGAAGCATCGGAATCTATAACTAGTGTCATAGGAATGGTTCAAAACATAGACAGTGAGAAGAGTCAGTATTCTTGTACTTGTGTCGGCATTTTGCCTTTTGTATTTAATTCCGATGCAATTTCTTTGTTTCATCGTCAGTAAGAAGGTCCAAGGGATACAGTAAACCTTAAGTGAAGCATCGGAATCTATAACTAGTGTCACAGGAATGGTTAAAAACATAGTCAGTACTTAAGTCGGCATTGTGCCTTTTGTATTTCATTCCGGTGCAATTTCTGTGTTTCATCGTCAATAAGAAGGTCCAAGGTATACAGTAAACCTGAAGTGAAGCATCGAAATCTATAACTAGTGACACAGGAATGGTTCAAAACATAGTCAGAATGAAGAGTCAGTCTTCTTGTACTGAAGTCGGCATTGTGCCTTTTGTATTTAATTCCGATGCAACTTCTGAGTTTCATCGATAATAAGAAGGTCCAAGGGATACAGTAAACCTCAAGTGAAGCATTGGAATCTATAACTAGTGTCATAGGAATGGTTCAAAACATAGACAGTAAGAAGAGTCAGTATTCTTGTACTTGTGTCGGCATTTTGCCTTTTGTATTTAATTCCGATGCAATTTCTGTGTTTCATCGTCAATAAGAAGGTCCAAGAGATACAGTAAACCTAAAGTGAAGCATCGGAATCTATAACTAGTGTCACAGGAATGGTTCAAAACATAGTCAGTACTTAAGTCGGCATTGTGCCTTTTGTATTTCATTCCGATGCAATTTCTGTGTTTCATCGTCAATAAGAAGGTGCAAGGTATACAGTAAACCTGAAGTGAAGCATCGAAATCTATAACTAGTGTCACAGGAATGGTTCAAAGCATAGTCAGAAAGTAGAGTCAGTCTTCTTGTCCTGAAGTCGGCATTGTGCCTTTTGTATTTAATTCCGATGCAACTTCTGTGTTTCATCGTTAATAAGAAGGTCCAAGGGATACAGTAAATCTGAAGTGAAGCATCGGAATCTATAACTAGTGTCATAGGAATGGTTCAAAACATAGTCAGAAAGAAGAGTCAGTCTTCTTGTACCGAAGTCGGCATTGTGCCTTTTGTATTTAATTCCGATGCAACTTCTGTGTTTCATCGATAATAAGAAGGTCCAAGGGATACAGTAAACCTGAAGTGAAGCATCGGAATCTATAACTAGTGTCATAGGAATGGTTCAAAACATAGACAGTAAGAAGAGTCAGTATTCTTGTACTTGTGTCGGCATTTTGCCTTTTGTATTTAATTCCGATGCAATTTCTTTGTTTCATCGTCAGTAAGAAGGTCCAAGGGATACAGTAAACCTTAAGTGAAGCATCGGAATCTATAACTAGTGTCACAGGAATGGTTCAAAACATAGTCAGTACTTAAGTCGGCATTGTGCCTTTTGTATTTCATTCCGGTGCAATTTCTGTGTTTCATCGTCAATAAGAAGGTCCAAGGGATACAGTAAAGTTGAAGTGAAGCATCGGAATCTATAACTAGTGTCATAGGAATGGTTCAAAACATAGTCAGTAAGATGAGTCAGTCTTCATGTACTTAAGTCGCCATTGTGCCTTTTGTATTTCATTCCGATGCAATTTCTGTGTTTTATCGTCAATAAGACGGTCGGAGGGATACAGTAAACCTGAAGTGAAGCATCGGAATCAATAACTAGTGTCATAGGAATGGTTCAAAACATTGACAGTAAGAAGAGTCAGTCTTCTTGTACTTGAGTCGGCATTGTGCCTTTTGTATTAAATTCCCATTGCAATTTCTGTGTTTCATATTCAATAAGAAGGTTTAAAGGATACAGTAAACCTGAAGTCAAGCATCGGAATCTATAACTAGTGTCACAGGAATGGTTCAAAACATAGTCAGTACTTATGTCTTCATTGTGCCTTTTGTATTTCATTCCGATGCAATTTCTGTGTTTCATCGTCAATAAGAAGGTCCAAGGTATACAGTAAACCTGAAGTGAAGCATCGGAATCTATAACTAGTGTCATAGGAGTGGTTCAAAACATTGACAGTAAGAAGAGTCAGTATTCTTGTACTTGTGTCGGCATTGTGCCTTTTGTATTTAATTCCGATGCAATTTCTGTGTTTCATCGTCAATAAGAAGGTCCAAGGGATACAGTAAACCTAAAGTGAAGCATCGGAATCTATAACTAGTGTCACAGGAATGGTTAAAAACATAGTCAGTACTTAAGTCGGCATTGTGCCTTTTGTATTTCATTCCGATGCAATTTCTGTGTTTCATCGTCAATAAGAAGGTCTGAGGGATACAGTAAACCTGAAGTGAAGCATCGGAATCTATAACTAGTGTCACAGGAATGGTTCAAAACATAGTCAGTAAGAAGAGTCGGTCTTCACGTACTTATGTCGGCATTGTGCCTTTTGTATTTAATTCCGGTGCAATTTCTGTGTTTCAATGTCAATAAGAAAGTCAGAGGGATACAGTAAACCTGAAGTGAAGCATCGGAATCTATAACTAGTGTCAAATGGATTGGTTCAAAACATAGACAGGAAGAAGAGTCAGTCTTCTTGTACTTGAGTCGGCATTCTGCCTTTTGCATTAAATTCCGATGCAATTTCTGTGTTTCATCGTCAATATGAAGGTCCTGGGGATACAGTAATCCTGAAGTCAAGCATCGGAATCTATAACTAGTGTCACAGGGATGGTTCAAAACATAGACAATAAGAAGATTCAGTCTTTTTGTACTTAAGTCAGCATTGTGCCTTTTGTATTGAATTCCGATGTAGTTTCTGTGTTTCATCGTCAATAAAAAGGTCCAAATGATACAATAAACCTGAAGTGAAGCATCGGAATCTATAACTAGTGTCAATGAAATGGTTCAAAACATAGACAGTAAGAAGAGTCAGTTTTCTTGTACTTAAGTCGGCATTGTGCCTCTTGTATTTAATTCCGATGCAATTTCTGTGTTTCATCGTCAATACGAAGGTCAGAGGGATACAGTAAACCTGAGGTGAAGCATCGGAATCTATAACTAGTGTCACAGGAATGGTTCAAAACATAGTCAGTAAGAAGAGTCGGTCTTCATGTACTTATGTCGGCAATGTGCCTTTTGTATTTAATTCCAGCGCAATTTCTGTTTTTCAACGTCAATAAGAAGGTCCAAGGGATACAGTACACCTGACGTGAAGCATCGGAATCAATAACTAGTGTCACAGGAGTCGTTCAAAACATAGTCAGTAAGATGAGTCAGTCTTCATGTACTTAAGTCGGCATTGTGCCTTTTGTATTTAGTTCCGATGCAATTTCTGTATTTCATCGTCAATAAGGAGGTCCAAGGGATACAGTAAACCTGAAGTGAAGCATCGAAATTAATAACTAGTGTCACAGGAGTCGTTCAAAACATAGTCAGTAAGATGAGTCAGTCTTCATGTACTTAAGCCGCCATTGTGCCTTTTGTATTTAGTTTCGATGCAATTTCTGTGTTTCATCGTCAATAAGAAGGTCAGAGGGATACAGTAAACCTGAAGTGAAGCATCGTAATCAATATCTAGTGTCATAGGAATGGTTCAAAACATAGACAGTAAGAAGAGTCAGACTTCTTGTACTTGAGTCGGCATTGTGCCTTTTGTATTTCATTCCGATGCAATTTCTGTGTTTCATCGTCAATAAGAAGGTCCAAGGGATACAGTAAACCTGAACTGAAGCATCGGAATCTATAACTAGTGTCACAGGAATGGTTCAAAACATAGTCAGTAAGATGAGTCAGTCTTCATGTACTTGAGTCGGCATTGTGCCTTTTGTATTTAATTCCGATGCAACTTCTGTGTTCCTCCGTCAATAAGAAGGTCCAAGGGAAACAGAAAACCTGAAGTGAAGCATCGGAATCTATAACTAGTGTCGTAGGAATGGTTCAAAACATAGACAGTAAGATGAGTCAGTCTTCTTGTACTTGAGTCGGCATTGTGCCTTTTGTATTTAATTCCGATGCAATTTCTGTGTTTCATCGTCAATAAGAACGTCTGAGGGATACAGTAAACCTGAAGTGAAGCATCGGAATCTATAACTAGTGTCACAGGAATGGTTCAAAACATAGTCAGTAAGAAGAGTCGGTCTTCATGTACTTATGTCGGCATTGTGCCTTTTGTATTTAATTCCGGTGCAATTTCTGTGTTTCAACGTCAATAAGAAAGTCAGTGGGATACAGTAAACCTGAAGTGAAGCATAGGAATCTATAACTAGTGTCACAGGAATGGTTCAAAACATAGACAGGAAGAAAAGTCAGTCTTCTTGTACTTGAGTCGGCATTCTGCCTTTTGTATTAAATTCCGATGCAATTTCTGTGTTTCATCGTCAATATGAAGGTCCTAGCGATACAGTTATCCTGAAGACCAGCATCGGAATCTATAACTAGTGTCACAGGAATGGTTCAAAACATAGACAATAAGAAGATTCAGTCTTTTTGTACTTAAGTCAGCATTATGCCTTTTGTATTTAATTCCGATGTAGTTTCTGTGTTTCATCGTCAATAAAAAGGTCCAAATGATACAATAAACCTGAAGTGAAGCATCGGAATCTATAACTAGTGTCAATGAAATGGTTCAAAACATAGACAGTAAGAAGAGTCAGTCTTCTTGTACTTAAGTCGGCTTTGTGCCTCTTGTATTTAATTCCGGTGCAATTTCTGTGTTTCATCGTCAATAAGAAGGTCAGTGGGATACAGTAAACCTGAGGTGAAGCATCGGAATATATAACTAGTGTCACAGGAATGGTTCAAAACATAGTCAGTAAGAACAGTCGGTCTTCATGTACTTATGTTGGCGTTGTGCCTTTTGTATTTAATTCCAGTGCAATTGCTGTGTTTCAACGTCAATAAGAAGGTCCAAGGGATACAGTACACCTGAAGTGAAGCATCGGAATCAATAACTAGTGTCACAGGAATCGTTCAAAACATAGTCAGTAAGAAGAGTCGGTCTTCATGTACTTAAGTCGGCTTTGTCCCTTTTGTATTTAATTCCGATGCAATTTCTGTGTTTCATCGTCAATAAGAAGGTCCAAGGGATACAGTAAACCTGAAGTGAAGCATCGGAATCTATAACTAGTGTCACAGGAATGGTTCAAAACATAGTCAGTAAGATGAGTCGGTCTTCATGTACTTAAGTCGGCATTGTGCCTTTTGTATTTAATACCGATAAAATTTCTGTGTTTCATCGTCAATAAGAAGGTCAAAGGGGTACAGTAAACCTGAAGTGAAGCATCGGAATCTATAACTAGTGCCATAGGAATGGTTCAAAGCATAGACAGTAAGAAGAGTCAGTCTTCTTGTACTTGAGTCGGCATTGTGCCTTTTGTATTAAATTCCGATGCAATTTCTGTGTTTCATCGTCAATAAGAAGGTCCAAGGGATACAGTAAACCTGGAGTGAAGCATAGGAATTTATAACTAGTGTCACAGGAATGGGTCAAAACATAGTCAGTAAGAAGATTCAGTCTTCATGTACTTGAGTCGCCATTGTGCCTTTTGCATTTCATTCCGATGCAATTTCTGTGTTTCATCGTCAACACGAAGGACAGAGGGATACAGTAAAACTGAAGTGAAGCATCGGAATCAATAACTAGTGTCATAGGAATGGTTAAAAACATAGACAGTAAAAAGAGTAAGTCTTCTTGTACTTGAGTCGGCATTGTGCCTTTTGCATTAAATTCCGATGCAATTTCTGTGTTTCATCGTCAATAAGAAGCCCCAAGGGATACAGTAAACCTGAAGTGAACCATCGGAATCTATAACTAGTGTCACAGGAATGGTTCAAAACATAGTCAGTAAGAAGAGTCGGTCTTCATGTACTTATGTCGGCATTGTGCCTTTTGTATTAAATTCCGGTGCAATTTCTGTGTTTCAACGTCAATAAGAAAGTCCGAGGGATACAGTAAACCTGAAGTGAAGCATCGGAATCTATAACTAGTGTCACAGGAATGGTTCAAAGCATAGTCTGTAAGAACAGTCAGTCTTCTTGTCCTTAAGTCGGCATTGTGCCTTTTGTATTTAATTCCGATGCAATTTCTGTGTTTCATCGTCAATAAGAAGGTCCAAGGGATACAGTAAACCTGAAGTGAAGCATCGGAATCTATAACTAGTGTCATAGGAATGGTTCAAATCATAGTCAGTAAGAAGAGTCAGTCTTCTTGTACTTGAGTCAGCATTGTGCCTTTTGTATTTAATTCCGATGCAATATCTGTGTTTCATCGTCAATTAGAAGGTCCAAGGGATACAGTAAACCTGGAGTGAAGCATAGGAATTTATAACTAGTGTCACAGGAATGGGTCAGAACATAGTCAGTAAGAAGATTCAGTCTTCATGTACTTAAGTCGCCATTGTGCCCTTTGCATTTCATTCCGATGCAATTTCTGTGTTTCATCGTCAACACGAAGGACAGAGGGATACAGTAAAACTGAAGTGAAGCATCGGAATCAATAACTAGTGTCATAGGAATGGTTAAAAACATAGACAGTAAGAAGAGTAAGTCTTCTTGTACTTGAGTCGGCATTGTGCCTTTTGTATTTAATTCCGATGCAACTTCTGTGTTTCATCGTCAATAAGAAGGTCCAAGGGAAACAGTAAACCTGAAGTGAAGCATCGGAATCTATAACTAGTGTCATAGGAATGGTTCAAAACATAGACCGTAAGAAGAGGCAGTCTTCTTGTACTTGAGTCGGCATTGTGCATTTTGTATTTAATTCCGATGCAATATCTGTGTTTCATCGTCAATTAGAAGGTCCAAGGGATACAGTAAACCTGAAGTGAAGCATCGGAATCTATAACTAGTGTCACAGGATTGGTTCAAAACATAGTCAGTAAGAAGAGTCGGTCTTTATGTACTTAAGTCGGCATTGTGCCTTTTGTATTTAATATCGATGAAATTTCTGTGTTTCATCGTCAATAAGAAGGTCAAAGGGATACAGTAAACCTGAAGTGAAGCATCGGAATCTATAACTAGTGCCATAGGAATGGTTCAAAGCATAGACAGTATGAAGAGTCAGTCTTCTTGTACTTGAGTCGGCATTGTGCATTTTGTATTTAATTCCGATGCAATTTCTGTGTTTCATCGTCAATAAGAAGAACAGAAGGATACAGTAAACCTGAAGTCAAGCATCGGAATCAATATCTAGTCTCATAGGAATGGTTCAAAACATAGACAGTAAAAAGAGTCAGTCTTCTTGTACTTGAGTCGGCATTGTGCCTTTTGAATTAAATTCCGATGCAATTTCTGTGTTTCATCGTCAATAAGAAGGCACAAGGGATACAGTAAACCTGAAGTGAAGCATCGGAATCTATAACTAGTGTCACAGGAATGGTTCAAAACATAGTCAGTAAAAAGAGTCAGTCTTCTTGTACTTGAGTCGGCATTGTGCCTTTTGTATTAAATTCCGGTGCAATTTCTGTGTCTCAACGTCAATAAGAAAGTCAGAGGGATACAGTAAACCTGAAGTGAGGCATCGGAATCCATAACTAGTGTCACAGGAATGGTTCAAAGCATAGTCTGTAAGAACAGTCAGTCTTCTTGTCCTTAAGTCGTCATTGTGCCTTTTGTATTTAATACCGATGAAATTTCTGTGTTTCATCGTCAATAAGAAGGTCAAAGGGATACAGTAAACCTGAAGTGAAGCATCGGAATCTATAACTAGTGAAATAGGAATGGTTCAAAGCATAGACAGTAAGAAGAGTCAGTCTTCTTGTACTTGAGTCGGCATTGTGCCTTTTGTATTAAATTCCGATGCAATTTCTGTGTTTCATCGTCAATAAGAAGGTCCAAGGGATACAGTAAACCTGGAGTGAAATATAGGAATTTATAACTAGTGTCACAGGAATGGGTCAAAACATAGTCAGTAAGAAGATTCAGTCTTCATGTACTTAAGTCGCCATTGTGCCTATTGTATTTCTTTCCGATGCAATTTCTGTGTTTCATCGTCAACAAGAAGGTCAGAGGGATACAGTAAAACTGAAGTGAACCATCGGAATCAACAACTAGTGTCATAGGAATGGCTAAAAACATAGACCGTAAGAAGAGTAAGTCTTCTTGTACTTGAGTCGGCATTGTGCCTTTTGTATTTAATTCCGATGCAACTTCTGTGTTTCATCGTCAATATGAAGGTCCAAGGGAAACAGTAAACCTGAAGTGAAGCATCGGAATCTATAACTAGTGTCATAGGAATGGTTCAAAACATAGACCGTAAGAAGAGGCAGTCTTCTTGTACTTGAGTCGGCGTTGTGCCTTTTGTATTTAATTCCGATGCAATTTCTGTGTTTCATCGTCAATAAGAAGGTCAGAGGGATACAGTAAACCTGAAGTGAAGCATCGGAATCTATAACTAGTGTCACAGGAATGGTTCAAAACATAGTCAGTAAGAAGAGTCGGTCTTCATGTACTTATGTCGGCATTCTGCCTTGTGTATTTAATTCCGGTGCATTTTCTGTGTTTCAACGTCAATAAGAAAGTCAGAGGGACACAGTAAACCTGAGGTGAAGCATCGGAATCTATAACTAGTGTCACAGGAATGGTTCAAAGCATAGTCAGTAAGAACAGTCAGTCTTCTTGTCCTTAAGTCGGCATTGTGCATTTTGTATTTAATTCCGATGCAATTTCTGTGTTTCATCGTCTATAAGAAGGTCCAAGGGATACAGTAAACCTGAAGTGAAGCATCGGAATCTATAACTACTGTCATAGGAATGGTTCAAAACATAGTCAGTAAGAAGAGTCAGTCTTCTTGTACTTGAGTCGGCATTGTGCCTTTTGTATTTAATTCCGATGCAATATCTGTGTTTCATCGTCAATAAGTAGGTCCAAGGGATACAGTAAACTTGATGTGAAGCATCGGAATCTATAACTAGTGTCACAGGAATGGTTCAAAACATAGTCAGTAAGAAGAGTCGGTCTTCATGTACTTAAGTCGGCATTGTTTCTTTTGTATTTAATCCCGATGCAATTTCTGTGTTTCATCGTAAATAAGAAGGTCAAAGGGATACAGTAAACCTGAAGTGAAGCATCGGAATCTATAACTAGTGTCATAGGAATGGTTCAAAGCATAGACAGTAAGAAGAGTCAGTCTTCTTGAACTTGAGTCGGCATTGTGCCTTTTGTATTTAATTCCGATGCAATATCTGTGTTTCATCGTCAATAAGAAGGTCCAAGGGATATAGTAAACCTGGAGTGAAGCATAGGAATTTATAACTAGTGTCACAGGAATGGGTCAAAACATAGTCAGTACTTAAGTCGTCATTGTGCCTTTTGTATTTCATTCCGATGCAATTTCTGTGTTTCATCGTCAATAAGAAGGTCCAAGGGATACAGCAAACCTGGAGTGAAGCATCGGAATCAATAACTAGTGTCACAGGAATCGTTCAAAACATAGTCAGTAAGAACAGTCGGTCTTCATGTACTTATGTCGGCATTGTGCCTTTTGTATTTAATTCCGATGCAATTTCTGTGTTTCATCGTCAATAAGAAGGTCCAATGGATACAGTAAACCTGAAGTGAAGCATCGGAATCTATAACTAGTGCCACAGGAATGGTTCAAAACATAGTCAGTAAGATGAGTCAGTCTTCATGTACTTATGTCGCCATAGTGCCTTTTGTTTTTAATTCCGATGCAATTTCTGTGTTTCATCGTCAATAAGAAGGTCAGAGGGATACAGTAAACCTGAAGTGAAGCATCGGAATCAATAACTAGTGTCATACGAATGGTTCAAAACATAGACAGTAAGAAGAGTAAGTCTTCTTGTACTTGAGTCGGCATTGTGCCTTTTGTATTAAATTCAGATGCAATTTCAGTGTTTCATCGCCAATAAGAAGGTCCAAGGGATACAGTAAACCTGGAGTGAAGCTTAGGAATTTATAACTAGTGTCACAGGAATGGGTCAAAACATAGTCAGTAAGAAGAGTCAGTCTTCATGTACTTAAGTCGCCATTGTGCCTTTTGTATTTAATTCCGATGCAAATTCTGTGTTTCATCGTCAACAAGAAGGTCAGAGGGATACAGTAAAACTGAAGTGAAGCATCGGAATCAATAACTAGTGTCATAGGAATGGTTCAAAACATAGACCGTAAGAAGAGTCAGTCTTCTTGTACTTGAGCCAGCATTGTGCCTTTTGTATTTAATTCCGGTGCAATTTCTGTGTTTCAACGTCAATAAGAAAGTCAGAGGGATACAGTAAACCTGAAGTGAAGCATCGGAATCTATAACTAGTGTCACAGGAATGGTTCAAAGCATAGTCAGTAAGAACAGTCAGTCTTCTTGTCCTTAAGTCGGCATTGTGCCTTTTGTATTTAATTCCAATGCAATTTCTGTGTTTCATCGTCAATAAAAAGGTCCATGGGATACAGTAAACCTGAAGTGAAGCATCGGAATCTATAACTAGTGTCATAGGAATGGTTCAAAACATAGACAGCAGGAAGAGTCAGTCTTCTTGTACTTGAGTCGGCATTGTGCTTTTTGTATTTAATTCCGATGCAATTTCTGTGTTTCATTGTCAATAAGAAGGTCGGAGGGATACAGTAAACCTGAAGTGAAGCATCGGAATCATTAACTAGTGTCATGGGAATGGTTCGAAACATAGACAGTAAGAAGAGTCAGTCGTCTTGTACTTGAGTCGGCATTGTGCCTTTTGTATTCAATTCCGATGCAATTTCTATGTTTCATCGTCAATAAGGAGGTTTAAGGGATACAGTAAACCTGAAATCAAGCATCGGAATCTATAACTAGTGTCACAGGAATGGTTCAAAACATAGTGAGTACTTAAGTCGGCATTGTGCCTTTTGTATTTCATTCCGGTGCAATTTCTGTGTTTCATCGTGAATAAGAAGGTCCAAGGGATACAGTAAACCTGAACTAAAGCATCGGAATCTATAACTACTGTCACAGGAATGGTTCAAAACATAGTCAGAAAGAAGAGTCAGTCTTCTTGTACTGAAGTCGGCATTGTGCCTTTTGTATTTAATTCCGATGCAACTTCTGTGTTTCATCGTTAATAAGAAGGTCCAAGGGATACAGTAAACCAGAAGTGAAGCATCGGAATCTATAACTAGTGTCATAGGAATGGTTCAAAACATAGACAGTAAGAAGAGTCAGTATTCTTGTACTTGTGTCGGCATTGTGCCTTTTGTATTTAATTCCGATGCAATTTCTGTGTTTCATCGTCAATAAGAAGGTCCAAGGGATACAGTAAACCTTAAGTGAAGCATCGGAATCTATAACTAATGTCATAGGAATGGTTCAAAACATAGTCAGTACTTAAGTCGGCATTTTGCCTTTTGTATTTCATTCCGATGCAATCTCTGTGTTTCATCGTCTGTAAGAAGGTCCAAGGGATACAGTAAAGCTGAACTGAAGCATCGGAATCTATAACTAGTGTCACAGGAATGGTTCAAAACATAGTCAGTAAGATGAGTCAGTCTTCATGTACTTAAGTCGCCATTGTGCCTTTTGTATTTAATTCCGATGCAATTTCTGTGTTTTATCGTCAATAAGAAGGTCAGAGGGTTACAGTAAACCTGAAGTCAAGCATCGGAATCTATAACAACTGTCACAGGAATGGTTCAAAACATAGTCAGTACTTAAGTCCTCATTGTGCCTTTTGTATTTCATTCCGGTGCAATTTCTGTGTTTCATCGTGAATAAGAAGTTCCAAGGGATACAGTAAACCTGAAGTGAAGCATTGGAATCTATAACTAGTGTCACAGGAATAATTCAAAACATAGCCAGTAATAAGAGTCGGTCTTAATGTACTTATGTCGGCATTGTGCCTATTGTACTTAATTCCGGTGCAATTTCTGCTTCAACGTCAATAAGAAAGTCAGAGGGATACAGTAAACCTGAAGTGAAGCATCGGAATCTATAAGTAGTGTCACAGGAATGGTTCAAAGCATAGTCAGTAAGAACAGTCAGTCTTCTCGTCCTTAAGTCGGCATTGTGCCTTTTGTATTTAATTCCGATGCAATTTCTGTCTTTCATCGTCAATAAGAAGGTCCAAGGGATACAGTAAACCTGAAGTGAAGCATCGGAATCTATAACTAGTGTCATAGGAATGGTTCAAAACATAGTCAGTAAGATGAGTCAGTCTTCATGTACTTAAGTCGCCATTGTGCCTTTTGTATTTAATTCCGATGCAATTTCTGTGTTTTATCGTCAATAAGAAGGTCAGAGGGTTACAGTAAACCTGAAGTCAAGCATCGGAATCTATAACAACTGTCACAGGAATGGTTCAAAACATAGTCAGTACTTAAGTCGGCATTGTGCCATTTGTATTTCATTCCGATGCAATTTCTGTGTTTCATCGTCAATAAGAAGGTCCAAGGGATACAGTAAACCTGAACTGAAGCATCGGAATCTATAACTAGTGTCACAGGAATGGTTCAAAACATAGTCAGTAAGATGAGTCAGTCTTCATGTACTTATGTCGCCATTCTGCCTTTTGTATTTAATTCCGACGCAATTTCTGTGTTTCATCGTCAATGGGAAGGTCAGAGGGATACAGTAAACCTGAAGTGAAGCATCGGAATCAATAACTAGTGTCATAGGAATGGTTCAAGACATAGACAGTAAGAAGAGTCGGTCTTCATGCACTTATGTCGGCATTGTGCCTTTTGTATTAAATTCCGATGCAATTTCTGTGTTACATCGTCAATAAGAAGGTCCAAGGGATACAGTAAACCTAAAGTCAAGCATCGGAATCCATAACTAGTGTCACAGGAATGGTTCAAAACATAGTCAGTACTTAGGTCGGCGTTGTGCCTTTTGTATTTCATTCCGATGCAATTTCTGTGTTTCATCGTCAATAAGAATGTCCAAGGTATACAGTAAACCTGAAGTGAAGCATCGAAATCTATAACTAGTGTCACAGGAATGGTTCAAAACATAGTCAGAAAGAAAAGTCAGTCTTTTTGTACTGATGTCGGCATTGTGCCTTTTGTATTTAATTCCGATGCAACTTCTGTGTTTCATCGTTAATACGAAGGTCCAAGGGATACTGTAAACCTGAAGTGAAGCATCGGAACCTATAACATGTGTCATAGGAATGGTTCAAAACATAGACAGTAAGAAGAGTCAGTATTCTTGTACTTGAGTCGGCATTGTGCCTTTTGTATTTAATTCCGATGCAATATCTGTGTTTCATCGTCAATAAGAAGGTCAGAGGGATAGAGTAAACCTAGAGTGAAGCATCGGAATCTATAACTAGTGTCACAGGAATGGTTCAAAACATAGACAGTAAGGAGAGTCAGTCTTCTTGTACTTAAGTCGGCATTGTGCCTTTTGTATTTCATTCCGGTGCAATTTCTGTGTTTCATCGTCAATACGAAGGTCAGAGAAATGCAGTAAACCTGAAGTGAAGCATCGGAATCTATAACTAGTGTCACAGGAATGGTTCAAAACATAGACAGGAAGAAGAGGCAGTCTTCTTGTACTTGAGTCGGCATTCTGCCTTTTGTATTAAATTCCGATGCAATTTCTGTGTTTCATCGTCAATAAGAATGTCCAAGGTATACAGTAAACCTGAAGTGAAGCATCGAAATCTATAACTAGTGTCACAGGAATGGTTCAAAACATAGTCAGAAAGAAAAGTCAGTCTTCTTGTACTGATGTCGGCATTGTGCCTTTTGTATTTAATTCCGATGCAATTTCTGTGTTTCATCGTCAACAAGAAGGTCCAAGGGATACAGTAAACCTAAAGTGAAGCATCGGAATCGATAACTAGTGTTAATGGAATGGTTCAAAACATAGACAGTAAGAAGAGTCAGTCTTCTTGTACTTAAGTCGGCATTGTGCCTTTTGTATTTAATTCCGATGCAATTTCTGTGTTTCATCGTCAATAAGAAGGTCAGAGGGATAGAGTAAACCTAGAGTGAAGCATCGGAATCTATAACTAGTGTCACAGGAATGGTTCAAAACATAGACAGTAAGGAGAGTCAGTCTTCTTGTACTTAAGTCGGCATTGTGCCTTTTGTATTTCATTCCGGTGCAATTTCTGTGTTTCATCGTCAATACGAAGGTCAGAGAAATGCAGTAAACCTGAAGTGAAGCATCGGAATCTATAACTAGTGTCACAGGAATGGTTCAAAATATAGTCAGTAAGAACAGTCGGTCTTCATGTACTTAAATCGGCATTGTGCCTTTTGTATTTAATTCCGATGCAATTTCTGTGTTTCATCGTCAATAAGAAAGTCCAAGGGATACACTAAACCTGAAATGAAGCATCTGAATCTATAACTAGTGTCACAGGAATGGTTCAAAACATAGACAGTAGGAAGAGTCAGTCTTCTTGTACTTAAATCGGCATTGTGCCATTTGTATTTCATTCCGATGCAATTTCTGTGTTTCATCGTCAATAAGAAGGTCCAAGGGATACAGTAAACCTGAACTGAAGCATCGGAATCTATAACTAGTGTCACAGGAATGGTTCAAAACATAGTCAGTAAGATGAGTCAGTCTTCATGTACTTAAGTCGCCATTCTGCCTTTTGTATTTAATTCCGACGCAATTTCTGTGTTTCATCGTCAATGGGAAGGTCAGAGGGATACAGTAAACCTGAAGTGAAGCATCGGAATCTATAACTAGTGTCACAGGAATGGTTCAAAACATAGTCAGAAAGAAAAGTCAGTCTTCTTGTACTGATGTCGGCATTGTGCCTTTTGTATTTAATTCCGATGCAACTTCTGTGTTTCATCGTTAATACGAAGGTCCAAGGGATACTGTAAACCTGAAGTGAAGCATCGGAACCTATAACATGTGTCATAGGAATGGTTCAAAACATAGACAGTAAGAAGAGTCAGTATTCTTGTACTTGAGTCGGCATTGTGCCTTTTGTATTTAATTCCGATGCAATTTCTGTGTTTCATCGTCAATAAGAAGGTCCAAGGGATACAGTAAACCTAAAGTGAAGCATCGGAATCGATTACTAGTGTTAATGGAATGGTTCAAAACATAGACAGTAAGAAGAGTCAGTCTTCTTGTACTTAAGTCGGCATTGTGCCTTTTGTATTTAATTCCGATGCAATTTCTGTGTTTCATCGTCAATAAGAAGGTCAGAGGGATAGAGTAAACCTAGAGTGAAGCATCGGAATCTATAACTAGTGTCACAGGAATTTTTAAAAACATAGTCAGTAAGAAGAGTCAGTCTTCTTGTCCTTAAGTCGGCATTGTGCCTTTTGTATTTAATTCCGATGCAATTTCTGTGTTTCATCGTCAATAAGAAGGTCCAAGGGATACAGTAAACCTAGAGTGAAGCATCGGAATCTATAACTAGTGTCACAGGAATGGTTCAAAACATGGACAGTAAGAAGATACAGACTTCTTGTACTTAAGTCGGCATTGTTTCTTTTGTATTTAGTTCCGATACAATTTCTGTGTAACATCGACAATAAGAAGGTCCAAGGGATACAGTAAACCTGAAGTGAAGCATCGGAATCTTTAACTAGTGTCACAGGAATGGTTCAAAACATAGACAGTAAGGAGAGTCAGTCTTCTTGTACTTAAGTCGGCATTGTGCCTTTTGTATTTCATTCCGGTGCAATTTCTGTGTTTCATCGTCAATACGAAGGTCAGAGGAATGCAGTAAACCTGAAGTGAAGCATCGGAATCTATAACTAGTGTCACAGGAATGGTTCAAAACATAGACAGGAAGAAGAGGCAGTCTTCTTGTACTTGAGTCGGCATTCTGCCTTTAGTATTAAATTCCGAGGCAATTTCTGTGTTTCATCGTCAATAAGAAGGTCCTAGAAATACAGTAATCCTGAAGTCAAGCATCGGAATCTATAACTAGTGTCACAGGAATGGTTCAAAACATAGACAATAAGAAGATTCAGTCTTTTTGTACTTAAGTCAGCATTGTGCCTTTTGTATTTAATTCCGATGTAGTTTCTGTGTTTCAACGTCAATAAAAAGGTCCAATTGATACAGTAAACCTGAAGTGAAGCATCGGAATCTATAACTAGTGTCAATGGAATAGTTCAAAACATAGACAGTAAGAAGAGTCAGTCTTCTTGTACTTAAGTCGGCATTGTGCCTTTTGTAGTTAATTCCGATGCAATTTCTGTGTTTCATCGTCAATACGAAGGTCTGAGCGATACAGTAAACCTGAAGTGAAGCATCGGAATCTATAACTAGTGTCCCAGGAATGGTTCAAAACATAGTCAGAAAGGATAGTCAGTCTTCTCGTTCTTAAGTCAACATTGTGCCTTTTGTATTTAACTCCGATGCAAATTCTGTGTACATCGTCAATAAGAAGGTCCTAAGGATACAGTAGACCTGGAGTGAAGCATCGGAATCTATAACTAGTGTCACAGGAATTTTTCAAAACATAGTCAGTAAGAAGAGTCAGTCTTCATGTACTTAAGACGGCATTGTGCCTTTTGTATTTAATTCCGATGCAATTTCTGTGTTTCATCGTCAATAAGAAGGTCCAAGGGATACAGTAAACCTGAAGTGAAGCATCGGAATCTATAACTAGTGTCGATGGAATGGTTCAAAACATAGACAGTAAGAAGAATCAGTCTTCTTGTACTTAAGTCGGCATTGTGCCTACTGAATTTAATTCCGGTGCAATTTCTGTGTTTCATCGTCAATAAGAAGGTCAGAGGGATACAATAAACCTGAAGTGAAGCATCGGAATCTGTAACTAGTGTAACAGGAATGGTTCAAAACATAGTCAGTAAGAAGAGTCAGTCTTCTTGTCCTTAAGTCGGCCTTGTGCCTTTTGTATTTAATTCCGAACCAATTTCTGTGTTTCATCGTCAATAAGAAGGTCCAAGGGTTACAGTAAACATGAAGTGAAGCATCGGAATCTATAACTAGTGTCACAGGAATGGTTCAAACATAGTCTGTAGGAAGAGTCAGTCTTCTTGTACTTAAGTCGGCATTTCCCTAATCTATTTGATTCCGATGCAATTTCAGTGTCTCATCGTCAATAGGAAGGTCCAAATGACGCAGTAAACCTGGAGTGAAGCTTCGGAATCTATAACAAGTGTCAATTGAATGGTTCAAAACATAGACAGTAAGCAGAGTCAGTCTTCTTGTACTTAAGTGGGCATTGTGCCTTTTGTATTTAACTCCAGTGCAATTTCTGTGTTTCATAGTCAATAAGAAGGTCAGAGGGATACAGTAAATCTGAAGTGAAGCATCGGAATCTATAACTAGTGTCACAGGAAAGGTTCAAAACATAGACAGTAAGAAGATACAGTCTTCTTGTACATAAGTCGGCATTGTGCCTTTTGTATTTAATTCCGATGCACTTTCTGTGTTTCATCGTCAATAAGAAGGACCGAGGGATACAGTAAACCTGAAGTGAAGCATCGGAATCTATAACTAGTGTCACAGGAATGGTTCAAAATATAGTCAGTAAGAACAGTCGGTCTTCATGTACTTAAATCGGCATTGTGCCTTTTGTATTTAATTCCGATGCAATTGCTGTGTTTCATCGTCAATAAGAAAGTCCAAGGGATACACTAAACCTGAAATGAAGCATCGGAATCTATAACTAGTGTCACAGGAATGGTTCAAAACATAGACAGTAGGAAGAGTCAGTCTTCTTGTACTTAAATCGGCATTGTGCCATTTGTATTTAATTCCGATGCAATTTCTGTGTTTCATCGTCAATAAGAAGGTCCAAGGGATACAGTAAACCTGAAGTGAAGCATCGGAATCTATAACTGGTGTCACAGGAATGGTAAAAACATAGACAGTAAGAAGAGTCAGTCTTCTTGTACTTAAGTCGTCATTGTGACTTTTCAATTTAATTTCGATGCAATTTCTGTGTTTCATTGTCATTAAGAAGGTCAGAGGGATACAGTAAACCTGAAGTGAAGCATGGGAATCTATAACTAGTGTGACAGGAATGATTCAAAACATAGACAGTAAGAAGAGTCAGTCTCCTTGTACTTAAGTCGGCATTGTGCCTTTTGTATTTAATTCCGATGCAATTTCTGTGTTTCATCGTCAATAAGAAGGTCCAAGGGATACAGTAACCATGAAGTGAAGCATCTGAATCTATAACTAGTGTCACAGGAATGGTTCAAACATAGTCAGTAAGAAGGGTCGCCCTTCACGTATTTAAGTCGGCATTGTGCCCTTTGTATTTAATTCCGGTGCAATTTCTGTGTTTCATCGTCAATACGAAAGTCAGAGGGATACAGTAAACCTGAAGTGAAGCATCGGAATCTATAACTAGTGTCACAGGAATGGTTAAAAACATAGTCAGTAAAAACAGTCAGTATTCCTGTCCTTAAGTCGGCATTGTGCCTTTTGTATTTAATTCCTATGCAATTTCTGTGTTTCATCGTCAATAAGAAGGTCCAAGCGATACAGTAAACCTGAGTTGAAGCATCGGAATCTATAACTAGTGTCACAGGAATGGTTCAGAACATAGACAGTAAGAAGATACAGTCATCTTGTACTTAAGTTGGCATTGTGCCTTTTGTATTTAATTCCGATGCAATTTCTGTGTTTCATCGTCAATAAGAAGGTCCAAGGGATACAGTAAATCAGAAGTGAAGCATCGGAATCTATAACTAGTGTCACAGGAATGGCTCAAATCATAGACAGTATGAAGAGTCAGTCCTCGTGTACTTAAGTCGGCATTGTGCCTTTTCTATTTAATTCCGATGGAACTTCAGTGTTTCATCGTCAGTATGAAGGTCCAAGTGATTCAGTAAACCTGGAGTGAAGCATCGGAATCTATAACTAGTGAAAATAGATTGGTTCAAAACATAGTCAGTAAGAACAGTCGGTCTTCATGTACTTAAGTCGTCATTGTGCCTTTTGTATTTCACTCCGATGCAACTTCTGTGTTTCATCGTCAATAAGAAGGTCCAAGGGAAACAGTAAACCTGAAGTGAAGCATCGGAATCTATAACTAGTGTCATAGGAATGGTTCAAAACATAGACAGTAAGAAGAGTCGGTCTTCATGTACTTATGTCGGCATTGTGCATTTTGTATTTATTTCCGGTGCAATTTCTGTGTTTCAACGTCTATAAGAGGGTCCAAGGGATACAGTACACCTGGAGTGAAGCATCGGAATCAATAACTAGTGTCACAGGAATCGTTCAAAACATAGTCAGTTAGAAGAGTCGGTCTTCATGTACTTAAGTCGGCATTGTGCCTTTTGTATTTAATTCCGATGCAATTTCTGTGTTTCATCTCAATACGAAGGTCCAAGGGATTCAGTAAACCTGGAGTGAAGCATAGGAAATTATAACTAGTGTCACAGGAATGGGTCAAAACATAGTCAGTACGAAGTGTCCGTCTTCTTGTACTTGAGTCGGCATTGTGCCATTTGTATTTAATTCCAAAGCAATTTCTGTGTTTCATCGTCAATAAGAGGGTCAGAGGGATACAGTAAACCTGAAGTGAAGCATCGGAATCTATAACTAGTGTAACAGGAATGGTTTAAAACGTAGTCAGTAAGAAGAGTCAGTCTTCTTGTCCTTAAGTCGGCCTCGTGCCTTTTGTATTTAATTCCGATGCAATATCAGTGTTTCATCGTCAATAGGAAGGTCCCAGGGATACAGTAAACCTGGAGTGAAGCATCGGAATCTATAACTAGTGTAACAGGAATGGTTCAAAACATAGTCAGTAAGAAGAGTCAGTCTTCTTGTCCTTAAGTCGGCCTTGTGCCTTTTGTATTTAATTCCGAAGCAATTTCTGTGTTTCATCGTCAATAAGAAGGTCCAAGGGATACAGTAAACCTGAAGTGAAGCATCGGAATCTACAACTAGTGTCACAGGAATGGTTCAAAACATAGTCAGTAAGAAGAGTCGGTCTTCATGCACTTATGTCGGCATTGTGCCTTTTAAATTTAATTCCGATGCAATTTCTGTGTTTCATCGTCAATAAGAAGGTCTAAGGGATAAAGTATACCTGAAGTGAAGCATTCGAATCTATAACTAGTGTAACAGGAATGGTTCAAAACATAGTCAGTACGATGAGTCAGTCTTCATGTACTTATGTCGGCATTGTGCCTTTTGTATTTATTTCGGATGCAATTTCAGTGTTTCATCGTCAATAAGAAGGTCCAAGGGTTACAGTAAACATGAAGTGAAGCATCGGAATCTATAACTAGTGTCACAGGAATGGTTGATAACATAGTCTGTAGGAAGAGTCAGTCTTCTTGTACTTAAGTCGGCATTTTCCCTAATCTATTTAATTCCGATGCATGTTCAGTGTTTCACCGTCAATAGGAAGGTCCAAATGATAATGTAAACCTGGAGTGAAGCATCGGAATCTATAACTAGTGTCAATGGAATGGTTCAAAACATAGACAGTAAGCAGAGTCAGTCTTCTTGTACTTAAGTCGGCATTGTGCCTTTTGTATTTAACTCCAGTGCAATTTCTGTGTTTCATAGTCAATACGAAGGCCAGAGGGATACAGTAAACCTGAAGTGAAGCATCGGAATCCTTATCTAGTGCCACAGGAATGGTTCAAAACATAGACAGTAAGAAGATTCAGTCTTCTTGTACATAAGTCGGCATTGTGCCTTTTGTATTTAATTCCGATGCACTTTCTGTGTTCCATCGTCAATAAGAAGGTCCAAGGGATACAGTAAACCTGAAGTGAAGCATCGGAATCTATAACTAGTGTCACAGGAATGGTTCAAAACATAGTCAGTAAGAAGAGTCAGTCTTCTTGTCCTTAAGTCGGCATTGTGCCTTTTGTATTTAATTCCGATGCAATTTCTGTGTTCATCGTCAATAAGAAGGTCCAAGGGAAACAGTAATCCTGGAGTGAAGCATCGGAATCTATAACTAGTGTCACAGGAATTGTTCAAATCATAGACATTAAGAAGATACGGTCTTGTTGTACTTAAGTCGGCATTGTGCCTTTTGTATTTAATTCCAATGCAATTTCTGTGTTTCATCGTCAATAAGAAGGTCCAAGCGATACAGTAAACCTGAAGTGAAGCAACGGAATCTATAACTAGTATCACAGGAATTGTTCATAACATAGTCATTAAGAAGAGTCAGTCTTCTTGTACTTACGTCGGCATTGTGTCTTTTGTATTTCATTCTGATGCAATTTCTGTGTTTCATCGTCAATAAGAAGGTCAGAGGGATACAGTAACCCTGAAGTGAAGCATCGGAATCTTTAACTAGTGTCACAGGAATAGTTCAAAGCATTGTCAGTAAGAAGAGTCGCTCTTCATGTACTTAAGTCGGCATTGTGCCTTTTGTATTTAATTCCGATGCAATTTCTGTGTTTCATCGTCAATAAGGAGGAGCGAGGGGTACAGTAAACCTGAAGTGAAGCATCGGAATCCATAGCTAGTGTCACAGGAATGGTTCAAAATATAGTCAGTAAGAACAGTCGATCCTCATGTACTTAAATCGGCATTGTGCCTTTTGTATTTAATTCCGATGCAATTTCTGTGTTTCATCGTCAATGAGAAGGTCCAAGGGATACACTAAACCTGAAATGAAGCATCGGAATCCATAACTAGTGTCACAGGAATGGGTCAAAACATAGACAGTAGGAAGAGTCAGTCTTCTTGTACTTAAATCGGCATTGTGCCATTTGTATTTTATTCCGATGCAATTTCTGTGTTTCATCGTCAACAAGAAGGTCCAAGGGATACAGTAAACCTGAAGTGAAGCATCGGAATCTATAACTAGAGTCACAGGAATGGTTCAAAACATAGACAGTAAGGAGAGTCAGTCTTCTTGTACTTAAGTCGGCATTGTGCCTTTTGTATTTCATTCCGGTGCAATTTCTGTGTTTCATCAACAATACGAAGGTCAGAGGAATGCAGTAAACCTGAAGTGAAGCATCGGAATCTATAACTAGTGTCACAGGAATGGTTCAAAACATAGACAGGAAGAAGAGTCAGTCTTCTTGTACTTGAGTCGGCATTCTGCATTTTGTATTAAATTCCGATGCAATTTCTGTGTTTCATCGTCAATAAGAAGGTCCTAGAAATACAGTAATCCTGAAGTCAAGCATTGGAATCTATAACTAGTGTCACAGGAATGGTTCAAAACATAGACAATAAGAAGATTCAGTGTTTTTGTACTTAAGTCAGCATTGTGCCTTTTGTATTTAATTCCGATGTAGTTTCTGTGTGTCATCGTCAATAAAAAGGTCCAAATGATACAGTAAACCTGAAGTGAAGCATCGGAATCTATAACTAGTGTCAATGGAATAGTTCAAAACATAGACAGTAAGAAGAGTCAGTCTTCTTGTACTTAAGTCGGCATTGTGCCTTTTGTATTTAATTCCGATGCAATTTCTGTGTTTCATCGTCAATACGAAGGTCTGACCGATACAGTAAACCTGATGTGAAGCATCGGAATCTATAACTAGTGTCCCAGGAATGGTTCAAAACATAGTCAGAAAGGATAGTCAGTCTTCTTGTTCTTAAGTCAACATTGTGCCTTTTGTATTTAACTCCGATGCAAATTCTGTGTACATCGTCAATAAGAACGTCCTAAGGATACAGTAGACCTGGAGTGAAGCATCGGAATCTATAACTAGTGTCACAGGAATTTTTCAAAACATAGTCAGTAAGAAGAGTCAGTCTTCATGTACTTAAGACGGCATTGCGCCTTTTGTATTTAATTCCGATGCAATTTCTGTGTTTCATCGTCAATAAGAAGGTCCAAGGGATACAGTAAACCTGAAGTGAAGCATCGGAATCTATAACTAGTGTCAATGGAATGGTTCAAAACATAGACAGTAAGAAGAATCAGTCTTCTTGTACATAAGTCGGCATTGTGCCTATTGTATTTAATTCCGGTGCAATTTCTGTGTTTCATCGTCAATAAGAAGGTCAGAGGGATACAATAAACCTGAAGTGAAGCATCGGAATCTGTAACTAGTGTAACAGGAATGGTTCAAAACATAGTCAGTAAGAAGACTCAGTCTTCTTGTCATTAAGTCGGCCTTGTGCCTTTTGTATTTTATTCCGAACCAATTTCTGTGTTTCATCGTCAATAAGAAGGTCCAAGGGTTACAGTAAACATGAAGTGAAGCATCGGAATCTATAACTAGTGTCACAGGAATGGTTCAAACATAGTCTGTAGGAAGAGTCAGTCTTCTTGTACTTAAGTCGGCATTTCCCTAATCTATTTAATTCCGATGCAATTTCAGTGTCTCATCGTCAACAGGAAGGTCCAAATGACGCAGTGAACCTGGAGTGAAGCTTCGGAATCTATAACAAGTGTCAATTGAATGGTTCAAAACATAGACAGTAAGCAGAGTCAGTCTTCTTGTACTTAAGTCGGCATTGTGCCTTTTGTATTTAACTCCAGTGCAATTTCTGTGTTTCATAGTCAATAAGAAGGTCCAAGGGATACAGTAAACCTGAAGTGAAGCATCGGAATCTATAACTAGTGTCACAGGAATGGTTCAAAACATAGACAGTAAGAAGAATCAGTCTTCTTGTACATAAGTCGGCATTGTGCCTTTTGTATTTAATTCCGATGCAATTTCTGTGTTTCACCGTCAATAAGAAAGTCCACGGGATACACTAAACCTGAAATGAAGCATCGGAATCTATAACTAGTGTCACAGGAATGGTTCAAAACATAGACAGTAGGAAGAGTCAGTCTTCTTGTACTTAAATCGGCATTGTGCCATTTGTATTTAATTCCGATGCAATTTCTGTGTTTCATCGTCAATAAGAAGGTCCAAGGGATACAGTAAACCTGAAGTGAAGCATCGGAATCTATAACTAGTGTCACAGGAATGGTAAAAACATAGACAGTAAGAAGAGTCAGTCATCTTGTACTTAAGTCGTCATTGTGCCTTTTCAATTCAATTTCGATGCAATTTCTGTGTTTCATCGTCAATAAGAAGGTCAGAGGGATACAGTAAACCTGAAGTGAAGCATGGGAATCTATAACTAGTGTCACAGGAATGGTTCAAAACATAGACAGTAAGAAGAGTCAGTCTTCTTGTACTTAAGTCGGCTTTGTGCCTTTTCTATTTAATTCCGATGCAATTTCTGTGTTTCATCGTCAATAAGAAGGTCAGAGGGATACAGTAACCATGAAGTGAAGCATCTGAATCTATAACTAGTGCCACAGGAATGGTTCAAACATAGTCAGTAAGAAGGGTCGCCCTTCACGTATTTAAGTCGGCATTGTGCCCTTTGTATTTAATTCCGGTGCAATTTCTGTGTTTCATCGTCAATACGAAAGTCAGAGGGATACAGTAAACCTGAAGTGAAGCATCGGAATCTATAACTAGTGTCACAGGAATGGTTAAAACATAGTCAGTAAAAACAGTGAGTATTCCTATCCTTAAGTCGGCATTGTGCCTTTTGTATTTAATTCCTATGCAATTTCTGTGTTTCATCGTCAATAAGAAGGTCCAAGCGATACAGTAAACCTGAGTTGAAGCATCGGAATCTATAACTAGTGTCACAGGAATGGTTCAGAACATTGACAGTAAGAAGATACAGTCATCTAGTACTTATGTTGGCATTGTGCCTTTTGTATTTAATTCCGGTGCAACTTCTGTGTTTCATCGTCATTAAGAAGGTCCAAGGGAAACAGTAAACCTGAAGTGAAGCATCGGAATCTATAACTAGTGTCATAGGAATGGTTCAAAACATAGACAGTAAGAAGAGTCGGTCTTCATGTACTTATGTCGGCATTGTGCATTTTGTATTTAATTCCGGTGCAATTTCTGTGTTTCAACGTCAATTAGAATGTCCAAGGGATACAGTACACCTGGAGTGAAGCATCGGAATCAATAACTAGTGTCACAGGAATCGTTCAAAACATAGTCAGTAAGAAGAGTCGGTCTTCATGTACTTAATTCGGCATTGTGCCTTTTGTATTTAATTCCGATGCAATTTCTGTGTTTCATCGTCAATAAGAAGGTCCAAGGGATACAGTAAACCTGAAGTGAAGCATCGGAATCTATAACTAGTGCCACAGGAATGGTTCAAAACATAGTCAGTAAGATGAGTCAGTCTTCATGTACTTAAGTCGCCATTGTGCCTTTTGTACTTAATTCCGGCGCAATATCTGTGTTTCATCGTCAATAAGAAGGTCAGAGGGATACAGTAAACCTGAAGTGAAGCATCGGAATCAATAACTAGTGTCATAGGAATGGTTCAAAACATAGACAGTAAGAAGAGTCAGTCTTCTTGTACTTGAGACGGCACTGTGCCTTTTGTATTCAATTGCGATGCAATTTCTGTGTTTCACCGTCAACACGAAGGTCCAAGGGATTCAGTAAACCTGGAGTGAAGCACAGGAATTTATAACTAGAGTCACAGGAATGGGTCAAAACATAGTCAGTACGAAGTGTCCGTCTTCTTGTACTTGAGTCGGCATTGTGCCATTTGTATTTAATTCCGATGCAATTTCTGTGTTTCATCGTCAATAAGAAGGTCAGAGGGATACAGTAAGCCTGAAGTGAAGCATCGGAATCTATAACTAGTGTCACAGGAATGGTTCAAAGCATAGTCAGTGAGAACAGTTAGTCTTCTTGTCCTTAAGTCGGCATTGTGCCATTTGTATTTAATTCCGATGCAATTTCTGTGTTTCATCATCTATAAGAAGGTCCAAGGGATACAGTAAAGCTGAAGTGAAGCATCGGAATCTATAACTAGTGTCATAGGAATGGTTCAAAACATAGACAGTAAGAAGAGTCAGTCTTCTTGTACTTGAGTCGGCATTGTTCCTTTTGTATTTAATTCCGATGCAATTTCTGTGATTAATCGTCAATAAGAAGGTCCAAGGGATACAGTAAACCTGAAGTGAAGCATCGGAATCTATAACTAGTGTAACAGGAATGGTTTAAAATATAGTCAGTAAGAAGAGTCAGTCTTCTTGTCCTTAAGTCGGCCTTGTGCCTTTTGTATTTAATTCCGATGCAACATCAGTGTTTCATCGTCAATAGGAAGGTCCCAGGGATACAGTAAACCTGGAGTGAAGCATCGGAATCTATAACTAGTGTATCAGGAATGGTTCAAAACATAGTCAGTAAGAAGAGTCATTCTTCTTGTCCTTATGTCGGCCTTGTGCCTTTTGTATTTAATTCCGAAGCAATTTCTGTGTTTCATCGTCAATAGGAAGGTCCAAGGGATACAGTAAACCTGAAGTGAAGCATCGGAATCTATAACTAGTGTCACAGGAATGGTTCAAAACATAGTCAGTAAGAAGAGTCGGTCTTCATGCACTTATGTCGGCATTGTGCCTTTTGTATTTAATTCCGATGCAATTTCTGTGTTTCATCGTCAACAAGAAGGTCTAAGGGATAAAGTAAACTTGAAGTGAAGCATCCGAATCTGTAAGTAGTGTAACAGGAATGGTTCAAAACATAGTCAGTACGAAGAGTCAGTCTTCATGTACTTATGTCGGCATTGTGACTTTTGTATTTATTTCGGATGCAATTTCTGTGTTTCATCGTCAATAAGAAGGTCCAAGGGTTACAGTAAACATGAAGTGAAGCATCGGAATCTATAACTAGTGTCACAGGAATGGGTGATAACATAGTCTGTAGGAAGAGTCAGTCTTCTTGTACTTAAGTCGGCATTTTCCCTAATCTATTTAATTCCGATGCATTTTCAGTGTTTCACCGTCAATAGGAAGGTCCAAATGATAATGTAAACCTGGAGTGAAGCATCGGAATCTATAACTAGTGTCACAGGAATTGTTCAAATCATAGACATTAAGAAGATACGGTCTTGTTGTACTTAAGTCGGCATTGTGCCTTTTGTATTTAATTCCAATGCAATTTCTGTGTTTCATCGTCAATAAGAAGGTCCAAGCGATACAGTAAACCTGAAGTAAAGCAACGGAATCTATAACTAGTGTCACAGGTATGGTTCATAACATAGTCAGTAAGAAGAGTCAGTCTTCTTGTACTTACGACGGCATTGTGCCTTTTGTATTTCATTCTGATGCAATTTCTGTGTTTCATCGTCAATAAGAAGGTCAGAGGGATACAGTAACCCTGAAGTGAAGCATCGGAATCTTTAACTAGTGTCACAGGAATAGTTCAAAACATTGTCAGTAAGAAGAGTCGCTCTTCATGTACTTAAGTCGGCATTGTGCCTTTTGTATTTAATTCCGGTGCAACTTCTGTGTTTCATCGTCAATAAGAAGGTCCAAGGGAAACAGTAAACCTGAAGTGAAGCATCGGAATCTATAACTAGTGTCATAGGAATGGTTCAAAACATAGACAGTAAGAAGAGTCGGTCTTCATGTACTTATGTCGGCATTGTGCATTTTGTATTTAATTCCGGTGCAATTTCTGTGTTTCAACGTCAATAAGAAGGACCAAGGGATACAGTACACCTGGAGTGAAGCATCGGAATCAATAACTAGTGTCACAGGAATCGTTCAAAACATAGTCAGTAAGAAGAGTCGGTCTTCATGTACTTAATTCGGCATTGTGCCTTTTGTATTTAATTCCGATGCAATTTCTGTGTTTCATCGTCAATAAGAAGGTCCAAGGGATACAGTAAACCTGAAGTGAAGCATCGGAATCTATAACTAGTGCCACAGGAATGGTTCAAAACATAGTCAGTAAGATGAGTCAGTCTTCATGTACTTAAGTCGCCATTGTGCCTTTTGTACTTAATTCCGGCGCAATATCTGTGTTTCATCGTCAATAAGAAGGTCAGAGGGATACAGTAAACCTGAAGTGAAGCATCGGAATCAATAACTAGTGTCATAGGAATGGTTCAAAACATAGACAGTAAGAAGAGTCAGTCTTCTTGTACTTGAGACGGCACTGTGCCTTTTGTATTCAATTGCGATGCAATTTCTGTGTTTCACCGTCAACACGAAGGTCCAAGGGATTCAGTAAACCTGGAGTGAAGGATAGGAATTTATAACTAGTGTCACAGGAATGGGTCAAAACATAGTCAGTACGAAGTGTCCGTCTTCTTTTACTTGAGTCGGCATTGTGCCATTTGTATTTAATTCCGATGCAATTTCTGTGTTTCATCGTCAAAAAGAAGGTCAGAGGGATACAGTAAACCTGAAGTGAAGCATCGGAATGTATAACTAGTGTCACAGGAATGGTTCAAAACATAGTCAGTGAGAAGAGTCGGTCTTCATGTACTTATGTCGGCATTGTGCCTTTTGTATTTAATTCCGGTGCAATTTCTGTGTTTCAACGTCTATAAGAAAGTCAGAGGGATACAGTAAGCCTGAAGTGAAGCATCGGAATCTATAACTAGTGTCACAGGAATGGTTCAAAGCATAGTCAATAAGAACAGTTAGTCTTCTTGTCCTTAAGTCGGCATTGTGCCATTTGTATTTAATTCCGATGCAATTTCTGTGTTTCATCATCTATAAGAAGGTCCAAGGGATACAGTAAAGCTGAAGTGAAGCAGCGGAATCTATAACTAGTGTCATAGGAATGGTTCAAAACATAGACAGTAAGAAGAGTCAGTCTTCTTGTACTTGAGTCGGCATTGTTCCTTTTGTATTTAATTCCGATGCAATTTCTGTGATTAATCGTCAATAAGAAGGTCCAAGGGATACAGTAAACCTGAAGTGAAGCATCGGAATCTATAACTAGTGTAACAGGAATGGTTTAAAATATAGTCAGTAAGAAGAGTCAGTCTTCTTGTCCTTAAGTCGGCCTTGTGCCTTTTGTATTTAATTCCGATGCAACATCAGTGTTTCATCGTCAGTAGGAAGGTCCCAGGGATACAGTGAACCTGGAGTGAAGCATCGGAATCTATAACTAGTGTATCAGGAATGGTTCAAAACATAGTCAGTAAGAAGAGTCAGTCTTCTTGTCCTTATGTCGGCCTTGTGCCTTTTGTATTTAATTCCGAAGCAATTTCTGTGTTTCATCGTCAATAGGAAGGTCCAAGGGATACAGTAAACCTGAAGTGAAGCATCGGAATCTATAACTAGTGTCACAGGAATGGTTCAAAACATAGTCAGTAAGAAGAGTCGGTCTTCATGCACTTATGTCGGCATTGTGCCTTTTGTATTTAATTCCGATGCAATTTCTGTGTTTCATCGTCAACAAGAAGGTCTAAGGGATAAAGTAAACTTGAAGTGAAGCATCCGAATCTGTAAGTAGTGTAACAGGAATGGTTCAAAACATAGTCAGTATGAAGAGTCAGTCTTCATGTACTTATGTCGGCATTGTGACTTTTGTATTTATTTCGGATGCAATTTCTGTGTTTCATCGTCAATAAGAAGGTCCAAGGGTTACAGTAAACATGAAGTGAAGCATCGGAATCTATAACTAGTGTCACAGGAATGGTTGATAACATAGTCTGTAGGAAGAGTCAGTCTTCTTGTACTTAAGTCGGCATTTTCCCTAATCTATTTAATTCCGATGCATTTTCAGTGTTTCACCGTCAATAGGAAGGTCCAAATGATAATGTAAACCTGGAGTGAAGCATCGGAATCTGTAACTAGTGTCACAGGAATTGTTCAAATCATAGACATTAAGAAGATACGGTCTTGTTGTACTTAAGTCGGCATTGTGCCTTTTGTATTTAATTCCAATGCAATTTCTGTGTTTCATCGTCAATAAGAAGGTCCAAGCGATACAGTAAACCTGAAGTAAAGCAACGGAATCTATAACTAGTGTCACAGGAATGGTTCATAACATAGTCAGTAAAAAGAGTCAGTCTTCTTGTACTTACGACGGCATTGTGCCTTTTGTATTTCATTCTGATGCAATTTCTGTGTTTCATCGTCAATAAGAAGGTCAGAGGGATACAGTAACCCTGAAGTGAAGCATCGGAATCTTTAACTAGTGTCACAGGAATAGTTCAAAACATTGTCAGTAAGAAGAGTCGCTCTTCATGTACTTAAGTCGGCATTGTGCCTTTTGTATTTAATTCCGATGCAATTTCTGTGTTTCATCGTCAATAAGGAGGAGCGAGGGGTACAGTAAACCTGAAGTGAAGCATCGGAATCTATAGCTAGTGTCACAGGAATGGTTCAAAATATAGTCAGTAAGAACAGTCGGTCCTCATGTACTTATATCGGCATTGTGCCATTTGTATTTAATTCCGATGCAATTTCTGTGTTTCATCGTCAACAAGAAGGTCCAAGGGATACAGTAAACCTGAAGTGAAGCATCGGAATCTATAACTAGAGTCACAGGAGTGGTTCAAAACATAGGCAGTAAGAAGAGCCAGTCTTCTTGTACTTAAGTCGGCATTGTGCCTTTTCTACTTAATTCCGATGCAATTGCTGTGTTTCATCGTAAATAAGAAGGTCAGAGGGATACAGTAAACATGAAGTGAAGCATCTGAATCAATAACTAGTGTCACAGGAATGGTTCAAAACATAGTCAGTAAGAAGAGTCGGCCTTCACGAATTTAAGTCGGCATTGTGCCCTTTGTATTTAATTCCGGTGCAATTTCTGTGTTTCATCGTCAATACGAAAGTCAGAGGGATACAGTAAACCAGAAGTGAAGCATCGGAATCTATAACTAGTGTCACAGGAATGGTTAAAAACATAGTCAGTAAGAACAGTCAGTATTCCTGACCTTAAGTCGGCATTGTGCTTTTTGTATTTAATTCCTATGCAATTACTGTGTTTCATCGTCAATAAGAAGATCCAAGCGATACAGTAAACCTGAAGTGAAGCATCGGTATCTATAACTAGTGTCTCAGGAAAGGTTCAGAACATAGACAGTAAGAAGATACAGTCATCTTATACTTAAGTTGGCATTGTGATTTTTGTATTTAATTCCGATGCAATTTCTGTGTTTCATCGTCAATACGAAGGTCCAAGGGATACAGTAAACCAGAAGTGAAGCATCTGAATCTATAACTAGTGTCACAGGAATGGCTCAAATCATAGACAGTATGAAGAGTCAGTCTTCGTGTACTTAAGTCGGCATTGTGCCTTTTATATTTGATTCCGATGGAACTTCAGTGTTTCATCGTCAGTATGAAGGTCCAAGTGATTCAGTAAACCTGGAGTGAAGCATCGGAATCTATGACTAGTGACAATGGAATGGTTTAAAACATAGTCAGTATGAAGAGTCGGTCTTCATGTACTTAAGTCGGCATTGTGCCTTTTGTATTTAATTCCGATGCAATTTCTGTGTTTCATCGTCAATAACAAGGTCAGAGGACTACAGTAAATCTGAAGTGAAGCAACGGCATCAATAACTAGTGTCATAGGAATGGTTCAAAGCATAGACAGTAAGAAGAGTAAGTCTTCTTGTACTTGAGTCGGCATTGTGCCTCTTGTATTTAATTCCGATGCAACTTCTGTGTTTCATCGTCAATAAGAAGGTCCAAAGGAAACAGCAAACCTGAAGTGAAGCATCGGAATCTATAACTAGTGTCATAGGAATGGTTCAAAACATAGACAGTAAGAGGAGTCAGTCTTCTTGTACTTGAGTCGGCATTGTGCCTTTTGTATTTAATTCCGATGCAATTTCTGTGTTTCATCGTCAATAAGATGGTCAGAGGGATTCAGTAAACCTGAAGTGAAGCATCGGAATCTATAACTAGTGTCACAGGAATGGTTCAAAAGATAGTCAGTAAGAAGAGTCGGTCTTCATGTACTTATGTCGGCATTGTGCCTTTTGTATTTAATTCCGGTGCAATTTCTGTCTTTCAACGTCAATAAGAAGGTCCAAGGGATACACTACACCTGGAGTGAAGCATCGGAATCAATAACTAGTGTCACAGGAATCGTTCAAAACATAAACAGTAAGAAGAGTCGGTCTTCATGTACTTAAGTCGGCATTGTGCCTTTTGTATTTAATTCCGATGCAATTTCTGTGTTTCATCTTCAATAAGAAGGTCCAAGGGATACAGTAAACCTGAAGTGAAGCATCGGAATCTATAACTTGTGCCACAGGAATGGTTCAAAACATAGTCAGTAAGATGAGTCAGTCTTCATGTACTTAAGTCGCCATTGTGCCTTTTGTACTTATTCCCGGTGCCATTTCTGTGTTTCATCGTCAATAAGAAGGTCAGAGGGATACAGTAAACCTGAAGTGAAGCATCGGAATCAATAACTAGTGTCATAGGAATGGTTCAAAACATAGACAGTAGGAAGAGTCAGTCTTCTTGTACTTGAGACGGCACTGTGCCTTTTGTATTAAATTCCTATCCAATTTCTGTGTTTCATCGTCAATAAGAAGTTCCAAGGGATACAGTAAACCTGGAGTGAAGCATAGGATTTTATAACTAGTGTCACAGGAATGGGTCAAATCATAGTCAGTACTTAAGTCAGCATTGTGCCTTTTGTATTTAATTCCGATGCTACTTCTGTGTTTCATCGTCAATAAGAAGGTCCAAGGGAAACAGTAAACCTGAAGTGAAGAATCGGAATCTATTACTAGTGTCATAGGAATGGTTCAAAACATAGACAGTACGAAGAGTCCGTCTTCTTGTACTTGAGTCGGCATTGTGCCATTTGTATTTAATTCCGATGCAATTTCTGTGTTTCATCGTCAATAAGAAGGTCAGAGGGATACAGTAAACCTGAAGTGAAGCATCGGAATCTATAACTAGTGTCACAGGAATGGTTCAAAACATAGTCAGTAAGAAGAGTCGGTCTTCATGTACTTATGTCGGCATTGTGCCTTTTGTATTTAATTCCGGTGCAATTTCTGTGTTTCAACGTCTATAAGAAAGTCAGAGGGATACAGTAAACCTGAAGTGAAGCATCGGAACCTATAACTAGTGTCACAGGAATGGTTCAAAGCATAGTCAGTAAGAACGGTCAGTCTTCTTGTCCTTAAGTCGGCATTGTGCCTTTTGTATTTAATTCCGATGCAATTTCTGTGTTTCATCGTCAATAAGAAGGTCCAAGGGATACAGTAAACCAGAAGTGAAGCATCGGAATCTGTAACTAGTGTCATAGGAATGGTTCAAAACATAGACAGTAAGAAGAGTCAGTCTTCTTGTACTTGAGTCGGCATTGTTCCTTTTGTATTTAATTCCGATGCAATTTCTGTGTTTCATCGTCAATAAGAAGGTCCAAGGGATACAGTAAACCTGAAGTGAAGCATCGGAATCTATAATTAGTGTAACAGGAATGGTTCAAAACATAGTCAGTAAGAAGAGTCAGTCTTCTTGTCCTTTAGTCGGCCTTGTGCCTTTTGTATTTAATTCCGATGCAATATCAGTGTTTCATCGTCAATAGGAAGGTCCCAGGGATACAGTAAACCTGGAGTGAAGCATCGGAATCTATAACTAGTGTAACAGGAATGTTTCAAACATAGTCAGTAAGAAGAGTCAGTCTTCTTGTCCTTAAGTCGGCATTGTCCATTTTGTATTTAATTCCGCAGCAATTTCTGTGCTTCATCGTCAATATGAAGGTCCAAGGGATACAGTAAACCTGAAGTGAAGCATCGGAATCTATAACTAGTGTCATAGGAATGGTTCAAAACATAGTCAGTAAGAAGAGTCGGTCTTCATGCACTTATGTCGGCATTGTGCCTTTTGTATTTAATTCCGATGCAATTTCTGTGTTTCATCGTCAATAAGAAGGTCTAAGGGATAAAGTAAACCTGAAGTGAAGCATCGGAATCTATAACTAGTGTAACAGGAATGGTTCAAAACATAGTCAGTACGAAGAGTCAGTCTTCATGTACTTACGTCGGCATTGTGCCTTTTGTATTTATTTCTGATGCAATTTCTGTGTTTCATCGTCAATAAGAAGGTCTAAGGGTTACAGTAAACATGAAGTGAAGCATCGGAATCAATAACTAGTGGCACAGGAATGGTTGATAACATAGTCTGTAGGAAGAGTCAGTCTTCTTGTACTTAAGTCGGCAATTTCCCTAATCTATTTAATTCCGATGCATTTTCAGTGTTTCACCGTCAATAGGAAGGTCCAAATGATAATGTAAACATGGAGTGAAGCATCGGAATCTATAACTTGTGTCAATGGAATGGTTGAAAACATAGACAGTAAGCAGAGTCAGTCTTCTTGTACTTAAGTCGGCATTGTGCCTTTTGTATTTAACTCCAGTGCAATTTCGGTGTTTCATAGTCAAAAAGAAGGCCAGAGGGATACAGTAAACCTGAAGTGAAGCATCGGAATCTATAACTAGTGTCACAGGAATGGTTCAAAACTTAGACAGTAAGAAGAAACAGTCTTCTTGTACATAAGTCGGCATTGTGGCTTTTGTATTTAATTCCGATGCACTTTCTGTGTTTCATCGTCAATAAGAAGGTCCAATGGATACAGTAAACCTGAAGTGAAGCATAGGAATCTATAACTGGTGTCACAGGAATGGTTCAAAACATAGTCAGTAACATGAGTCTGTCTTCATGTAATTAAATCAGCATTGGGCCTTTTGTATTTAATTCCGGTGCTATTTCTGTGTTTCATCGTCAATATGAAGGTCAGAGGGATACAGTAAACCTGAAGTGAAGCGTCGGAATCTATAACTAGTGTCACAGGAATGGTTCAAAACATAGTCAGTAAAAAGAGTCAGTCTTCTTGTCCTTAAGTCGGCATTGTGCCTTTTGTATTTAATTCCGATGCAATTTCTGTGTTCATCGTCAATAAGAAGGTCCAAGGGATACAGTAATCCTGGAGTGAAGCATCGGAATCTATAACTAGTGTCACAGGAATGGTTCAAAACATAGACATTAAGAAGATACGGTCTTGTTGTACTTAAGTCGGCATTGTGCCTTTTGTATTTAATTCCGATGCAATTTCTGTGTTTCATCGTCAATAAGAAGGTCCAAGCGATACAGTAAACCTGAAGTGAAACAACGGAATCTATAACTAGTGTCACAGGAATGGTTCATAACATAGTCAGTAAGAAGAGTCAGTCTTATTGTACTTACGTCGGCATTGTGCCTTTTGTATTTAATTCCGATGCAATTTCTGTGTTTCATCGTCAATAAGAAGGTCAGAGGAATACAGTAAAACTGAAGTGAAGCATCGGCATCAATAACTAGTGTCATAGGAATGGTTCAAAACATAGACAGTAAGAAGAGTAAGTCTTCTTGTACTTGAGTCGGCATTGTGCCTTTTGTATTTAATTCCGATGCAACTTCTGTGTTTCATCGTCAATAAGAAGGTCCAAAGGAAACAGCAAACCTGAAGTGAAGCATCGGAATCTATAACTAGTGTCATAGGAATGGTTCAAAACATAGACAGTAAGAAGAGTCAGTCTTCTTGTACTTGAGTCGGCATTGTGCCTTTTGTATTTATTTCTGATGCAATTTCTGTGTTTCATCGTCAATAAGAAGGTCTAAGGGTTACAGTAAACATGAAGTGAAGCATCGGAATCTATAACTAGTGGCACAGGAATGGTTGATAACATAGTCTGTAGGAAGAGTCAGTCTTCTTGTACTTAAGTCGGCAATTTCCCTAATCTATTTAATTCCGATGCATTTTCAGTGTTTCACCGTCAATAGGAAGGTCCAAATGATAATGTAAACATGGAGTGAAGCATCGGAATCTATAACTTGTGTCAATGGAATGGTTCAAAACATAGACAGTAAGCAGAGTCAGTCTTCTTGTACTTAAGTCGGCATTGTGCCTTTTGTATTTAACTCCAGTGCAATTTCTGTGTTTCATAGTCAAAAAGAAGGCCAGAGGGATACAGTAAACCTGAAGTGAAGCATCGGAATCTATAACTAGTGTCAAAGGAATGGTTCAAAACATAGACAGTAAGAAGAAACAGTCTTCTTGTACATAAGTCGGCATTGTGGCTTTTGTGTTTAATTCCGATGCACTTTCTGTGTTTCATCGTCAACAAGAAGGTCCAATGGATACAGTAAACCTGAAGTGAAGCATAGGAATCTATAACTAGTGTCACAGGAATGGTTCAAAACATAGTCAGTAACATGAGTCTGTCTTCATGTAATTAAATCAGCATTGGGCCTTTTGTATTTAATTCCGGTGCTATTTCTGTGTTTCATCGTCAATATGAAGGTCAGAGGGATACAGTAAACCTGAAGTGAAGCGTCGGAATCTATAACTAGTGTCACAGGAATGGTTCAAAACATAGTCAGTAAAAAGAGTCAGTCTTCTTGTCCTTAAGTCGGCATTGTGCCTTTTGTATTTAATTCCGATGCAATTTCTGTGTTCATCGTCAATAAGAAGGTCCAAGGGATACAGTAATCCTGGAGTGAAGCATCGGAATCTATAACTAGTGTCACAGGAATGGTTCAAAACATAGACATTAAGAAGATACGGTCTTGTTGTACTTAAGTCGGCATTGTGTCTTTTGTATTTAATTCCGATGCAATTTCTGTGTTTCATCGTCAATAAGAAGGTCCAAGCGATACAGTAAACCTGAAGTGAAACAACGGAATCTATAACTAGTGTCACAGGAATGGTTCATAACATAGTCAGTAAGAAGAGTCAGTCTTCTTGTACTTACGTCGGCATTGTGCCTTTTGTATTTAATTCCGATGCAATTTCTGTGTTTCATCGTCAATAAGAAGGTCAGAGGAATACAGTAAAACTGAAGTGAAGCATCGGCATCAATAACTAGTGTCATAGGAATGGTTCAAAGCATAGACAGTAAGAAGAGTAAGTCTTCTTGTACTTGAGTCGGCATTGTGCCTTTTGTATTTAATTCCGATGCAACTTCTGTGTTTCATCGTCAATAAGAAGGTCCAAAGGAAACAGCAAACCTGAAGTGAAGCATCGGAATCTATAACTAGTGTCATAGGAATGGTTCAAAACATAGACAGCAAGAAGAGTCAGTCTTCTTGTACTTGAGTCGGCATTGTGCCTTTTGTATTTAATTCCGATGCAATTTCTGTGTTTCATCGTCAATAGGAAGGTCAGAGGGATACAGTAAACCTGAAGTGAAGGATCGGAATCTATAACTAGTGTCACAGAAATTGTTCCAAAGATAGTCAGTAAGAAGAGTCGGTCTTCATGTACTTATGTCGGCATTGTGCCTTTTGTGTTTAATTCCGGTGCAATTTCTGTGTTTCAACGTCAATAAGAAGGTCCAAGGGATACAGTACACCTGGAGTGAAGCATCGGAATCAATAACTAGTGTCATAGGAATGGTTCAAATCATAGACAGTAAGAAGAGTCATTCTTCTTGTACTTGAGACGGCACTGTGCCTTTTGTATTAAATTCCGATGCAATTTCTGTGTTTCATCGTCAATAAGAAGGTCCAAGGGATACAGTAAACCTGGAGTGAAGCATAGGAATTTATAACTAGTGTCACAGGAATGGGTCAAAACATAGTCAGTACTTAAGTCGGCATTGTGCCTTTTGTATTTAATTTCGATGCAACTTCTGTGTTTCATCGTCAATAAGAAGGTTTAACTGAAACAGTAAACCTGAAGTGAAGCATCGGAATCTATAACTAGTGTCACAGGAATGGTTCAAAGCATAGTCAGTAAGAACAGTCAGTCTTCTTGCCCTTAAGTCGGCATTGTGCCTTTTGTATTTAATTCCGATGCAATTTCTGTGTTTCATCGTCAATAAGAAGGTCCAAGGGATACTTTAAACCTGAAGTGAAGCATCGGCATCTATAACTAGTGTCATAGGAATGGTTCAAAACATAGACAGTAAGAAGAGTCAGTCTTCTCGTACTTGAGTCGGCATTGTGCCTTTTGTAATTAATTCCGATGCAATTACTGTGTTTCATCGTCAATAAGAAGGTCCAAGGGATACAGTAAACCTGAAGTGAAGGATCGGAATCTATAACTAGTGTAACAGGAATGGTTCAAAACATAGTCAGTAAGAAGAGTCAGTCTTCTTGTCCTTAAGTCGGCCTTGTGCCTTTTGTATTTAATTCCGATGCAATATCAGTGTTTCATCGTCAATAGGAAGGTCCCAGGGATACAGTAAACCTGGAGTGAAGCATCGGAATCTATAACTAGTGTAACAGGAATGGTTCAAAACATAGTCAGTAAGAAGAGTCAGTCTTCTTGTCCTTAAGTCGGCCTTGTGCCTTTTGTATTTAATTCCGATGCAATATCAGTGTTTCATCGTCAATAGGAAGGTCCCAGGGATACAGTAAACCTGGAGTGAAACATCGGAATCTATAACTAGTGTAACAGGAATGGTTAAAAACATAGTCAGTAAGAAGAGTCAGTCTTCTTTTCCTTAAGTCGGCATTGTGCATTTTGTATTTAATTCCGAAGCAATTTCTGTGCTTCATCGTCAATAAGAAGGTCCAAGGGATACAGTAAACCCGAAGTGAAGCATCGGAATCTATAACTAGTGTCATAGGAATGGTTCAAAACATAGTCAGTAAGAAGAGTCGGTCTTCATGTACTTACGTCGGCATTGTGCCTTTTGTATTTATTTCGGATGCAATTTCTGTGTTTCATCGTCAATAAGAAGGTCTAAGGGTTACAGTAAACATGAAGTGAAGCATCGGAATCTATAACTAGTGGCACAGGAATGGTTGATAACATAGTCTGTAGGAAGAGTCAGTCTTCTTGTACTTAAGTCGGCAATTTCCCTAATCTATTTAATTCCGATGCATTTTCAGTGTTTCACCGTCAATAGGAAGGTCGAAATGATAATGTAAACCTGGAGTGAAGCATCGGAATCTATAACTTGTGTCAATGGAATGGTTCAAAACATAGACAGTAAGCAGAGTCAGTCTTCTTGTACTTAAGTCGGCATTGTGCCTTTTGTATTTAACTCCAGTGCAATTTCTGTGTTTCATAGTCAAAAAAAGGCCAGAGGGATACAGTAAACCTGAAGTGAAGCATCGGAATCTATAACTAGTGTCACAGGAATGGTTCAAATCATAGACAGTAAGAAGAAACAGTCTTCTTGTACATAAGTCGGCATTGTGGCTTTTGTATTTAATTCCGATGCACTTTCTGTGTTTCATCGTCAAAAAGAAGGTCAGAGGGATACAGTAAACCTGAAGTGAAGCATCGGAATCCTTAACTAGTGCCACAGGAATGGTTCAAAACATAGACAGTAAGAAGATTCAGTCTTCTTGTACATAAGTCGGCATTGTGCCTTTTGTATTTAATTCCGATGCACTTTCTGTGTTCCATCGTCAATAAGAAGGTCCAAGGGATACAGTAATCCTGGAGTGAAGCATCGGAATCTATAACTAGTGTCACAGGAAATGTTCAAATCATAGACATTAAGAAGATACGGTCTAGTTGTACTTAAGTCGGCATTGTGCCTTTTGTATTTAATTCCAATGCAATTTCTATGTTTCATCGTCAATAAGAAGGTCCAAGCGATACAGTAAACCTGAAGTGAAGCAACGGAATCTATAACTAGTGCCACAGGAATGGTTCATAACATAGTCAGTAAGAAGAGTCAGTCTTCTTGTACTTACGTCGGCATTGTGCCTTTTGTATTTCATTCTGATGCAATTTCTGTGTTTCATCGTCAATAAGAAGGTCAGAGGGATACAGTAACCCTGAAGTGGAGCATCGGAAACTTTAACTAGTGTCACAGGAATAGTTCAAAACATTGTCAGTAAGAAGAGTCGCTCTTCATGTACTTAAGTCGGCATTGTCCCTTTTGTATTTAATTCCGATGCAATTTCTGTGTTTCATCGTCAATAAGGAGGAGCGAGGGGTACAGTAAACCTGAAGTGAAGGATCGGAATCTATAACTAGTGTCACAGGAATTGTTCCAAAGATAGTCAGTAAGAAGAGTCGGTCTTCATGTACTTATGTCGGCATTGTGCCTTTTGTGTTTAATTCCGATGCAATTTCTGTGTTTCATCGTCAATAAGAAGGTCCAAGGGATACAGTAAACCTGAAGTGAAGCATCGGCATCTATAACTAGTGTCATAGGAATGGTTCAAAACATAGACAGTAAGAAGAGTCAGTCTTCTTGTACTTGAGTCGGCATTGTGCCTTTTGTATTTAATGCCGATGCAATTACTGTGTTTCATCGTCAATAAGAAGGTCCAAGGGATACAGTAAACCTGAAGTGAAGCATCGGAATCTATAACTAGTGTAACAGGAATGGTTCAAAACATAGTCAGTAAGAAGAGTCAGTCTTCTTGTCCTTAAGTCGGCCTTGTGCCTTTTGTATTTAATTCCGATGCAATATCAGTGTTTCATCGTCAATAGGAAGGTCCCAGGGATACAGTAAACCTGGAGTGAAGCATCGGAATCTATAACTAGTGTAACAGGAATGGTTCAAAACATAGTCAGTAAGAAGAGTCAGTCTTCTTGTCCTTAAGTCGGCCTTGTGCCTTTTGTATTTAATTCCGATGCAATATCAGTGTTTCATCGCCAATAGGAAGGTCCCAGGGATACAGTAAACCTGGAGTGAAGCATCGGAATCTATAACTAGTGTAACAGGAATGGTTCAAAACATAGTCAGTAAGAAGAGTCAGTCTTCTTGTCCTTAAGTCGGCATTGTGCATTTTGTATTTAATTCCGAAGCAATTTCTATGCTTCATCGTCAATAAGAAGGTCCAAGGGATACAGTAAACCTGAAGTGAAGCATTGGAATCTATAACTAGTGTCATAGGAATGGTTCAAAACATAGTCAGTAAGAAGAGTCGGTCTTCATGCACTTATGTCGGCATTGTGCCTTTTGTATTTAATTCCGATGCAATTTCTGTGTTTCATTGTCAATAAGAAGGTCTAAGGGATAAAGTAAACCTGAAGTGAAGCATCGGAATCTATAACTAGTGTAACAGGAATGGTTCAAAACATAGTCAGTACGAAGAGTCAGTCTTCATGTACTTACGTCGGCATTGTGCCTTTTGTATTTATTTCGGATGCAATTTCTGTGTTTCATCGTCAATAAGAAGGTCTAAGGGTTACAGTAAACATGAAGTGAAGCATCGGAATCTATAACTAGTGGCACAGGAATGGTTGATAACATAGTCTGTAGGAAGAGTCAGTCTTCTTGTACTTAAGTCGGCAATTTCCCCAATCTATTTAATTCCGATGCATTTTCAGTGTTTCACCGTCAATAGGAAGGTCCAAATGATAATGTAAACCTGGATTGAAGCATCGGAATCTATAACTTGTGTCAATGGAATGGTTCAAAACATAGATAGTAAGCAGAGTCAGTCTTCTTGTACTTAAGTCGGCATTGTGCCTTTTGTATTTAACTCCAGTGCAATTTCTGTGTTTCATAGTCAAAAAGAAGGCCAGAGGGATACAGTAAACCTGAAGTGAAGCATCGGAATCTATAACTAGTGTCACAGGAATGGTTCAAAACATAGACAGTAAGAAGAAACAGTCTTCTTGTACATAAGTCGGCATTGTGGCTTTTGTATTTAATTCCGATGCACTTTCTGTGTTTCATCGTCAATAAGAAGGTCACAGGGATACAGTAAACCTGAAGTGAAGCATCGGAATCCTTAACTAGTGTCACAGGAATTGTTCAAATCATAGACGTTAAGAAGATACGGTCTTGTTGTACTTAAGTCGGCATTGTGCCTTTTGTATTTAATTCCAATGCAATTTCTGTGTTTCATCGTCAATAAGAAGGTCCAAGCGATACAGTAAACCTGAAGTGAAGCAACGGAATCTATAACTAGTGCCACAGGAATGGTTCATAACATAGTCAGTAAGAAGAGTCAGTCTTCTTGTACTTACGTCTGCATTGTGCCTTTTGTATTTCATTCTGATGCAATTTCTGTGTTTCATCGTCAATAAGAAGGTCAGAGGGATACAGAAACCCTGAAGTGAAGCATCGGAATCTTTAACTAGTGTCACAGGAATAGTTCAAAACATTGTCAGTAAGAAGAGTCGCTCTTCATGTACTTAAGTCGGCATTGTCCCTTTTGTATTTAATTCCGATGCAATTTCTGTGTTTCATCGTCAATAAGGAGGAGCGAGGGGTACAGTAAACCTGAAGTGAAGCATCGGAATCTATAGCTAGTGTCACAGGAATGGTTCAAAATATAGTCAGTAAGAACAGTCGGTCCTCATGTACTTAAATCGGCATTGTGCCTTTTGTATTTAATTCCGATGCAATTTCTGTGTTTCATCGTCAATGAGAAAGTCCAAGGGATACACTAAACCTGAAATGAAGCATCGGAATCTATAACTAGTGTCACAGGAATGGGTCAAAACATAGACAGTAGGAAGAGTCAGTCTTCTTGTACTTAAATCGGCATTGTGCCATTTGTATTTAATTTAGATGCAATTTCTGTGTTTCATCGTCAACAAGAAGGTCCAAGGGACACAGTAAACCTGAAGTGAAGCATCGGAATCTATAACTAGAGTCACAGGAATGGTTCAAAACATAGACAGTAAGAAGAGTCAGTCTTCTTGTACTTAAGTCGGCATTGTGCCTTTTCTATTTAATTCCGATGCAATTTCTGTGTTTCATCGTCAATAAGAAGGTCAGAGGGATACAGTAAACATGAAGTGAAGCATCTGAATCAATAACTAGTGTCACAGGAATGGTTCAAAACATAGTCAGTAAGAAGAGTCGGCCTTCACGAATTTAAGTCGGCATTGTGCCCTTTGTATTTAATTCCGGTGCAATTTCTGTGTTTTATCGTCAATACGAAAGTCAGAGGGATACAGTAAACCTGAAGTGAAGCATCGGAATCTATAACCAGTGTCACAGGAATGGTTAAAAACATAGTCAGTAAGAACAGTCAGTATTCCTGACCTTAAGTCGGCATTGTGCTTTTTGTATTTAATTCCTATGCAATTTCTGTGTTTCATCGTCAATAAGAAGATCCAAGCGATACAGTAAACCTGAAGTGAAGCATCGGTATCTATAACTAGTGTCACAGGAATGGTTCAGAACATAGACAGTAAGAAGATACAGTCATCTTGTACTTAAGTTGGCATTGTGATTTTTGTATTTAATTCCGATGCAATTTCTGTGTTTCATCGTCAATACGAAGGTCCAAGGGATACAGTAAACCAGAAGTGAAGCATCGGAATCTATAACTAGTGTCACAGGAATGGCTCAAATCATAGACAGTATGAAGAGTCAGTCTTCGTGTACTTAAGTCGGCATTGTGCCTTTCATATTTAATTACGATGGAACTTCAGTGTTTCATCGTCAGTATGAAGGTCCAAAGGAAACAGCAAACCTGAAGTGAAGCATCGGAATCTATAACTAGTGTCATAGGAATGGTTCAAAACATAGACAGTAAGAAGAGTCAGTCTTCTTGTACTTGAGTCGGCATTGTGCCTTTTGTATTTAATTCCGATGCAATTTCTGTGTTTCATCGTCAATAAGATGGTCAGAGGGATACAGTAAACCTGAAGTGAAGCATCGGAATCTATAACTAGTGTCACACGAATGGTTCAAAAGATAGTCAGTAAGAAGAGTCGGTCTTCATGTACTTATGTCGGCATTGTGCCTTTTGTATTTAATTCCGGTGCAATTTCTGTGTTTCAACGTCAATAAGAAGGCCCAAGGGATACACTACACCTGGAGTGAAGCATCGGAATCAATAACTAGTGTCACAGGAATCGTTCAAAACATAGTCAGTAAGAAGAGTCGGTCTTCATGTACTTAAGTCGGCATTGTGCCTTTTGTATTTAATTCCGATGCAATTTCTGTGCTTCATCTTCAATAAGAAGGTCCAAGGGATACAGTAAACCTGAAGTGAAGCATCGGAATCTATAACTAGTGCCACAGGAATGGTTCAAAACATAGTCAGTAAGATGAGTCAGTCTTCATGTACTTAAGTCGCCATTGTGCCTCTTGTACTTATTTCCGGTGCCATTTCTGTGTTTCATCGTCAATAAGAAGGTCAGAGGGATACAGTAAACCTGAAGTGAAGCATCGGAATCAATAACTAGTGTCATAGGAATGGTTCAAAACATAGACAGTAAGAAGAGTCAGTCTTCTTGTACTTGAGACGGCACTGTGCCTTTTGTATTTAATTCCGATGCAATTTCTGTGTTTCATCGTCAATAAGAAGTTCCAAGGGATACAGTAAACCTGGAGTGAAGCATAGGATTTTATAACTAGTGTCACAGGAATGGGTCAAATCATAGTCAGTACTTAAGTCGGCATTGTGCCTTTTGTATTTAATTCCGATGCAACTTCTGTGTTTCATCGTCAATAAGAAGGTCCAAGGGAAACAGTAAACCTGAAGTGAAGAATCGGAATCTATAACTAGTGTCATAGGAATGGTTCAAAACATAGACAGTACGAAGAGTCCGTCTTCTCGTACTTGAGTCGGCATTGTGCCATTTGTATTTAATTCCGATGCAATTTCTGTGTTTCATCGTCAATAAGAAGGTCAGAGGGATACAGTAAACCTGAAGTGAAGCATCGGAATCTATAACTAGTGTCACAGGAATGGTTCAAAACATAGTCAGTAAGAAGAGTCGGTCCTCATGTACTTATGTCGGCATTGTGCCTTTTGTATTTAATTCCGGTGCAATTTCTGTGTTTCAACGTCTATAAGAAAGTCAGAGGGATACAGTAAACCTTAAGTGAAGCATCGGAACCTATAACTAGTGTCACAGGAATGGTTCAAAGCATAGTCAGTAAGGACAGTCAGTCTTCTTGTCCTTAAGTCGGCATTGTGCCTTTTGTATTTAATTCCGATGCAATTTCTGTGTTTCATCGTCAATAAGAAGGTCCAAGGGATACAGTAAACCTGAAGTGAAGCATCGGAATCTGTAACTAGTGTCATAGGAATGGTTCAAAACATAGACAGTAAGAAGAGTCAGTCTTCTTGTACTTGAGTCGGCATTGTTCCTTTTGTATTTAATTCCGATGCAATTTCTGTGTTTCATCGTCAATAAGAAGGTCCAAGGGATACAGTAAACCTGAAGTGAAGCATCGGAATCTATAACTAGTGTAACAGGAATGGTTCAAAACATAGTCAGTAAGAAGAGTCAGTCTTCTTGTCCTTAAGTCGGCCTTGTGCCTTTTGTATTTAATGCCGATGCAATATCAGTGTTTCATCGTCAATAGGAAGGTCCCAGGGATACAGTAAACCTGGAGTGAAGCATCGGAATCTATAACTAGTGTAACAGGAATGGTTCAAAACATAGTCAGTAAGAAGAGTCAGTCTTCTTGTCCTTAAGTCGGAATTGTGCATTTTGTATTTAATTCCGAAGCAATTTCTGTGCTTCATCGTCAATAAGAAGGTCCAAGGGATACAGTAAACCTGAAGTGAAGCATCGGAATCTATAACTAGTGTCATAGGAATGGTTCAAAACATAGTCAGTAAGAAGAGTCGGTCTTCATGCACTTATGTCGGCATTGTGCCTTTTGTGTTTAATTCCGATGCAATTTCTGTGTTTCATCGTCAATAAGAAGGTCTAAGGGATAAAGTAAACCTGAAGTGAAGCATCGGAATCTATAACTAGTGTAACAGGAATGGTTCAAAACATAGTCAGTACGAAGAGTCAGTCTTCATGTACTTACGTCGGCATTGTGCCTTTTGTATTTATTTCGGATGCAATTTCTGTGTTTCATCGTCAATAAGAAGGTCTAAGGGTTACAGTAAACATGAAGTGAAGCATCGGAATCTATAACTAGTGGCACAGGAATGGTTGATAACATAGTCTGTAGGAAGAGTCAGTCTTCTTGTACTTAAACCGGCAATGTCCCTAATCTATTTAATTCCGATGCATTTTCAGTGTTTCACCGTCAATAGGAAGGTCCAAATGATAATGTAAACCTGGAGTTAAGCATCGGAATCTATAACTTGTGTCAATGGAATGGTTCAAAACATAGACAGTAAGCAGAGTCTGTCTTCTTGTACTTAAGTCGGCATTGTGGCTTTTGTATTTAATTCCGATGCACTTTCTGTGTTTCATCGTCAATAAGAAGGTCCAATGGATAAAGGAAACCTGAAGTGAAGCGTCGGAATCTATAACTAGTGTCACAGGAATGGTTCAAAACATAGTCAGTAACATGAGTCTGTCTTCATGTAATTAAATCAGCATTGGGCCTTTTGTATTTAATTCCGGTACTATTTCTGTGTTTCATCGTCAATATGAAGGTCAGAGGGATACAGTAAACCTGAAGTGAAGCGTCGGAATCTATAACTAGTGTCACAGGAATGGTTCAAAACATAGTCAGTAAAAAGAGTCAGTCTTCTTGTCCTTAAGTCGGCATTGTGCCTTTTGTATTTAATTCCGATGCAATTTCTGTGTTTATCGTCAATAAGAAGGTCCAAGGGATACAGTAATCCTGGAGTGAAGTATCGGAATCTATAACTAGTGTCACAGGAATGGTTCAAAACATAGACATTAAGAAGATACGGTCTTGTTGTACTTAAGTCGGCATTGTGCCTTTTGTATTTAATTCCGATGCAATTTCTGTGTTTCATCGTCAATAAGAAGGTCCAAGCGATACAGTAAACCTGAAGTGAAGCAACGGAATCTATAACTAGTGTCACAGGAATGGTTCATAACATAGTCAGTAAGAAGAGTCAGTCTTCTTGTACTTACGTCGGCATTGTGCCTTTTGTATTTAATTCCGATCAATTTCTGTGTTTCATCGTCAATAAGAAGGTCAGAGGGATACAGTAACCCTGAAGTGAAGCATCGGAATCTTTAACTAGTGTCACAGGAATAGTTCAAAACATTGTCAGTAAGAAGAGTCGCTCTTCATGTACTTAAGTCGGCATTGTGCCTTTTGTATTTAATTCCGATGCAATTTCTGTGTTTCATTGTCAATAAGAAGGAGCGAGGGGTACAGTAAACCTGAAGTGAAGCATCAGAATCTATAACTAGTGTCACAGGAATGGTTCAAAATATAGTCAGTAAGAACAGTCGGTCTTCATGTACTTTAATCGTCATTGTGACTTTTGTATTTAATTCCGATGCAATTTCTGTGTTTATCGTCAATAAGAAGGTCCAAGGGTTACAGTAAACATGAAGTGAAGCATCGGAATCTATAACTAGTGGCACAGGAATGGTTGATAACATAGTCTGTAGGAAGAGTCAGTCTTCTTGTACTTAAACCGGCAATTTCCCTAATCTATTTAATTCCGATGCATTTTCAGTGTTTCACCGTCAATAGGAAGGTCCAAATGATAATGTAAACCTGGAGTTAAGCATCGGAATCTATAACTTGTGTCAATGGAATGGTTCAAAACATAGACAGTAAGCAGAGTCTGTCTTCTTGTACTTAAGTCGGCATTGTGGCTTTTGTATTTAATTCCGATGCACTTTCTGTGTTTCATCGTCAATAAGAAGGTCCAATGGATACAGGAAACCTGAAGTGAAGCGTCGGAATCTATAACTAGTGTCACAGGAATGGTTCAAAACATAGTCAGTAACATGAGTCTGTCTTCATGTAATTAAATCAGCATTGGGCCTTTTGTATTTAATTCCGGTACTATTTCTGTGTTTCATCGTCAATATGAAGGTCAGAGGGATACAGTAAACCTGAAGTGAAGCGTCGGAATCTATAACTAGTGTCACAGGAATGGTTCAAAACATAGTCAGTAAAAAGAGTCAGTCTTCTTGTCCTTAAGTCGGCATTGTGCCTTTTGTATTTAATTCCGATGCAATTTCTGTGTTTATCGTCAATAAGAAGGTCCGAGGGATACAGTAATCCTGGAGTGAAGTATCGGAATCTATAACTAGTGTCACAGGAATGGTTCAAAACATAGACATTAAGAAGATACGGTCTTGTTGTACTTAAGTCGGCATTGTGCCTTTTGTATTTAATTCCGATGCAATTTCTGTGTTTCATCGTCAATAAGAAGGTCCAAGCGATACAGTAAACCTGAAGTGAAGCAACGGAATCTATAACTAGTGTCACAGGAATGGTTCATAACATAGTCAGTAAGAAGAGTCAGTCTTCTTGTACTTACGTCGGCATTGTGCCTTTTGTATTTAATTCCGATCAATTTCTGTGTTTCATCGTCAATAAGAAGGTCAGAGGGATACAGTAACCCTGAAGTGAAGCATCGGAATCTTTAACTAGTGTCACAGGAATAGTTCAAAACATTGTCAGTAAGAAGAGTCGCTCTTCATGTACTTAAGTCGGCATTGTGCCTTTTGTATTTAATTCCGATGCAATTTCTGTGTTTCATTGTCAATAAGAAGGAGCGAGGGGTACAGTAAACCTGAAGTGAAGCATCAGAATCTATAACTAGTGTCACAGGAATGGTTCAAAATATAGTCAGTAAGAACAGTCGGTCTTCATGTACTTTAATCGTCATTGTGACTTTTGTATTTAATTCCGATGCAATTTCTGTGTTTCATCGTCAATAAGAAGGTCCAAGGGATACAGTAAACCAGAAGTGAAGCATCGGAATCTATAACTAGTGTCACAGGAATGGCTCAAATCATAGACAGTATGAAGAGTCAGTCTTCGTGTACTTAAGTCGGCATTGTGCCTTTTCTATTTAATTCCGATGGAACTTCAGTGTTTCATCATCAGTATGAAGGTCCAAGTGATTCAGTAAGCCTGGAGTGAAGCATCGGAATCTATGACTAGTGACAATGGAATGGTTCAAAACATAGTCAGTAAGAAGAGTCGGTCTTCATGTACTTAAGTCGGCATTGTGCCTTTTGTATTTAATTCCGATGCAATTTCTGTGTTTCATCGTCAATAAGAAGGTCAGAGGAATACAGTAAAACTGAAGTGAAGCATCGGCATCAATAACTAGTGTCATAGGAATGGTTCAAAACATAGACAGTAAGAAGAGTAAGTCTTCTTGTACTTGAGTCGGCATTGTGCCTTTCGTATTTAATTCCGATGCAATTTCTGTGTTTCATCGTCAATAAGAAGGTCAGAGGGATACAGTAAACCTGAAGTGAAGCATCGGAATCTATAACTAGTATCACAGGAATGGTTCAAAACATAGTCAGTAAGAAGAGTCGGTCTTCATGTACTTATGTCGGCATTGTGCCTCTTGTATTTAATTCCGGTGCAATTTCTGTGTTTCAACGTCTATAAGAAAGTCAGAGGGATACAGTAAACCTGAAGTGAAGCATCGGAATCTATAACCAGTGTCACAGGAATCGTTCAAAGCATAGTCAGTAAGAACAGTCAGTCTTCTTGTCCTTAAGTCGGCATTGTGCCATTTGTATTTGATTCCGATGCAATTTCTGTGTTTCATCGTCAATAAGAAGGTCCAAAGGATACAGTAAACCTGAAGTGAAGCATCGGAATCTATAACTAGTGTCATAGGAATGGTTCAAAACACAGTCAGTAAAAAGAGTCAGTCCTCTTGTCCTTAAGTCGGCATTGTGCCTTTTGTATTTAATTCCGATGCAATTTCTGTGTTCATCGTCAATAAGAAGGTCCAAGGGATACAGTAATCCTGGAGTGAAGCATCGGAATCTATAACTAGTGTCACAGGAATGGTTCAAAACATAGACATTAAGAAGATACGGTCTTGTTGTACTTAAGTCGGCATTGTGCCTTTTGTATTTAATTCCGATGCAATCACTGTGTTTCATTGACAATAAGAAGGAGCGAGGGGTACAGTAAACCTGAAGTGAAGCATCAGAATCTATAACTAGTGTCACAGGAATGGTTAAAAACATAGTCAGTAAGAACAGTCAGTATTCCTGTCCTTAAGTCGGCATTGTGCCTTTTGTATTTAATTCCTATGCAATTTCTGTGTTACATCGTCAATAAGAAGGTCCAAGCGATACAGTAAACCTGAAGTGAAGCATCGGTATCTATAACTAGTGTCACAGGAATGGTTCAGAACATAGACAGTAAGAAGATACAGTCATCTTGTACTTAAGTTGGCATTGTGATTTTTGTATTTAATTCCGATGCAATTTCTGTGTTTCATCGTCAATAAGAAGGTCCAAGGGATACAGTAAACCAGAAGTGAAGCATCGGAATCTATAACTAGTGTCACAGGAATGGCTCAAATCATAGACAGTATGAAGAGTCAGTCTTCGTGTACTTAAGTCGGCATTGTGCCTTTTCTAATTAATTCCGATGGAACTTCAGTGTTTCATCGTCAGAATGAAGGTCCAAGTGATTCAGTAAACCTGAGGTGAAGCATCGGAATCTATGACTAGTGTAACAGGAATGGTTCAAAACATAGTCAGTAAGAAGAGTCAGTCTTCTTGTCCTTAAGTCGGAATTGTGCATTTTGTATTTAATTCCGAAGCAATTTCTGTGCTTCATCGTCAATAAGAAGGTCCAAGGGATACAGTAAACCTGAAGTGGAGCATCGGAATCTATAACTAGTGTCATAGGAATGGTTCAAAACATAGTCAGTAAGAAGAGTCGGTCTTCATGCACTTATGTCGGCATTGTGCCTTTTGTATTTAATTCCGATGCAATTTCTGTGTTTCATCGTCAATAAGAAGGTCTAAGGGATAAAGTAAACCTGAAGTGAAGCATCGGAATCTATAACTAGTGTAACAGGAATGGTTCAAAACATAGTCAGTACGAAGAGTCAGTCTTCATGTACTTACGTCGGCATTGTGCCTTTTGTATTTATTTCGGATGCAATTTCTGTGTTTCATCGTCAATAAGAAGGTCTAAGGGTTACAGTAAACATGAAGTGAAGCATCGGAATCTATAACTAGTGGCACAGGAATGGTTGATAACATAGTCTGTAGGAAGAGTCAGTCTTCTTGTACTTAAACCGGCAATTTCCCTAATCTATTTAATTCCGATGCATTTTCAGTGTTTCACCGTCAATAGGAAGGTCCAAATGATAATGTAAACCTGGAGTTAAGCATCGGAATCTATAACTTGTGTCAATGGAATGGTTCAAAACATAGACAGTAAGCAGAGTCTGTCTTCTTGTACTTAAGTCGGCATTGTGGCTTTTGTATTTAATTCCGATGCACTTTCTGTGTTTCATCGTCAATAAGAAGGTCCAATGGATACAAGAAACCTGAAGTGAAGCGTCGGAATCTATAACTAGTGTCACAGGAATGGTTCAAAACATAGTCAGTAACATGAGTCTGTCTTCATGTAATTAAATCAGCATTGGGCCTTTTGTATTTAATTCCGGTACTATTTCTGTGTTTCATCGTCAATATGAAGGTCAGAGGGATACAGTAAACCTGAAGTGAAGCGTCGGAATCTATAACTAGTGTCACAGGAATGGTTCAAAACATAGTCAGTAAAAAGAGTCAGTCTTCTTGTCCTTAAGTCGGCATTGTGCCTTTTGTATTTAATTCCGATGCAATTTCTGTGTTTATCGTCAATAAGAAGGTCCAAGGGATACAGTAATCCTGGAGTGAAGTATCGGAATCTATAACTAGTGTCACAGGAATGGTTCAAAACATAGACATTAAGAAGATACGGTCCTGTTGTACTTAAGTCGGCATTGTGCCTTTTGTATTTAATTCCGATGCAATTTCTGTGTTTCATCGTCAATAAGAAGGTCCAAGCGATACAGTAAACCTGAAGTGAAGCAACGGAATCTATAACTAGTGTCACAGGAATGGTTCATAACATAGTCAGTAAGAAGAGTCAGTCTTCTTGTACTTACGTCGGCATTGTGCCTTTTGTATTTAATTCCGATCAATTTCTGTGTTTCATCGTCAATAAGAAGGTCAGAGGGATACAGTAACCCTGAAGTGAAGCATCGGAATCTTTAACTAGTGTCACAGGAATAGTTCAAAACATTGTCAGTAAGAAGAGTCGCTCTTCATGTACTTAAGTCGGCATTGTGCCTTTTGTATTTAATTCCGATGCAATTACTGTGTTTCATCGTCAATAAGAAGGTCCAAGGGATACAGAAAACCTGAAGTGAAGCATCGGAATCTATAACTAGTGTAACAGGAATGGTTCAAACATAGTCAGTAAGAAGAGTCAGTCTTCTTGTCCTTAAGTCGGCCTTGTGCCTTTTGTATTTAATTCCGATGCAATATCAGTGTTTCATCGTCAATAGGAAGGTCCCAGGGAGACAGTAAACCTGGAGTGAAGCATAGGAATCTATAACTAGTGTAACAGGAATGGTTCAAAACATAGTCCGTAAGAAGAGTCAGTCTTCTTGTCCTTAGGTCGGCCTTGTGCCTTTTGTATTTAATTCCGAAGCAATTTCTGTGTGTCATCGTCAATAAGAAGGTCAAAGGGATAAAGTAAACCTGAAGAGAAGCATCGGAATCTATAACTAGTGTCACAGGAATGGTTGAAAACATAGTCTGTAGGAAGAGTCAGTCTTCTTGTACTTAAGTCGGCATTTTCCCTAATCTATTTAATTCCGATGCATTTTCAGTGTTTCATCGTCAATAGGAAGGTCCAAATGATAACGTAAACCTGGAGTGAAGCATAGGAATCTATAACTAGTGTAACAGGAATGGTTCAAAACATAGTCCGTAAGAAGAGTCAGTCTTCTTGTCCTTAGGTCGGCATTGTGCCTTTTGTATTTAACTCCAGTGCAATTTCTGTGTTTGATAGTCAATAAGAAGGCCAGAGGGATTCAGTAAACTTGAAGTGAAGCATCGGAATCTATAACTAGTGTCACAGGAATGGTTCAAAACATAGACAGTAAGAAGATACAGTCTTCTTGTACATAAGTCGGCATTGTGCCTTTTGTATTTAATTCCGATGCACTTTCTGTGTTTCATCGTCAATAAGTAGGTCCAAGGGATACAGTAAACCTGAAGTGAAGCATCGGAATCTATAACTAGTGTCGCAGGAATGGTTCAAAACATAGTCAGTAACAAGAGTCTGTCTTCATGTAATTAAATCTGCATTGGGCCTTTTGTATTTAATTCCGGTGCTATTTCTGTGTTTCATCGTCAATATGAAGGTCAGAGGGATACAGTAAACCTGAAGTGAAGCGTCGGAATCTATAACTAGTGTCACAGGAATGGTTCAAAACATAGTCAGTAAGAAGAGTCAGTCTTCTTGTCCTTAAGTCGGCATTGTGCCTTTTGTATTTAATTCCGATGCAATTTCTGTGTTCACCGTCAATAAGAAGGTCCAAGGGATACAGTAATCCTGGAGTGAAGCATCGGAATCTATAACTAGTGTCACAGGAATGGTTCAAATCATAGAAATTAAGAAGATACGGTCTTGTTGTACTTAAGTCGGCATTGTGCCTTTTGTATTTAATTCCGATGCAATTTCTGTGTTTCATCGTCAATAAGTAGGTCCAAGCGATACAGTAAACCCGAAGTGAAGCAACGGAATCTATAACTAGTGTCACAGGAATGGTTCATAACTTAGTCAGTAAGAAGAGGCAGTCTTCTTGTACTTACGTCGGCATTATGCCTTTTTTATTTAATTCCGATGCAATTTCTGTGTTTCATCGTCAATAAGAAGGTCAGAGGGATACAGTAACCCTGAAGTGAAGCATCGGAATCTTTAACTAGTGTCACAGGAATAGTTCAAAACATTGTCGGTAAGAAGAGTCGCTCTTCATGTACTTAATTCGGCATTGTGCCTTTTGTATTTAATTCCGATGCAATTTCTGTGTTTCATCGTCAATAAGAAGGAGCGAGGGGTACAGTAAACCTGAAGTGAAGCATCGGATTCTATAACTAGTGTCACAGGAATGGTTCAAAATATAGTCAGTAAGAACAGTCGGTCTTCACGTATTTATGTCGGCATTGTGCCTTTTGTTTTTAATTCCGGTGCAGTTTCTGTGTTTCATCGTCAATAAGAAGATCAGTGGGATATAGTAAACCTGAAGTGAAGCATCGGAATCAATAACTAGTGTCATAGGAATGGTTCAAAACATAGACAGTAAGAAGAGTCTGTCTTCTTGTACTTGAGTCGGCATTGTGCCTTTTGTATTAAATTCCGATGGAATTTCTGTGTTTCATCGTCAATAAGAAGGTCCAAGGGATTCAATAAACCTCGAGTGAAGCATAGGAATCTATAACTAGTGTCACAGGAATGGGTCAAAACATAGTCAGTACTTAAGTCGGCATTGTGCCTTTTGTATTTCATTCCGATGCAATTTCTGTGTTTCATCGTCAATAAGAAGGTCAGAGGGATATAGTAAACCTGAAGTGAAGCATCGGAATCAATAACTAGTGTCATAGTAATGGTTCAAAACATAGACAGTAAGAAGAGTCAGCCTTCTTGTACTTGAGTCGGCATTGTGCCTTTTGTATTAAATTCCGATGCAATTTCTGTGCTTCATCGTCAATAAGAAGGTCCAAGGGATACAGTAAACCTGAAGTGAAGCATCGGAATCTATAACTAGTGTCATAGGAATGGTTCAAAACATAGACAGTAAGAAGAGACAGTCTTCTTGTACTTGAGTCGGCATTGTGCCTTTTGTATTTAATTCCGATGCAATTTCTGTGTTTCATCGTCAATAGGACGGTCAGAGGGATACAGTAAACCTGAAGTGAAGCATCGGAATCTATAACTAGTGTCACAGGAATGGTTCCAAAGATAGTCAGTAAGAAGAGTCGGTCTTCATGTACTTATGTCGGCATTGTGCCTTTTGTGTTTAATTCAAGTGCAATTTCTGTGTTGCAACGTCAATAAGAAGGTCCAAGGGATACAGTACACCTGGAGTGAAGCATCGGAATCAATAACTAGTGTCACAGGAATCGTTCAAAACTTAGTCAGTAAGAAGAGTCGGTCTTCATGTACAGAAGTCGGCATTGTGCCTTTTGTATTTAATACCGATGCAATTTCTGTGTTTCATCGTCAATAAGAAGGTCCAAGGGATACAGTAAACCTGAAGTGAAGCATCGGAATCTATAACTAGTGCCACAGGAATGGTTCAAAACATAGTCAGTAATATGAGTCAGTCTTCAAGTACTTAAGTCGCCATTGTGCCTTTTGTACTTAATTCCGATGCAATTACTGTGTTTCATCGTCAATAAGAAGGTCACAGGGATACAGTAAACCTGAAGTGAAGCATCGGAATCAATAACTAGTGTCATAGGAATGGTTCAAAACATAGACAGTAAGAAGAGTCAGTCTTCTTGTACTTGAGAGGGCACTGTGCCTTTTGTATTAAATTCCGATGCAATTTCTGTGTTTCATCGTCAATAAGAAGGTCCAAGGGATACAGTAAACCTGGAGTGAAGCATAGGAATTTATAACTAGTGTCACAGGAATGGGTCAAAACATAGTCAGTCCTTAAGTCGGCATTGTGCCTTTTGTATTTAATTCCGATGCAACTTCTGTGTTTCATCGTCAATAAGAAAGTCCAAGGGATACAGTAAACCTGAAGTGAAGCATCGGAATCTATAACTAGTGTCATAGGAATGGTTCAAAACATAGACAGTAAGAAGAGTCCAGTCTTCTTGTACTTGAGTCGGCATTGTGTCTTTTGTATTTAATTCCGATGCAATTTCTGTGTTTCATCGTCAATAAGAAGGTCCAAGGGATACAGTAAACCTGAAGTGAAGCATCGGAATCTATAACTAGTGTAACAGGAATGGTTCAAAACATAGTCCGTAAGAAGAGTCAGTCTTCTTGTCCTTAAGTCGGCCTTGTGCCTTTTGTATTTAATTCCGAAGCAATTTCTGTGTGTCATCGTCAATAAGAAGGTACAAGGGATACAGTAAACCTGAAGTGAAGCATCGGAATCTATAACTAGTGTCACAGGAATGGTTCAAAACATAGTCAGTAAGGAGAGTCGGTCTTCATGCACTTATGTCTGCTTTGTGCCTTTTGTATTTAATTCCGATTTAATTTCTGTGTTTCATCGTCAATAAGAAGGTCAAAGGGATAAAGTAAACCTGAAGTGAAGCATCGGAATCTATAACTAGTGTAACAGGAATGGTTCAAAACATAGTCAGTAAGAAGAGTCAGTCTTCATGTACTTATGTCGGCATTGTGCCTTTTGTATTTATTTCGGATGCAGTTTCTGTGTTTCATCGTCAATAAGAAGGTCCAAGGGTTACAGTAAACATGAAGTGAAGCATCGGAATCTATAACTAGTGTCACAGGAATGGTTGAAAACATAGTCTGTAGGAGGAGTCAGTCTTCTTGTACTTAAGTCGGCATTTTCCCTAATCTATTTAATTCCGATGCATTTTCAGTGTTTCATCGTCAATAGGAAGGTCCAAATGATAACGTAAACCTGGAGTGAAGCATCGGAATCTATAACTAGTGTCAATGGAATGGTTCAAAACATAGTCAGTAACAAGAGTCTGTCTTCATGTAATTAAATCTGCATTGGGCCTTTTGTATTTAATTCCGGTGCTATTTCTGTGTTTCATCGTCAATATGAAGGTCAGAGGGATACAGTAAACCTGAAGTGAAGCGTCGGAATCTATAACTAGTGTCACAGGAATGGTTCAAAACATAGTCGGTAAGAAGAGTCAGTCTTCTTGTCCTTAAGTCGGCATTGTGCCTTTTGTATTTAATTCCGATGCAATTTCTGTGTTCACCGTCAATAAGAAGGTCCAAGGGATACAGTAATCCTGGAGTGAAGCATCGGAATCTATAACTAGTGTCACAGGAATGGTTCAAATCATAGAAATTAAGAAGATACGGTCTTGTTGTACTTAAGTCGGCATTGTGCCTTTTGTATTTAATTCCGATGCAATTTCTGTGTTTCATCGTCAATAAGTAGGTCCAAGCGATACAGTAAACCCGAAGTGAAGCAACGGAATCTATAACTAGTGTCACAGGAATGGTTCATAACTTAGTCAGTAAGAAGAGGCAGTCTTCTTGTACTTACGTCGGCATTATGCCTTTTTTATTTAATTCCGATGCAATTTCTGTGTTTCATCGTCAATAAGAAGGTCAGAGGGATACAGTAACCCTGAAGTGAAGCATCGGAATCTTTAACTAGTGTCACAGGAATAGTTCAAAACATTGTCGGTAAGAAGAGTCGCTCTTCATGTACTTAATTCGGCATTGTGCCTTTTGTATTTAATTCCGATGCAATTTCTGTGTTTCATCGTCAATAAGAAGGAGCGAGGGGTACAGTAAACCTGAAGTGAAGCATCGGATTCTATAACTAGTGTCACAGGAATGGTTCAAAATATAGTCAGTAAGAACAGTCGGTCTTCACGTATTTAAGTCGGCATTGTGCCTTTTGTTTTTAATTCCGGTGCAGTTTCTGTGTTTCATCGTCAATAAGAAGATCAGTGGGATATAGTAAACCTGAAGTGAAGCATCGGAATCAATAACTAGTGTCATAGGAATGGTTCAAAACATAGACAGTAAGAAGAGTCTGTCTTCTTGTACTTGAGTCGGCATTGTGCCTTTTGTATTAAATTCCGATGGAATTTCTGTGTTTCATCGTCAATAAGAAGGTCCAAGGGATTCAATAAACCTCGAGTGAAGCATAGGAATCTATAACTAGTGTCACAGGAATGGGTCAAAGCATAGTCAGTACTTAAGTCGGCATTGTGCCTTTTGTATTTCATTCCGATGCAATTTCTGTGTTTCATCGTCAATAAGAAGGTCAGAGGGATATAGTAAACCTGAAGTGAAGCATCGGAATCAATAACTAGTGTCATAGTAATGGTTCAAAACATAGACAGTAAGAAGAGTCAGCCTTCTTGTACTTGAGTCGGCATTGTGCCTTTTGTATTAAATTCCGATGCAATTTCTGTGCTTCATCGTCAATAAGAAGGTCCAAGGGATACAGTAAACCTGAAGTGAAGCATCGGAATCTATAACTAGTGTCATAGGAATGGTTCAAAACATAGACAGTAAGAAGAGACAGTCTTCTTGTACTTGAGTCGGCATTGTGCCTTTTGTATTTAATTCCGATGCAATTTCTGTGTTTCATCGTCAATAGGACGGTCAGAGGGATACAGTAAACCTGAAGTGAAGCATCGGAATCTATAACTAGTGTCACAGGAATGGTTCCAAAGATAGTCAGTAAGAAGAGTCGGTCTTCATGTACTTATGTCGGCATTGTGCCTTTTGTGTTTAATTCAAGTGCAATTTCTGTGTTGCAACGTCAATAAGAAGGTCCAAGGGATACAGTACACCTGGAGTGAAGCATCGGAATCAATAACTAGTGTCACAGGAATCGTTCAAAACTTAGTCAGTAAGAAGAGTCGGTCTTCATGTACAGAAGTCGGCATTGTGCCTTTTGTATTTAATACCGATGCAATTTCTGTGTTTCATCGTCAATAAGAAGGTCCAAGGGATACAGTAAACCTGAAGTGAAGCATCGGAATCTATAACTAGTGCCACAGGAATGGTTCAAAACATAGTCAGTAATATGAGTCAGTCTTCAAGTACTTAAGTCGCCATTGTGCCTTTTGTACTTAATTCCGATGCAATTACTGTGTTTCATCGTCAATAAGAAGGTCACAGGGATACAGTAAACCTGAAGTGAAGCATCGGAATCAATAACTAGTGTCATAGGAATGGTTCAAAACATAGACAGTAAGAAGAGTCAGTCTTCTTGTACTTGAGAGGGCACTGTGCCTTTTGTATTAAATTCCGATGCAATTTCTGTGTTTCATCGTCAATAAGAAGGTCCAAGGGATACAGTAAACCTGGAGTGAAGCATAGGAATTTATAACTAGTGTCACAGGAATGGGTCAAAACATAGTCAGTACTTAAGTCGGCATTGTGCCTTTTGTATTTAATTCCGATGCAACTTCTGTGTTTCATCGTCAATAAGAAAGTCCAAGGGATACAGTAAACCTGAAGTGAAGCATCGGAATCTATAACTAGTGTCATAGGAATGGTTCAAAACATAGACAGTAAGAAGAGTCAGTCTTCTTGTACTTGAGTCGGCATTGTGTCTTTTGTATTTAATTCCGATGCAATTTCTGTGTTTCATCGTCAATAAGAAGGTCCAAGGGATACAGTAAACCTGAAGTGAAGCATCGGAATCTATAACTAGTGTAACAGGAATGGTTCAAAACATAGTCCGTAAGAAGAGTCAGTCTTCTTGTCCTTAAGTCGGCCTTGTGCCTTTTGTATTTAATTCCGAAGCAATTTCTGTGTGTCATCGTCAATAAGAAGGTACAAGGGATACAGTAAACCTGAAGTGAAGCATCGGAATCTATAACTAGTGTCACAGGAATGGTTCAAAACATAGTCAGTAAGGAGAGTCGGTCTTCATGCACTTATGTCTGCTTTGTGCCTTTTGTATTTAATTCCGATTTAATTTCTGTGTTTCATCGTCAATAAGAAGGTCAAAGGGATAAAGTAAACCTGAAGTGAAGCATCGGAATCTATAACTAGTGTAACAGGAATGGTTCAAAACATAGTCAGTAAGAAGAGTCAGTCTTCATGTACTTATGTCGGCATTGTGCCTTTTGTATTTATTTCGGATGCAGTTTCTGTGTTTCATCGTCAATAAGAAGGTCCAAGGGTTACAGTAAACATGAAGTGAAGCATCGGAATCTATAACTAGTGTCACAGGAATGGTTGAAAACATAGTCTGTAGGAGGAGTCAGTCTTCTTGTACTTAAGTCGGCATTTTCCCTAATCTATTTAATTCCGATGCATTTTCAGTGTTTCATCGTCAATAGGAAGGTCCAAATGATAACGTAAACCTGGAGTGAAGCATCGGAATCTATAACTAGTGTCAATGGAATGGTTCAAAACATAGACAGTAAGCAGAGTCAGTCTTCTTGTACTTAAGTCGGCATTGTGCCTTTTGTATTTAATTCCGATGCAATTTCTGTGTTTCATCGTCAATAAGAAGGAGCGAGGGGTACAGTAAACCTGAAGTGAAGCATCGGATTCTATAACTAGTGTCACAGGAATGGTTCAAAATATAGTCAGTAAGAACAGTCGGTCTTCACGTATTTAAGTCGGCATTGTGCCTTTTGTTTTTAATTCCGGTGCAGTTTCTGTGTTTCATCGTCAATAAGAAGATCAGTGGGATATAGTAAACATGAAGTGAAGCATCGGAATCTATAACTAGTGTCACAGAAATGGTTCAAACATAGTCAGTAAGAAGAGTCAGCCTTCTTGTCCTTAAGCCGGCTTGTGCCTTTTGTATTTAATTCCGATGCAATTTCTGTTTTTCATCGTCAATAAGAAGGTCAGAGGGATACAGTAAACCTGAAGTGAAGCATCGGAATCAATAACTAGTGTTATAGGAATGGTTCAAAACATAGACAGTAAGAAGAGTCAGTCTTCTTGTACTTGACTCGGCATTGTGCCTTTTGTATTAAATTCCGATGCAATTTCTGTGTTTCATCGTCAATAAGAAGGTCAGACGGATACAGTAAACCTGGAGTGAAGCATAGGAATCTATAACTAGTGTCACAGGAATGGGTCAAAACATAGTCAGTACTTAAGTCGGCATTGTGCTTTTTGTATTTCATTCCGATGCAATTTCTGTGTTTCATCGTCAATAAGAAGGTCCAAGGGATACAGTAAACCTGAAGTGACGTATCGGAATCTATAAGTAGTGTCACAGTAATGGTTCAAAACATAGTCAGTAAGAGGAGTCAGTCTTGATGTACTTAAGTCGGCATTGTACCTTTTGTATTTAATTCCGATGCAATTTCTGTGTTTCATCGTCAATAAGAAGGTCAGAGGGATACAGTAACACTGAAGTGAAGCATCGGAATCAATAACTAGTGTCATAGGAATGGTTAAAAACATAGACAGTAAGAAGAGTAAGTCTTCTTGTACTTGAGTCGGCATTGTGCCTTTTGTATTTAATGACGATGCATCTTCTGTGTTTCATCGTCAATAAGAAGGTCCAAGGGAAACAGCAAACCTGAAGTGAAGCATCGGAATCTATAACTAGTGTCATAGGAATGGTTCAAAACATAGACAGTGAGAAGAGTCAGCCTTCTTGTACTTGAGCCGGCATTGTGCCTTTTGTATTTAATTCCGATGCAATTTCTGTGTTTCATCGTCAATAAGAAGGTCAGAGGGATACAGTAAACCTGAAGTGAAGCATCGGAATCTATAACTAGTGTCATGGGAATGGTTCAAAACATAGTCAGTAAAATGAGTCAGACTTCATGTACTTAGGTCGCCATTGTGCCTTTTGTATTTAATTCCGATGCAATTTCTGTGTTTCATCGTCCATAAGAAGGTCAGAGGGATACAGTAAACCTGAAGCGAAGCATCGCAATCATTAACTAGTGTCATAGGAATGATTCAAAACATAGACTGTAAGAAGAGTCAGTCTTCTTGTACTTGAGTCGGCATTGTGCCTTTTGTAGTAAATTCCGAAGCAATTTATGTGTTTCATCGTCAATAAGAAGGTCCAAGGGATACAGTAAACCTGAAGTGAAGCATCGGAATCTATAACTAGTGTAACAGGAATGGTTCAAAACATAGTCAGTAAGAAGAGTCAGTCTTCTTGTCCTTAAGTCGGCCTTGTGCCTTTTGTATTTAATTCCGATGCAATATCAGTGTTTCATCGTCAATAGGAAGGTCCCAGGGATACAGTAAACCTGGAGTGAAGCATCGGAATCTATAACTAGTGTAACAGGAATGGTTCAAAACATAGTCCGTAAGAAGAGTCAGTCTTCTTGTCCTTAAGTCGGCCTTGTGCCTTTTGTATTTAATTCCGAAGCAATTTCTGTGTGTCATCGTCAATAAGAAGGTCCAAGGGATACAGTAAACCTGAAGTGAAGCATCGGAATATATAACTAGTGTCACAGGAATGGTTCAAAACATAGTCAGTAAGGAGAGTCGGTCTTCATGCACTTATGTCGGCATTGTGCCTTTTGTATTTAATTCCGATGCAATTTCTGTGTTTCATCGTCAATAAGAAGGTCAAAGGGATAAAGTAAACCTGAAGTGAAGCATCGGAATCTATAACTAGTGTAACAGGAATGGTTCAAAACATAGTCAGTAAGAAGAGTCAGTCTTCATGTACTTATGTCGGCATTGTGCCTTTTGTATTTATTTCGGATGCAGTTTCTGTGTTTCATCGTCAATAAAAAGGTCCAAGGGTTACAGTAAACATGAAGTGAAGCATCGGAATCTATAACTAGTGTCACAGGAATGGTTGAAAACATAGTCTGTAGGAGGAGTCAGTCTTCTTGTACTTAAGTCGGCATTTTCCCTAATCTATTTAATTCCGATGCATTTTCAGTGTTTCATCGTCAATAGGAAGGTCCAAATGATAACGTAAACCTGGAGTGAAGCATCGGAATCTATAACTAGTGTCAATAGAATGGTTCAAAACATAGACAGTAAGCAGAGTCAGTCTTCTTGTACTTAAGTCTGCATTGTGCCTTTTGTATTTAACTCCAGTGCAATTTCTGTGTTTCATAGTCAATAAGAAGGCCAGAGGGATACAGTAAACCTGAAGTGAAGCATCGGAATCTATAACTAGTGTCACAGGAATGGTTCAAAACATAGACAGTAAGAAGATACAGTCTTCTTGTACATAAGTCGGCATTGTGCCTTTTTTATTTAATTCCGATGCACTTTCTGTGTTTCATCGTCAATAAGAAGGTCCAAGGGATACAGTAAACCTGAAGTGAAGCATCGGAATCTATAACTAGTGTCACAGGAATGGTTCAAAACATAGTCAGTAACAAGAGTCTGTCTTCATGTAATTAAATCTGCATCGGGCCTTTTGTATTTAATTCCGGTGCTATTTCTGTGTTTCATCGTCAATATGAAGGTCAGACGGATACAGTAAACCTGAAGTGAAGCGTCGGAATCTATAACTAGTGTCACAGGAATGGTTCAAAACATAGTCAGTAAGAAGAGTCAGTCTTCTTGTCCTTAAGTCGGCATTGTGCCTTTTGTATTTAATTCCGATGCAATTTCTGTGTTCATCGTCAATAAGAGGGTCCAAGGGATACAGTAATCCTGGAGTGAAGCATCGGAATCTATAACTAGTGTCACAGGAATGGTTCAAATCATAGACATTAAGAAGATACGGTCTTGTTGTACTTAAGTCGGCATTGTGCCTTTTGTATTTAATTCCGATGCAATTTCTGTGTTTCATCGTCAATAAGAAGGAGCGAAGGGTACAGTAAACCTGAAGTGAAGCATCGGATTCTATAACTAGTGTCACAGGAATGGTTCAAAATATAGTCAGTAAGAACAGTCGGTCTTCACGTATTAAAGTCGGCATTGTGCCTTTTGTTTTTAATTCCGGTGCAGTTTCTGTGTTTCATCGTCAATAAGAAGATCAGTGGGATATAGTAAACGTGAAGTGGAGCATCGGAATCTATAACTAGTGTCACAGAAATGGTTCAAACATAGTCAGTAAGAAGAGTCAGCCTTCTTGTCCTTAAGTCGGCCTTGTGCTTTTGTATTTAATTCCGATGCAATTTCTGTTTTTCATCGTCAATAAAAAGGTCAGACGGATACAGTAAACCTGAAGTGAAGCATCGGAATCAATAACTAGTGTCATAGGAATGGTTAAAAACATAGACAGTAAGAAGAGTAAGTCTTCTTGTACTTGAGTCGGCATTGTGCCTTTTATATTTAATTCCGATGCAACTTCTGTGTTTCATCGTCAAGAAGAAGGTCCAAGGGAAACAGTAAACCTGAAGTGAAGCATCGGAATCTATAACTAGTGTCATAGGAATGGTTCAAAACATAGACAGTAAGAAGACTCAGTCTTCTTGTACTTCAGTCGGCATTGTGCCTTTTGTAATTAATTCCGATGCAATTTCTGTGTTTCATCGTCAATAAGAAGGTCAGAGGGATACAGTAAACCTGAAGTGAAGCATCGGAATCTATAACTAGTGTCACAGGAATGGTTCAAAACATAGTCAGTAAGAAGAGTCGGTCTTCATGTACTTATGTCGGCATTGTGCTTTTGTATTTAATTCCGGTGCAATTTCTGTGTTTCAACGTCAATAAGAAAATCAGAGGGATACAGTAAACCTGAAGTGAAGCATCGGAATCTATAACTAGTGTCACAGGAATGGTTCAAAGCATACTCAGTAAGAACAGTCAGTCTTCTTGTCCTTAAGTCGGCATTGTGCCTTTTGTATTTAATTCCGATGCAATTTCTGTGTTTCATCGCCAATTAGAAGGTCCAAGGGATACAGTAAACCCGAAGTGAAGCATCGGAATCTATAACTAGTGTCATAGGAATGGTTCAAAACATAGACAGTAAGAAGAGTCAGTCTTCTTGTACTTGAGTCGGCATTGTGCCTTTTGTATTCAATTCCGATGCAATTTCTGTGTTTCATCGTCCATAAGAAGGTCCAAGGGATACAGTAAACCTGAAGTGAAGCATCGGAATCTATAACTAGTGTCACAGGAATGGCTCAAAACATAGTCAGTAAGAAGAGTCGGTCTTCATGTACTTAAGTCGGCATTGTGCCTTTTGTATTTAATCCCGATGCAATTTCTGTGTTTCATCGTCAATAAGAAGGTCCAAGGGATACAGTAAACCTGAAGTGAAGCATCGGAATCTATAACTAGTGCCATAGGAATGGTTCAAAACATAGTCAGTAAGATGAGTCAGACTTCATGTACTTAGGTCGCCATTGTGCCTTTTGTATTTAATTCCGATGCGATTTCTGTGTTTCATCGCCATTAAGAAGGTCAGAGGGATACAGTAAACCTGAAGTGAAGCATCGGAATCAATAACTAGTGTCATAGGAATGGTTCAAAACATAGACAGTAAGAAGAGTCAGTCTTCTTGTACTTGAGACGGCATTGTGCCTTTTGTATTAAATTCCGATGCAATTTCTGTGTTTCATCGTCAATAAGAAGGTCCAAGGGATACAGTAAACCTGAAGTCAAGCATCGGAATCTATAACTAGTGTCACAGGAATGGTTGAAAACATAGTCAGTACTTAAGTCGGCATTGTGCCTTTTGTATTTCATTCCGATGCAATTTCTGTGTTTCATCGTCAATAAGAAGGCCCAAGAGATACAGTAAACCTGAAGTGAAGCATCGGAATCTATAACTAGTGTCACAGGAATGGCTCAAAACATAGTCAGTAAGAAGAGTCGGTCTTCATGTACTTAAGTCGGCATTGTGCCTTTTGTATTTAATCCCGATGCAATTTCTGTGTTTCATCGTCAATAAGAAGGTCCAAGGGATACAGTAAACCTGAAGTGAAGCATCGGAATCTATAACTAGTGCCATAGGAATGGTTCAAAACATAGACAGTAAGAAGAGTCAGTCTTCTTGTACTTGAGTCGGCATTGTGCCTTTTATATTTAATTCCGATGCAATTTCTGTGTTTCATCGTCAATAAGAAGGTCCAAGGGATACTGTAAACCTGAAGTGAAGCATCGTAATCTATAACTAGTGTCATAGGAATGGTTCAAAGCATAGTCAGTAAGATGAGTCAGACTTCATGTACTTAGGTCGCCATTGTGCCTTTTGTATTTAATTCCGATGCAATTTCTGTGTTTCATCGTCAATAAGAAGGTCCAAGGGATACAGTAAACCTGAAGTCAAGCATCGGAATCTATAACTGGTGTCACAGGAATGGTTGAAAACATAGTCAGTACTTAAGTCGGCATTGTGCCTTTTGCATTCCATTCCGATGCACTTTCTATGTTTCATCATCAATAAGAAGGTCCAAGGGATACAGTAAACATATAGTGAAGCATCGGAATCTAAAACTGGTCTCACAGGAAAGGTTCAAAACATAGCAAGTAAGAAGAGCCACTCATCTTGTATTTGAGTCAGCATTGTGCCTTTTGTATTTAATTCCGATGCAATTTCTGTGTTTCATCGTCATTAAGAAGGTCAGAGGGATATAGTAAACCTGAAGTGAAGCTTCGGAATCTATAACTTGTATCACAGGAATGGTTAAAACATAGACAGTAGGAAGAGTCTGTCTTCTTGTACTTAAGTCGGCATTGTGCCTTTTGTATTTAATTCCGATGCAATTTCTGTGTTTCATCGTCAATTAGAAGGTCCAAGGGATACAGTAAACCTGAAGTGAAGCATTGGAATCTATAACTAGTGTCACAGGAATGGTTCAAAACATAGTCAGTAAGAAGAGTCGGTCTTCATGTACTTAAGTCTGCATTGTGCCATTTGTATTTAATCCCGATGCAATTTCTGTGTTTCATCGTCAATAAGAAGGTCCAAGGGAAACAGTAAACCTGAAGTGAAGCATCGGAATCTATAACTAGTGCCATAGGAATGGTTCAAAACATAGACAATAAGAAGAGTCAGTCTTCTTGTACTTGAGTCGGCATTGTGCCTTTTGTATTTAATTCCGATGCAATTTCTGTGTTTCATCGTCAATAAGAAGGTCCAACCGATGCATTTAACCTGAAGTGAAGCATCGGAATCTATAACTAGTGTCATAGGAATGGTTCAAAACATAGACAGTAAGAAGAGTCAGTCTTCTTGTACTTGAGACGGCATTGTGCCTTTTGTATTAAATTCCGATGCAATTTCTGTGTTTCATCGTCAATAAGAAGGTCCAAGGGATACAGTAAACCTGAAGTCAAGCATCGGAATCTATAACTAGTGTCACAGGAATGGTTGAAAACATAGTCAGTACTTAAGTCGGCATTGTGCCTTTTGTATTTCATTCCGATGCAATTTCTGTGTTTCATCGTCAATAAGAAGGTCCAACAGATACAGTAAACCTGAAGTGAAGCATCGGAATCTATAACTAGTGTCACAGGAATGGTTCAAAACATAGTTAGTACTTAAGTCGGCATTGTGCCTTTTGTACATAATTCCGATGCACTTTCTGTGTACCTTCGTCAACAAGAAGGTCCAAGGGATACAGTAAACATATAGTGAAACATCGGAATCTAAAACTGGTCTCACAGGAAATGTTCAAATCATAGTCAGTAAGAAGAGTCAGTCTTCTTATACTTAAGTCGGCATTGTGCCTTTTGCATTCCATTCCGATGCACTTTCAATGTTTCATCATCAATAAGAAGGTCCAAGGGATACAGTAAACATATAGTGAAGCATCGGAATCTAAAACTGGTCTCACAGGAAAGGTTCAAAACATAGCAAGTAAGAAGAGCCACTCATCTTGTATTTGAGTCAGCTTTGTGCCTTTTGTATTTAATTCCGATGCAATTTCTGTGTTTCATCGTCAATAAGAAGGTCAGAGGGATATAGTAAACCTGAAGTGAAGCATCGGAATCTATAACTAGTGTCACAGGAATGGTTAATACATAGACAGTAGGAAGAGTCAGTCTTCTTGTACTTAAGTCGGCATTGTGCCTTTTGTATTTAATCCCGATTCAACTTCTGTGTTTCGTCGGCAATAAGAAGGTCCAAGGGATACAGTAAACCTGAAGTGAAGCATCGGTATCTATAACTAGTGACACAGTAATGGTTCTAAACATAGACAGTAAGAAGAGTCAGTCTTCTTGCACCTAAGTCGGCATTGTGCCATTTGTATTTAATTCCGATGCTATTTCTGTGTTTCATCGTCGATAAGTAGGTCCAAAGGATACAGTAAACCTGAAGTGACGCATCGGAATCTATAACTAGTGTCAATGGAATTGCTCAAAACATAGACAGTAGGAAGAGTCAGTCTTCTTGTACTTAAGTCGGCATTGTACTTTTTTGTATTTAATTCCGATGCAAATTCTGTGATTCATCGTCAATAAGAAGGTCCAAAGGATACAGTAAGCCTGAAGTGAAGCTTCGGAATCTATAACTAGTGTCACAGGAAAGGCTCAAAACATAGGCAGTAAGAAGAGTCTGTCTTCTTGAACATGTGTCGGCATTGTGCCTTTTGTATTTAATTCCGATGCAATTACTGTGTTTCATCGTCAATAAGAAGGTCAGAGGGATACAGTAAACCTGAAGTTAAGCATCGGAATCTATAACTAGTGTCACAGGAATGGTTCAAAACATACACAGCAAGAAGAGTCAGTCTTCTTGTACTTAATTCGGCATTGTGCCGATTGTATTTAATTCCGATGCAATTTCTGTGTTTCATCGTCAAAAAGAAGGTCCAAGGGATACAGTAAACATATAGCGATGCATCGGAATCTAAAACTGGTCTCACAGGAAATGTTCAAATCATAGTCAGTAAGAAGAGTCAGTCTTCTTGTACTTATGTCGGCATTGTGCCTTTTCTAGTTAATTCCGATGCAATTTCTGTGTTTCGTCGTCAATAAGATGGTCCAAGGGATACAGTAAACCTGAAGTGAAGCATCGGAATCTAAAACCGGACTCACAGGAAAGGTTCAAATCATAGAGAGTAAGAAGAGCCAGTCATCTTGTATTTGAGTCAACATTGTGCCTTTTGTATTTAATTCCGATGCAATTTCTGTGTTTCATCGTCAATAAGAAGGTCATAAGGATACAGTAAACCTGAAGTGAAGCATCGGAATCTATAACTAGTGTCACACAAATGGTTCTAAACATAGACACGGAAGAGTCAGTCTTCTTGTACTGATGTCGGCTTTGTGCCTTTTCCATTTAATTCCGATGCTATTTCTTTGTTTCGTCGTCAATAAGAAGGTCCAAGGGATACAGTAAACCTGAAGTGAAGCATCGGAATCTATATCAAGTGTCACAGGAATGGTTCTAAACATAGACACGGAAGAGTCAGTCTTCTTGTACTGATGTCGGCATTGTGCCTTTTCTATTTAATTCCGATGCTATTTCTTTGTTTCGTCGTCCATAAGAAGGTCAGAGGGATACAGTAAACCTGAAGTGAAGCATCGAAATCTATAACTAGTGACACAGGAATGGTTCAAAACATACACAGCAAGAAGTGTCAGTCTTGTTGTACTTAAGTCGGCATTGTGCCTTTTGTATTTAATTCCGATGCAATTTCTGTGTTTCATCGTCAATAAGAAGGTCCAAGGGATACAGTAAACCTGAAGTGTTGCATCGGAAACCATAACTAGTGTCACAGGAATGGGTCAAAACATAGACAGTAGGAAGAGTCAGTCTTCTTGTACTTAAGTCGGCATTGTGCCTTTTGTATTTAATTCCGATGCAATTTCTGTGTTTCATCGTCAATAAGAAGGTCCAACCGATACATTTAACCTGAAGTGAAGCATCGGAATCTATAACTAGTGTCATAGGAATGGTTCAAAACATAGTCAGTAAGATGAGTCAGACTTCATGTAGTTAGGTCGCCATTGCGCCTTTTGTATTTAATTCCGATGCAATTTCTGTGTTTCATCGTCAATAAGAAGGTCAGAGGGATACAATAAACCTGAAGTGAAGCATCGGAATCAATAACTAGTGTCATAGGAATGGTTCAAAACATAGACAGTAAGAAGAGTCAGTCTTCTTGTACTTGAGACGGCATTGTGCCTTTTGTATTAAATTCCGATGCAATTTCTGTGTTTCATCGTCAATAAGAAGGTCCAAGGGATACAGTAAACCTGAAGTCAAGCATCGGAATCTATAACTAGTGTCACAGGAATGGTTGAAAACATAGTCAGTACTTAAGTCGGCATTGTGCCTTTTGTATTTCATTCCGATGCAATTTCTGTGTTTCATCGTCAATAAGAAGGTCCAACAGATACAGTAAACCTGAAGTGAAGCATCGGAATCTATAACTAGTGTCACAGGAATGGTTCAAAACATAGTTAGTACTTAAGTCGGCATTGTGCCTTTTGTACTTAATTCCGATGCACTTTCTGTGTACCTTCGTCAATAAGAAGGTCCAAGGGATACAGTAAACATATAGTGAAACATCGGAATCTAAAACTGGTCTCACAGGAAATGTTCAAATCATAGTCAGTAAGAAGAGTCAGTCTTCTTATACTTAAGTCGGCATTGTGCCTTTTGCATTCCATTCCGATGCACTTTCAATGTTTCATCATCAATAAGAAGGTCCAAGGGATACAGTAAACATATAGTGAAGCATCGGAATCTAAAACTGGTCTCACAGGAAAGGTTCAAAACATAGCAAGTAAGAAGAGCCACTCATCTTGTATTTGAGTCAGCATTGTGCCTTTTGTATTTAATTCCGATGCAATTTCTGTGTTTCATCGTCAATAAGAAGGTCAGAGGGATATAGTAAACCTGAAGTGAAGCTTCGGAATCTATAACTTGTATCACAGGAATGGTTAAAACATAGACAGTAGGAAGAGTCAGTCTTCTTGTACTTAAGTCGGCATTGTGCCTTTTGTATTTAATTCCGATGCAATTTCTGTGTTTCATCGTCAATTAGAAGGTCCAAGGGATACAGTAAACCCGAAGTGAAGCATCGGAATCTATAACTAGTGTCATAGGAATGGTTCAAAACATAGACAGTAAGAAGAGTCAGTCTTCTTGTACTTGAGTCGGCATTGTGCCTTTTGTATTCAATTCCGATGCAATTTCTGTGTTTCATCGTCAATAAGAAGGTCCAAGGGATACAGTAAACCTGAAGTGAAGCATTGGAATCTATAACTAGTGTCACAGGAATGGTTCAAAACATAGTCAGTAAGAAGAGTCGGTCTTCATGTACTTAAGTCGGCATTGTGCCATTTGTATTTAATCCCGATGCAATTTCTGTGTTTCATCGTCAATAAGAAGGTCCAAGGGATACAGTAAACCTGAAGTGAAGCATCGGAATCTATAACTAGTGCCATAGGAATGGTTCAAAACATAGACAGTAAGAAGAGTCAGTCTTCTTGTACATGAGTCGGCATTGTGCCTTTTGTATTTAATTCCGATGCATTTTCTGTGTTTCATCGTCAATAAGAAGGTCCAAGGGATACATTTAACCTGAAGTGAAGCATCGGAATCTATAACTAGTGTCATAGGAATGGTTCAAAACATAGTCAGTAAGATGAGTCAGACTTCATGTAGTTAGGTTGCCATTGTGCATTTTGTATTTAATTCCGATGCAATTTCTGTGTTTCATCGTCAATAAGAAGGTCAGAGGGATACAGTAAACCTGAAGTGAAGCATTGGAATCTATAACTAGTGTCACAGGAATGGTTCAAAACATAGTCAGTAAGAAGAGTCGGTCTTCATGTACTTAAGTCGGCATTGTGCCATTTGTATTTAATCCCGATGCAATTTCTCTGTTTCATCGTCAATAAGAAGGTCCAAGGGATACAGTAAACCTGAAGTGAAGCATCGGAATCTATAACTAGTGCCATAGGAATGGTTCAAAACATAGACAGTAAGAAGAGTCAGTCTTCTTGTACTTGAGTCGGCATTGTGCCTTTTGTATTTAATTCCGATGCAATTTCTGTGTTTCATCGTCAATAAGGAGGTCCAACCGATACATTTAACCTGAAGTGAAGCATCGGAATCTATAACTAGTGTCATAGGAATGGTTCAAAACATAGTCAGTAAAATGAGTCAGACTTCATGTAGTTAGGTCGCCATTGTGCCTTTTGTATTTAATTCCGATGCAATTTCTGTGTTTCATCGTCAATAAGAAGGTCAGAGGGATACAATAAACCTGAAGTGAAGCATCGGAATCAATAACTAGTGTCATAGGAATGGTTCAAAGCATAGACAGTAAGAAGAGTCAGTCTTCTTGTACTTGAGACGGCATTGTGCCTTTTGTATTAAATTCCGATGCAATTTCTGTGTTTCATCGTCAATAAGAAGGTCCAAGGAATACAGTAAACCTGAAGTCAAGCATCGGAATCTATAACTAGTGTCACAGGAATGGTAGAAAACATAGTCAGTACTTAAGTCGGCATTGTGCCTTTTGTATTTCATTCCGATGCAATTTCTGTGTTTCATCGTCAATAAGAAGGTCCAACAGATACAGTAAACCTGAAGTGAAGCATCGGAATCTATAACTAGTGTCACAGGAATGGTTCAAAACATAGTTAGTACTTAAGTCGGCATTGTGCCTTTTGTACTTAATTCCGATGCACTTTCTGTGTACCTTCGTCAATAAGAAGGTCCAAGGGATACAGTAAACATATAGTGAAACATCGGAATCTAAAACTGGTCTCACAGGAAATGTTCAAATCATAGTCAGTAAGAAGAGTCAGTCTTCTTATACTTAAGTCGGCATTGTGCCTTTTGCATTCCATTCCGATGCACTTTCAATGTTTCATCATCAATAAGAAGGTCCAAGGGATACAGTAAACATATAGTGAAGCATCGGAATCTAAAACTGGTCTCACAGGAAAGGTTCAAAACATAGCAAGTAAGAAGAGCCACTCATCTTGTATTTGAGTCAGCATTGTGCCTTTTGTATTTAATTCCGATGCAATTTCTGTGTTTCATCGTCAATAAGAAGGTCAGAGGGATATAGTAAACCTGAAGTGAAGCTTCGGAATCTATAACTTGTATCACAGGAATGGTTAAAACATAGACAGTAGGAAGAGTCAGTCTTCTTGTACTTAAGTCGGCATTGTGCCTTTTGTATTTAATTCCGATGCAATTTCTGTGTTTCATCGTCAATTAGAAGGTCCAAGGGATACAGTAAACCCGAAGTGAAGCATCGGAATCTATAACTAGTGTCATAGGAATTATTCAAAACATAGACAGTAAGAAGAGTCAGTCTTCTTGTACTTGAGTCGGCATTGTGCCTTTTGTATTCAATTCCGATGCAATTTCTGTGTTTCATCGTCAATAAGAAGGTCCAAGGGATACAGTAAACCTGAAGTGAAGCATTGGAATCTATAACTAGTGTCACAGGAATGGTTCAAAACATAGTCAGTAAGAAGAGTCGGTCTTCATGTACTTAAGTCGGCATTGTGCAATTTGTATTTAATCCCGATGCAATTTCTGTGTTTCATCGTCAATAAGAAGGTCCAAGGGATACAGTAAACCTGAAGTGAAGCATCGGAATCTATAACTAGTGCCATAGGAATGGTTCAAAACATAGACAGTAAGAAGAGTCAGTCTTCTTGTACTTGAGTCGGCATTGTGCCTTTTGTATTTAATTCCGATGCATTTTCTGTGTTTCATCGTCAATAAGAAGGTCCAAGGGATACATTTAACCTGAAGTGAAGCATCGGAATCTATAACTAGTGTCATAGGAATGGTTCAAAACATAGTCAGTAAGATGAGTCAGACTTCATGTAGTTAGGTCGCCATTGTGCATTTTGTATTTAATTCCGATGCAATTTCTGTGTTTCATCGTCAATAAGAAGGTCAGAGGGATACAGTAAACCTGAAGTGAAGCATTGGAATCTATAACTAGTGTCACAGGAATGGTTCAAAACATAGTCAGTAAGAAGAGTCGGTCTTCATGTACTTAAGTCGGCATTGTGCCATTTGTATTTAATCCCGATGCAATTTCTCTGTTTCATCGTCAATAAGAAGGTCCAAGGGATACAGTAAACCTGAAGTGAAGCATCGGAATCTATAACTAGTGCCATAGGAATGGTTCAAAACATAGACAGTAAGAAGAGTCAGTCTTCTTGTACTTGAGTCGGCATTGTGCCTTTTGTATTTAATTCCGATGGAATTTCTGTGTTTCATCGTCAATAAGAAGGTCCAAGGGATACATTTAACCTGAAGTGAAGCATCGGAATCTATAACTAGAGTCATAGGAATGGTTCAAAACATAGTCAGTAAGATGAGTCAGACTTCATGTACTTAGGTCGCCATTGTGCCTTTTATATTTAATTCCGATGCAATTTCTGTGTTTCATCGTCAATAAGAAGGTCAGAGGGATACAGTAAACCTGAAGTGAAGCATCGGAATCAATAACTAGTGTCATAGGAATGGTTCAAAACATAGACAGTAAGAAGAGTCAGTCTTCTTGTACTTGAGACGGCATTGTGCCTTTTGTATTAAATTCCGATGCAATTTCTGTGTTTCACCGTCAATAAGAAGGTCCAAGGGATACAGTAAACCTGAAGTCAAGCATCGGAATCTATAACTAGTGTCACAGGAATGGTTGAAAACGTAGTCAGTACTTAAGTCGGCATTGTGCCTTTTGTATTTCATTCCGATGCAATTTCTGTGTTTCATCGTCAATAAGAAGGTCCAAGAGATACAGTAAACCTGAAGTGAAGCATCGGAATCTATAACTAGTGTCACAGGAATGGTTCAAAACATAGTCAGTAAGAAGAGTCGGTCTTCATGTACTTAAGTCGGCATTGTGCCTTTTGTATTTAATCCCGATGCAATTTCTGTGTTTCATCGTCAATACGAAGGTCCAAGGGATACAGTAAACCTGAACGGAAGCGTCGGAATCTATAACTAGTGCCATAGGAATGGTTCAAAACATAGACAGTAAGAAGAGTCAGTCTTCTTGTACCTGAGTCGGCATTGTGCCTTTTATATTTAATTCCGATGCAATTTCTGTGTTTCATCGTCAATAAGAAGGTCCAAGGGATACTGTAAACCTGAAGTGAAGCATCGTAATCTATAACTAGTGTCATAGGATTGGTTCAAAACATAGTCAGTAAGATGAGTCAGACTTCATGTACTTAGGTCGCCATTGTGCCTTTTGTATTTAATTCCGATGCAATCTCTGTGTTTCATCGTCAATAAGAAGGTCCAAGGGATACAGTAAACCTGAAGTGAAGCATCGGAATCTATAACTAGTGTCATAGGAATGGTTCAAAACATAGTCAGTAAGATGAGTCAGACTTCATGTACTTAGGTCGCCATTGTGCCATTTGTATTTAATTCCGATGCAATTTCTGTGTTTCATCGTCAATAAGAAGGTCAGAGGAATACAGTAAACCTGAAGTGAAGCATCGGAATCAATAACTAGTGTCATAGGAATGGTTCAAAACATACACAGTAAGAGGAGTCAGTCTTCTTGTACTTGAGTCGGCATTGTGCCTTTTGTATTAAATTCCGATGCAATTTCTGTGTTTCATCGTCAATAAGAAGGTCCAAGGGATACAGTAAACCTGAAGTGAAGCATCGGAATCTATAACTAGTGTCACAGGAATGGTTCAAAACGTAGTCAGTACTTAAGTCGGCATTGTGCCTTTTGTATTTCATTCCGATGCAATTTCTGTGTTTCATCGCCAATTAGAAGGTCCAAGGGATACAGTAAACCCGAACTGAAGCATCGGAATCTATAACTAGTGTCACAGGAATGGTTCAAAACATAGTCAGTAAGATGAGTCAGTCTTCATGTACTTAAGTCGCCATTGTGCCTTTTGTATTTATTTCCGACGCAATTTCTGTGTTTCATCGTCAATAAGAAAATCAGAGGGATACAGTAAACCTGAAGTGAAGCATCGGAATCAATATCTAGTGTCATAGGAATGGTTCAAGGCATAGACAGTAAGAAGAGACAGTCTTCTAGTACTTGAGCCGGCATTGTGCCTTTTGTATTAAATGCCGATGCAATTTCTGTGTTTCATCGTCGATAAGAAGGTCCAAGGGATACAGTAAACCTGAAGTCAAGCATCGGAATCTATAACTAGTGTCACAGGAATGGCTCAAAACATAGTCAGTACTTAAGTCCTCATTGTGCCTTTTGTATTTAATTCCGATGCAATTTCTGTGTTTCATCGTCAATTAGAAGGTCCAAGGGATACAGTAAACCTGAAGTGAAGCATCGGAATCTGTAACTAGAGTCACAGGAATGGTTCAAAACATGACAATAGGAAGAGTCAGTCTTCCTGTACTTAAGTCGGCATTGTGCCTTTTCTATTTTATTCCGATGCAATTTCTGTGTTTCGTCGTCAATAAGAAGGTCAGAGGGATACAGTAATTCTGAAGTGAAGCATCGGAATCTATAACTAGTGTCACAGGATTGGTTCAAATCATACACAGCAAGAAGAGTCAGTCTTGTTGTACTTAAGTCGGCATTGTGCCTTTTGTATTTAATTCCGATGCAATTTCTGTGTTTCATCGTCAATAAGAAGGTCCAAGGGATACAGTAAACCTGAAGTGATGCATCGGAATCCATAACTAGTGTCACAAGAATGGTTCAATACATAGACAGTATGAAGAGTCAGTCTTCTTGTACTTAAGTCTGCATTGTGCCTTTTGTACTTAATTCCGATGCAATTTCTGTGTACCTTCGTCAATAAGAAGGTCCAAGGGATACAGTAAACATATAGTGAAACATCGGAATCTAAAACTGGTCTCACAGGAAATGTTCAAATCATAGTCAGTAAGAAGAGTCAGTCTTCTTATACTTAAGTCGGCATTGTGCCTTTTGCATTCCATTCCGATGCACTTTCTATGTTTCATCATCAATAAGAAGGTCAGAGGGATATAGTAAACCTGAAGTGAAGCTTCGGAATCTATAACTTGTATCACAGGAAAGGTTAAAACATAGACAGTAGGAAGAGTCAGTCTTCTTGTACTTAAGTCGGCATTGTGCCTTTTGTATTTAATCGCGATGCAATTTCTGTGTTTCGTCGTCAATTAGTAGGTCCAAGGGGTACAGTAAACCTGAAGTGAAGCATCGGAATCTATATCAAGTGTCACAGGAATGGTTCTAAACATAAACACGGAAGAGTCAGTCTTCTTGTACTTAAGTCACCATTCTGCCTTTTCTATTTAATTACGATGCTATTTCTTTTTTTCGTCGTCAATAAGAAGGTCCAAGGGATACAGTAAACCTAAAGTGAAGCATCGGAATCTGTAACTAGTATCAGAGAAAAGGTTCAAAACACAGACAGTAGGAAGAGTCAGTCTTCCAGTACTTAAGTCGGCATTGTGCCTTTTCTATTTAATTACGATGCAATTTCTGTGTTTCGTCGTCAATAAGAAGGTCTGAGGAATACAGTAAACCTGAAGTGAAGCATCGGAATCTAAAACTAGTGTCACAGGAATGGTTCAAAACATACACAGCAAGAAGAGTCAATCTTGTTGTACTTAAGTCCGCATTGTGCCTTTTGTGTTTAATTCCGTTGCAATTTCTGTGTTTCTTCGTCAATAAGAAAGTCCAAGGGATACAATAAACATATAGTGTAGCATCGGATTCTAAAACTGGTCCCACAGGAAATGTCCAAATCAAAGTCAGTGAGAAGAGTCAGTCTTCTTATACTTAAGTCGGCATTGTGCCTTTTGTATTTAATTCCGATGCACTTTCTGTGTTTCATCATCAATAAGAAGGTCCAAGGGATATAGCAAACATATAGTGAAGAATCGGAATCTAATACTGGTCTCATAGGAAATGTTCACAACATAGTCAGTGAGAAGAGTCAGTCTTCTTGTACTTAAGTCGGCACTGTGCCGTTTGTATTTAATTCCGATGTAATTTCTGTGTTTCATCGTCATTAAGAATGTCAGAGGGATACAATAAACCTGAAGGGAAGCATCGGAATTTATAACTAGTGTCACAGGAGTTGTTCAAAACATAGACAGTAGGAAGAGTCAGTCTTCTTGTACTTAAGTCGGCATTGTGCCTTTTCTATTTATTTCCGATGAAATTTCTGTGTTTCGTCGTCAATAAGAAGGTCCAAGGGCTACAGTAAACCTGAAGTGAAGCATCGGAATCTGTATCTAGTGTCACAGGAAAGGTTCAGAACATAGACAGTAAGAAGAGTCAGTCTTCTTGTACATGAGTCCGCATTGTGCATTTTGTATTTAATTCCGATGCCATTACTGTGTTTCATCGTCAATAAGAAGGTCAGACGAATACAGTAAACCAGAAGTGAAGCATCGGAATCTATAACTAGTGTCACAGGAATGGTTCAAAACACACACAGCAAGAAGAGTCAGTCTTCTTGTACTTAAAGCTTCATTGTGCCTTTTGTATGTAATTCCGATGCAATTTCTGTGCTTCATCGTCAACAAGGAGGTCCAAGGGATACAGTAAACATATAGTGAAGCGTCGGAATCTAAAACTGGTCTCACAGGAAATGTTAAAAATCATAGTCAGTAAGAAGAGTTAGTCTTCTTGTACTTATGTCGGCATTGTGCCTTTTCTATTTAATTCCGATGCATTTTCTGTGTTTCGTCGTCAATAAGGAGGTCCAAGGGATACAGTAATCCTGAAGTGAAGCATCGGAATCTAAAACCGGTCTCTCAGGAAAGGTTCAAAACATAGAGAGTAAGAAGAGCCAGTCATCTTGTATTTGAGTCGGCATTGTGCCTTTTGTATTTAATTCCGATGGAATTTCTGTGTTTCATCGTCAATAAGAAGGTCCAAGGGATACATTTAACCTGAAGTGAAGCATCGGAATCTATAACTAGAGTCATAGGAATGGTTCAAAACATAGTCAGTAAGATGAGTCAGACTTCATGTACTTAGGTCGCCATTGTGCCTTTTATATTTAATTCCGATGCAATTTCTGTGTTTCATCGTCAATAAGAAGGTCAGAGGGATACAGTAAACCTGAAGTGAAGCATCGGAATCAATAACTAGTGTCATAGGAATGGTTCAAAACATAGACAGTAAGAAGAGTCAGTCTTCTTGTACTTGAGACGGCATTGTGCCTTTTGTATTAAATTCCGATGCAATTTCTGTGTTTCACCGTCAATAAGAAGGTCCAAGGGATACAGTAAACCTGAAGTCAAGCATCGGAATCTATAACTAGTGTCACAGGAATGGTTGAAAACATAGTCAGTACTTAAGTCGGCATTGTGCCTTTTGTATTTCATTCCGATGCAATTTCTGTGTTTCATCGTCAATAAGAAGGTCCAAGAGATACAGTAAACCTGAAGTGAAGCATCGGAATCTATAACTAGTGTCACAGGAATGGTTCAAAACATAGTCAGTAAGAAGAGTCGGTCTTCATGTACTTAAGTCGGCATTGTGCCCTTTGTATTTAATCCCGATGCAATTTCTGTGTTTCATCGTCAATACGAAGGTCCAAGGGATACAGTAAACCTGAACGGAAGCGTCGGAATCTATAACTAGTGCCATAGGAATGGTTCAAAACATAGACAGTAAGAAGAGTCAGTCTTCTTGTACCTGAGTCGGCATTGTGCCTTTTATATTTAATTCCGATGCAATTTCTGTGTTTCATCGTCAATAAGAAGGTCCAAGGGATACTGTAAACCTGAAGTGAAGCATCGTAATCTATAACTAGTGTCATAGGAATGGTTCAAAACATAGTCAGTAAGATGAGTCAGACTTCATGTACTTAGGTTGCCATTGTGCCTTTTGTATTTAATTCCGATGCAATCTCTGTGTTTCATCGTCAATAAGAAGGTCCAAGGGATACAGTAAACCTGAAGTGAAGCATCGGAATCTATAACTAGTGTCATAGGAATGGTTCAAAACATAGTCAGTAAGATGAGTCAGACTTCATGTACTTAGGTCGCCATTGTGCCATTTGTATTTAATTCCGATGCAATTTCTGTGTTTCATCGTCAATAAGAAGGTCAGAGGAATACAGTAAACCTGAAGTGAAGAATCGGAATCAATAACTAGTGTCATAGGAATGGTTCAAAACATACACAGTAAGAAGAGTCAGTCTTCTTGTACTTGAGTCGGCATTGTGCCTTTTGTATTAAATTCCGATGCAATTTCTGTGTTTCATCGTCAATAAGAAGGTCCAAGGGATACAGTAAACCTGAAGTGAAGCATCGGAATCTATAACTAGTGTCACAAGAATGGTTCAAAACGTAGTCAGTACTTAAGTCGGCATTGTGCCTTTTGTATTTCATTCCGATGCAATTTCTGTGTTTCATCGCCAATTAGAAGGTCCAAGGGATACAGTAAACCCGAACTGAAGCATCGGAATCTATAACTAGTGTCACAGGAATGGTTCAAAACATAGTCAGTAAGATGAGTCAGTCTTCATGTACTTAAGTCGCCATTGTGCCTTTTGTATTTATTTCCGACGCAATTTCTGTGTTTCATCGTCAATAAGAAAATCAGAGGGATACAGTAAACCTGAAGTGAAGCATCGGAATCAATATCTAGTGTCATAGGAATGGTTCAAGGCATAGACAGTAAGAAGACACAGTCTTCTAGTACTTGAGCCGGCATTGTGCCTTTTGTATTAAATGCCGATGCAATTTCTGTGTTTCATCGTCGATAAGAAGGTCCAAGGGATACAGTAAACCTGAAGTCAAGCATCGGAATCTATAACTAGTGTCACAGGAATGGCTCAAAACATAGTCAGTACTTAAGTCCTCATTGTGCCTTTTGTATTTAATTCCGATGCAATTTCTGTGTTTCATCGTCAATTAGAAGGTCCAAGGGATACAGTAAACCTGAAGTGAAGCATCGGAATCTGTAACTAGAGTCACAGGAATGGTTCAAAATATGACAATAGGAAGAGTCAGTCTTCCTGTACTTAAGTCGGCATTGTGCCTTTTCTATTTTATTCCGATGCAATTTCTGTGTTTCGTCGTCAATAAGAAGGTCAGAGGGATACAGTAATTCTGAAGTGAAGCATCGGAATCTATAACTAGTGTCACAGGATTGGTTCAAATCATACACAGCAAGAAGAGTCAGTCTTGTTGTACTTAAGTCGGCATTGTGCCTTTTGTACTTAATTCCGATGCAATTTCTGTGTACCTTCGTCAATAAGAAGGTCCAAGGGATACAGTAAACATATAGTGAAACATCGGAATCTAAAACTGGTCTCACAGGAAATGTTCAAATCATAGTCAGTAAGAAGAGTCAGTCTTCTTATACTTAAGTCGGCATTGTGCCTTTTGCATTCCATTCCGATGCACTTTCTATGTTTCATCATCAATAAGAAGGTCAGAGGGATATAGTAAACCTGAAGTGAAGCTTCGGAATCTATAACTTGTATCACAGGAAAGGTTAAAACATAGACAGTAGGAAGAGTCAGTCTTCTTGTACTTAAGTCGGCATTGTGCCTTTTGTATTTAATCGCGATGCAATTTCTGTGTTTCGTCGTCAATTAGTAGGTCCAAGGGGTACAGTAAACCTGAAGTGAAGCATCGGAATCTATATCAAGTGTCACAGGAATGGTTCTAAACATAAACACGGAAGAGTCAGTCTTCTTGTACTTAAGTCACCATTCTGCCTTTTCTATTTAATTACGATGCTATTTCTTTTTTTCGTCGTCAATAAGAAGGTCCAAGGGATACAGTAAACCTAAAGTGAAGCATCGGAATCTGTAACTAGTATCAGAGAAAAGGTTCAAAACACAGACAGTAGGAAGAGTCAGTCTTCCAGTACTTAAGTCGGCATTGTGCCTTTTCTATTTAATTACGATGCAATTTCTGTGTTTCGTCGTCAATAAGAAGGTCTGAGGAATACAGTAAACCTGAAGTGAAGCATCGGAATCTAAAACTAGTGTCACAGGAATGGTTCAAAACATACACAGCAAGAAGAGTCAATCTTGTTGTACTTAAGTCCGCATTGTGCCTTTTGTATTTAATTCCGTTGCAATTTCTGTGTTTCTTCGTCAATAAGAAAGTCCAAGGGATACAGTAAACATATAGTGTAGCATCGGATTCTAAAACTGGTCTCACAGGAAATGTCCAAATCAAAGTCAGTGAGAAGAGTCAGTCTTCTTATACTTAAGTCGGCATTGTGCCTTTTGTATTTAATTCCGATGCACTTTCTGTGTTTCATCATCAATAAGAAGGTCCAAGGGATATAGCAAACATATAGTGAAGAATCGGAATCTAATACTGGTCTCATAGGAAATGTTCACAACATAGTCAGTGAGAAGAGTCAGTCTTCTTGTACTTAAGTCGGCACTGTGCCGTTTGTATTTAATTCCGATGTAATTTCTGTGTTTCATCGTCATTAAGAATGTCAGAGGGATACAATAAACCTGAAGGGAAGCATCGGAATTTATAACTAGTGTCACAGGAGTTGTTCAAAACATAGACAGTAGGAAGAGTCAGTCTTCTTGTACTTAAGTCGGCATTGTGCCTTTTCTATTTATTTCCGATGAAATTTCTGTGTTTCGTCGTCAATAAGAAGGTCCAAGGGCTACAGTAAACCTGAAGTGAAGCATCGGAATCTGTATCTAGTGTCACAGGAAAGGTTCAGAACATAGACAGTAAGAAGAGTCAGTCTTCTTGTACATGAGTCCGCATTGTGCATTTTGTATTTAATTCCGATGCCATTACTGTGTTTCATCGTCAATAAGAAGGTCAGACGAATACAGTAAACCTGAAGTGAAGCATCGGAATCTATAACTAGTGTCACAGGAATGGTTCAAAACACACACAGCAAGAAGAGTCAGTCTTCTTGTACTTAAAGCTTCATTGTGCCTTTTGTATGTAATTCCGATGCAATTTCTGTGCTTCATCGTCAACAAGGAGGTCCAAGGGATACAGTAAACATATAGTGAAGCGTCGGAATCTAAAACTGGTCTCACAGGAAATGTTAAAAATCATAGTCAGTAAGAAGAGTTAGTCTTCTTGTACTTATGTCGGCATTGTGCCTTTTCTATTTAATTCCGATGCATTTTCTGTGTTTCGTCGTCAATAAGGAGGTCCAAGGGATACAGTAATCCTGAAGTGAAGCATCGGAATCTAAAACCGGTCTCTCAGGAAAGGTTCAAAACATAGAGAGTAAGAAGAGCCAGTCATCTTGTATTTGAGTCGGCATTGTGCCTTTTGTATTTAATTGCGATGCTATTTCTGTGTTTCATCGTCGATAAGAAGGTCCAAAGGATACAGTAAACCTGAAGTGAAGCATCGGATTCTATAACTAGTGTCAATGGAATTGCTCAAAACATAGACAGTGGGAAGAGTCAGTCCTCTTGTACTTAAGTCGGCATTGTACCCTTTGTATTTAATTCCGATGCAAATTCTGTGTTTCATCGTCAATAAGAAAGTCCAAAGGATACAGTAAACCTGAAGTGAAGCTTCGGAATCTATAACTAGTGTCACAGGAATGGTTCAAAACATACACAGTAAGAAGAATGAGTCTTCTTCTACTTAAGTCGGCATTGTACCCTTTGTATTTAATTCCGATGCGAATTCTGTGTTTCATCGTCTATAAGTGTGTCAGAGGGATACAGTAAACCTGAAGTGAAGCATCGGAATCTATAACTACTGTCACAGGAATGGTTCAAAACATAGACAGTTGGAAGAGTCAGTATTCTTGTACTTAAGTCGGCATTGTGCCTTTTGTATTTAATCCCGATGCAATTTCTGTGTTTCGCCGTCAATAAGAAGGTCCAAGGGATACAGTAAACCTGAAGTGAAGCATCGGAATCTATATCAAGTGTCACAGGAATGGTTCTAAACATAGACACGGAAGAGTCAGTCTTCTTGTACTTAAGTCGGCATTGTGCCTTTTCTATTTAATTCCGATGCTATTTCTTTGTTTCGTCGTCAATAAGAAGGTCCAAGGGATACAGTAAACCTGAAGTGAAGCATCGGAATCTGGAACTAGTATCAGAGAAAAGTTTCAAAACATAGACAGTAAGAATAGTCAGTCTTCTTGTACTTAAGTCGGCATTGTGCCTTTGTATTTGATTCCGATGCAATTTCTGTGTTTCATCGCCAATAAGAAGGTCCAAGGGATACAGTAAACCTGAAGTGAAGCATCGGAACCTATAACTAGAGTCACACGAATGGTTCAAAGCATGACAGTAGGAAGAGTCAGTCTTCCTGTACTTAAGTCGGCATTGTGCCTTTTTTATTTTATTCCGATGCAATTTCTGTGTTTCGTCGTCAATAAGAAGGTCAGAGGGATACAGTAAACCTAAAGTGAAGCATCGGAATCTATAACCAGTGTCACAGGAATGGTTCAAATCATACACAGCAAGACAAGTCAGTCTTGTTGTACTTAAGTCGGCATTGTGCCTTTTGTATTTAATTCCGATGCAATTTCAGTGTCCCATCATCAATACGAAGGTCCAAGGGATACAGTAAACATTTAGTGAAGCATCGGAATCTAGAACTTGTCTCACAGGAAATGTTTACAACATAGTCAGTAAGAAGAGTCAGTCTTCTTGTACTTAAGGCGGCACTGTGCCGTTTGTATTTAATTCCGATGCAATTTCTGTGTTTCATCGTCAACAACAATGTCACAGGGATACAGTGAACCTGAAGTGAAGCATCGGAATCTATAACTAGTGTCACAGGAATGGTTAATACATAGACAGTAGGAAGAGTCAGTCTTCTTGTACTTAAGTCGGCATTGTGCCTTTTGTATTTAATCCCGATTCAACTTCTGTGTTTCGTCGGCAATAAGAAGGTCCAAGGGATACAGTAAACCTGAAGTGAAGCATCGGAATCTATAACTAGTGACACAGTAATGGTTCTAAACATAGACAGTAAGAAGAGTCAGTCTTCTTGCACCTAAGTCGGCATTGTGCCATTTGTATTTAATTCCGATGCTATTTCTGTGTTTCATCGTCGATAAGTAGGTCCAAAGGATACAGTAAACCTGAAGTGACGCATCGGAATCTATAACTAGTGTCAATGGAATTGCTCAAAACATAGACAGTAGGAAGAGTCAGTCTTCTTGTACTTAAGTCGGCATTGTACTTTTTTGTATTTAATTCCGATGCAAATTCTGTGATTCATCGTCAATAAGAAGGTCCAAAGGATACAGTAAGCCTGAAGTGAAGCTTCGGAATCTATAACTAGTGTCACAGGAAAGGCTCAAAACATAGGCAGTAAGAAGAGTCTGTCTTCTTGAACATGTGTCGGCATTGTGCCTTTTGTATTTAATTCCGATGCAATTACTGTGTTTCATCGTCAATAAGAAGGTCAGAGGGATACAGTAAACCTGAAGTTAAGCATCGGAATCTATAACTAGTGTCACAGGAATGGTTCAAAACATACACAGCAAGAAGAGTCAGTCCTCTTGTACTTAATTCGGCATTGTGCCTTTTGTATTTAATTCCGATGCAATTTCTGTGTTTCATCGTCAAAAAGAAGGTCCAAGGGATACAGTAAACATATAGCGATGCATCGGAATCTAAAACTGGTCTCACAGGAAATGTTCAAATCATAGTCAGTAAGAAGAGTCAGTCTTCTTGTACTTATGTCGGCATTGTGCCTTTTCTAGTTAATTCCGATGCAATTTCTGTGTTTCGTCGTCAATAAGATGGTCCAAGGGATACAGTAAACCTGAAGTGAAGCGTCGGAATCTAAAACCGGTCTCACAGGAAAGGTTCAAAACATAGAGAGTAAGAAGAGCCAGTCATCTTGTATTTGAGTCAACATTGTGCCTTTTGTATTTAATTCCGATGCAATTTCTGTGTTTCATCGTCAATAAGAAGGTCATAAGGATACAGTAAACCTGAAGTGAAGCATCGGAATCTATAACTAGTGTCACACAAATGGTTCTAAACATAGACACGGAAGAGTCAGTCTTCTTGTACTGATGTCGGCTTTGTGCCTTTTCCATTTAATTCCGATGCTATTTCTTTGTTTCATCGTCAATAAGAAGGTCCAAGGGATACAGTAAACCTGAAGTGAAGCATCGGAATCTATATCAAGTGTCACAGGAATGGTTCTAAACATAGACACGGAAGAGTCAGTCTTCTTGTACTGATGTCGGCATTGTGCCTTTTCTATTTAATTCCGATGCTATTTCTTTGTTTCGTCGTCCATAAGAAGGTCAGAGGGATACAGTAAACCTGAAGTGAAGCATCGAAATCTATAACTAGTGACACAGGAATGGTTCAAAACATACACAGCAAGAAGTGTCAGTCTTGTTGTACTTAAGTCGGCATTGTGCCTTTTGTATTTAATTCCAATGCAATTTCTGTGTTTCATCGTCAATAAGAAGGTCCAAGGGATACAGTAAAACTGAAGTGTTGCATCGGAAACCATAACTAGTGTCACAGGAATGGGTCAAAACATAGACAGTAGGAAGAGTCAGTCTTCTTGTACTTAAGTCGGCATTGTGCCTTTTGTATTTAATTCCGATGCATTTTCTGTGTTTCGTCGTCAATAAGGAGGTCCAAGGGATGTACTTAAGTCGGCATTGTACTTTTTTGTATTTAATTCCGATGCAAATTCTGTGATTCATCGTCAATAAGAAGGTACAAAGGATACAGTAAGCCTGAAGTGAAGCTTCGGAATCTATAACTAGTGTCACAGGAAAGGCTCAAAACATAGGCAGTAAGAAGAGTCTGTCTTCTTGAACATGTGTCGGCATTGTGCCTTTTGTATTTAATTCCGATGCAATTACTGTGTTTCATCGTCAATACGAAGGTCAGAGGGATACAGTAAACCTGAAGTTAAGCATCGGAATCTATAACTAGTGTCACAGGAATGGTTCAAAACATACACAGCAAGAAGAGTCAGTCTTCTTGTACTTAATTCGGCATTGTGCCTTTTGTATTTAATTCCGATGCAATTTCTGTGTTTCATCGTCAAAAAGAAGGTCCAAGGGATACAGTAAACATATAGCGATGCATCGGAATCTAAAACTGGTCTCACAGGAAATGTTCAAATCATAGTCAGTAAGAAGAGTCAGTCTTCTTGTACTTATGTCGGCATTGTGCCTTTTCTAGTTAATTCCGATGCAATTTCTGTGTTTCGTCGTCAATAAGATGGTCCAAGGGATACAGTAAACCTGAAGTGAAGCATCGGAATCTAAAACCGGTCTCACAGGAAAAGTTCAAAACATAGAGAGTAAGAAGAGCCAGTCATCTTGTATTTGAGTCAACATTGTGCCTTTTGTATTTAATTCCGATGCAATTTCTGTGTTTCATCGTCAATAAGAAGGTCATAAGGATACAGTAAACCTGAAGTGAAGCATCGGAATCTATAACTAGTGTCACACAAATGGTTCTAAACATAGACACGGAAGAGTCAGTCTTCTTGTACTGATGTCGGCTTTGTGCCTTTTCCATTTAATTCCGATGCTATTTCTTTGTTTCGTCGTCAATAAGAAGGTCCAAGGGATACAGTAAACCTGAAGTGAAGCATCGGAATCTATATCAAGTGTCACAGGAATGGTTCTAAACATAGACACGGAAGAGTCAGTCTTCTTGTACTGATGTCGGCATTGTGCCTTTTCTATTTAATTCCGATGCTATTTCTTTGTTTCGTCGTCCATAAGAAGGTCAGAGGGATACAGTAAACCTGAAGTGAAGCATCGAAATCTATAACTAGTGACACAGGAATGGTTCAAAACATACACAGCAAGAAGTGTCAGTCTTGTTGTACTTAAGTCGGCATTGTGCCTTTTGTATTTAATTCCGATGCAATTACTGTGTTTCATCGTCAATAAGAAGGTCCAAGGGATACAGTAAAACTGAAGTGTTGCATCGGAAACCATAACTAGTGTCACAGGAATGGGTCAAAACATAGACAGTAGGAAGAGTCAGTCTTCTTGTACTTAAGTCGGCATTGTGCCTTTTGTATTTAATTCCGATGCAATTTCTGTGTTTCATCGTCAATAACAAGGTCCAAGGGGTACAGTAAACCTGAAGTGAAGCATCGGAATCTATAACTAGTGTCACAGAAATGGTTCAAATCATAGACAGTAAGAAGTGTCAATCTTCTTGTACTTAAGTCTGCATTGTGCCTTTTGTATTTAATTCCGATGCAATTTCTGTGTTTCTTCGTCAATAAGAAGGTCCAAGGTATACAGTAAACATACAGTGAAACATCGGAATCTAAAATTGGTCTCACAGGAAATGTTCAAATCATAGTCAGTAAGAAGAGTCAGTCTTCTTATACTTAAGTCGGCATTGTGATTTTTGTATATAATTCCGATGCACTTTCTGTGTTTCATCATCAATAAGAAGGTCCAAGGGATACAGTAAACATATAGTTTAGCATCGGAATCTAAAACTGGTCTCACAGGTAATGTTTACAACATAGTCAGTAAGAAGAATCAGTCTTCTTGTACATAAGTCTGCACTGTGCCGTTTGTATTTAATTCCGATGCAATTTCTGTGTTTCATCGTCAGTAAGAATGTCAGAGGGTTACAGTGAACCTGCAGTGAAGCATCGGAATCTATAACTAGTGTCACAGGAATGGTTCAAAACATAGACAGTAGGAAGAGTCAATCTTTTTGTACTTAAGTCGGCATTGCGCTTTTTCTATTTAATTCCGATGCAATTTCTGTGTTTCATCGTCAATAAGAATGTCAGAGGGATACAGTAAACCTGAAGTGAAGCATCGGAATCTAAAACCGGTCTCACAGGAAAGGCTCAAAGCATAGAGAGTAAGAAGAGCCAGTCATCTTGTATTTGAGTCGGCATTGTACCTTTTGTATTTAATTCCGATGCAATTTCTGTCTTTCAACGTCAATAAGAAGGTCAGAGGGATACAGTAAACCTGAAGTGAAACGTCTGAATCTATAACTAGCGTCACAGGAATGGTTAATACATAGACAGTAGGAAGAGTCAGTCTTCTTGTACATAAGCCGGCATTGTACTTTTTGTATTTAATTCCGATGCAAATTCTGTGTTTCATCGACAATAAGAACGTCCAAAGGATACAGTAAACCTGAAGTGAAGCTTCAGAATCTATAACAAGTGTCACAGGAATGGTTCAAAGCATAGACAGTAATTAGAGTCAGTCTTCTTGTACTTAAGTCGGCATTGTGCGTTTTGTACTTAATTCCGATGCAATTTCTGTGTTTCATCGTCAATAAGAGTGTCAGAGGGATACAGTAAACCTGAAGTGAAGCATCGGAATCTATAACTAGTGTCACAGGAATGGTTCAAAACATACACAGCAAGAAGAGTCAGTCTTCTTGTACTTATGTCGGCATTGTGCCTTTTGTATTTCATTCCGATGCAATTTCTGTGTTTCATCGTCAATAAGAGTGTCAGAGGGATACAGTAAACCTGAAGTGAAGCATCGGAATCTATAACTAGTGTCACAGGATTGGTTCAAAATATAGACAGTAGGAAGAGTCAGTCTTTTGTACTTAAGTCGGCATTGTGCCCTTTGTATTTAATTCTGGTGCAATTTCTGTGTTCCTTTGTCACTAAGATGGTCCAAGGGATACAGTAAACCTGAAATGAAGCATCGGAATCTAAAACTGGACTCACAGGAAATGTTCAAATCATAGTCAGTAAGAAGAGTCAGTCTTCTTATACTTAAGTCGGCTTTGTGCCTTTTGTATTTAATTCCGATGCAATTTCTGTGTTTCATCGTCAATAAGAAGGTCCAAGGGATACAGTAAACATATAGAGAAGCATCGGAATCTAAAACTGGTCTCACAGGAAATGTTCACAACATAGTCAGTAAGAAGAGTCAGTCTTCTTGTACTTAAGTCGGCACTGTGCCGTTTGTATTTATTTCCGTTGCAATTTCTGTGTTTCATCGTCAATGAGAATTTCAGAGATATACAGTAAACCTGAAGTGAAGCATCGGAATCTATAACTAGTGTCACAGAAATGGTTCAAAACATAGACAGTAGGAAGAGTCAGTCTTCTTCTACTTAAGTCGGCATTGTGCCTTTTCTATTTAATTCCGATGCAATTTCTGTGTTTCGTCTTCAATAAGAAGGTCCAAGGGATACAGTAAACCTGAAGTGAAGCATCGGAATCAATAACTAGTGTCAAAGGAGAGGTTCAAAACATAGACAGTTAGAAGAGTCAGTCTTCTTCTACATGAGTCGGCATTGTGCCTTTTGTATTTAATTCCGATGCAGTTTCTGTGCTTCATCCTAAACAAGAAGGTCCAAGGGATACAGTAAACATATAGTGAAGCATCGGAATCTAAATATGGTCTCACAGGAAATGTTCAATTCATAGTCAGTAAGAAGAGTCAGTCTTCTTGTACTTATGTCGGCATTGTGCCTTTTATATTTAATTCCGATGCAATTTCTGCGTTTCGTCGTCAATAAGAATGACCAAGGGATACAGTAAACCTGTAGTGAAGCATCGGAATCAAAAACCGGTCTGACAGGAAAGGTTATAAACTTAGAGAGTAAGAAGAGCCTGTCATTTTGTATTTGAATCGGCATTGTGCGTTTTGTATTTAATTCCGATGCAATTTCTGTGTTTCATCGTCAATAAGAAGGTCAGAGGGATACAGTAAACCGGAAGTGAAGCATCGGAATCTACAAGTAGTGTCACAGGAATTTTTAAAACATAGACAGTAGGAAGGGTCAGTCTTCTTGTACTTTAGTCGGTATTGTGCCTTTTGTATTTAATCCTGATTCAATTTCTGTGTTTCGTCGTCAATATGAAGGTCCAAGGAATACAGTAAACCTGAAGTGAAGCTTCGGAATCTATAACTAGTGTCACAGTAATTGCTCAAAACATACACAGTAACAAGAGTCAGTCTTCTTGTACTTAAGTCGTCATTGTGCTTTTTTGTATTTAATTCCGATGCAAATTCTGTGCTTCATCGTCAATAAGATGGTCCAAAGGATACAGTAAACCTGAAATGTATCTTCGGAATCTATAACTAGTGTCACATTAATGGTTCAAAAATTAGACAGTAAGAAGAGTCAGTCTTCTTGTACTTAAGTCGGAATTGTGCCTTTTGTATTTACTTCCGATGCAATTTCTGTGTTTCATCGTCAATAAGAAGGTCAGAGGGATACAGTAAACGTGAAGTGAAGCATCGGAATCTATAACTAGAGTCACAGGAATGGTTAAAAACATAGACAGTAGGAAGAGTCAGTCTTCTTGTACTTACGTCGGCATTGTGCTTTTTCTATTTAATTCCGATGCAATTTCTGTCTTTCGTCGTCAATAAGAAGGTCAGAGGGATACAGTAAACCTGAAGTGAAGCATCGGAATCTATAACTAGTTTCACTGGAATGGTTCAAAACATACACAGCAAGAAGAGTCAGTCTTCTTGTACTTAAGTCGGCATTGCGCATTTTGTATTTTATTCCGATGCAATCTCTGTGTTTCATCGTCAATAAGAAGGTCCAACGGATACAGTAAACATATAGTGAAGCATCGGAATCTAAAAGTGGTCTCACAGGAAATGTTCACAACATAGTTAGTAAGAAGAGTCAGTCTTCTTGTACTTATGTCTGCATTGTGCCCTTTCTATTTAATTCCGATGCAATTTCTGTGTTTTGTCGTCAATAAGAAGTTCCAAGGGATACAGTAAACCTGAAGTGAAGCATCGGAATCTATATCTATTGTCACAGGAAATGTTCAAAACATAGACAGTAAGAAGAGACAGTCTTCTTGTACATGAGTCGGCATTGTGCCTTTTGTATTTAATTCCGATGCAATTACTGTGTTTCATCGTCAATAAGAAGGTCAGAGGGATACAGTAAACCTGAAGTGAAGCATCGGAATCTATAACTAATGTCACAGGAATAGTTCAAAACATACACAGCAAACAGAATCAGTCTTCTTGTACTTAAGTCGGCATTGTGCCTTTTATATTTAATTCCAATGCGATTTCTGTGTTTCATCGTCACCAAGAAGGTCAAAGGGATACAGTAAACATATAGTGAAGCGTCGGAATGTAAAACTGGTCTCACAGGAAATGTTCAAATCATAGTCAGTAAGAAGAGTCAGTCTTCTTGTACTTATGTCGGCATTGTGCCTTTTCTATTTAATTCCGATGCATCTTCTGTGTTTCGTCGTCAATAAGAAGGTCCATGGGATACAGTGAACCTGAAGTGAAGCATCGGAATCTAAAACCCGTCTCACAGGATAAGTTCAAAACATAGAGAGTAAGAAGAGCCAGTCAATTTGTATTTGAGTCGGCATTGTGCCTTTTCAGTTTAATTCCGATGCAATTTCTGTGTTTCATCGTCAACAAGAAGGTCAGAGGGATGCAGTAAACCTGTAGTGAGCATCGGAATCTATAACTAGTGTCACAGGAATGGTTAAAACATAGACAGTAGGAAGGGTCAGTCTTCTTGTACTTAAGTCGGAATTGTGCCTTTTGTATTTAATCCTGATTCAATTTCAATTTTTCGGCGTCAATAAGATGGTCCAAGGGATACAGTAAACCTGAAGTGAAGCATCGGAATCTATAACTAGTTTCACAGGAATGGTTCAAAACATACACAGCAAGAAGAGTCAGTCTTCTTGTACTTAAGTCGGCATTGCGCATTTTGTATTTTATTCCGATGCAATCTCTGTGTTTCATCGTCAATAAGAAGGTCCAAGGGATACAGTAAACCTGAAGTGAAGCATCGGAATCTATAACTAGTGTCACAGGAATGGTTCAAAACATAGACAGTCGGAAGACTCAGTCTTCTTGTACTTAAGTCGGCATTGTGCCTTTTGTATTTAATTCCGATGCAAATTCTGTGTTTCATCGTCAATAAGAAGGTCCAAGGGATACAGTAAACATATAGTGAAGCATCGGAATCTAAAACTGGTCTCACAGGAAATGTTCAAATCACACTCAGTAAGAAGAGTCAGTCTTCTTATACTTAAGTCGGCAATGTGCCTTTTCTACTTAATTCCGATGCAATTTCTGTGTTTCGCCGTCAATAAGAAGGTCCACGAGTTGCAGTAAACCTGAAGTGAAAAATCGGAATCTAAAAGCTGTCTCACAGGAAAGGTTCAAAACATAGAGAGTATGAAGAGCCAGTCATCATGTATATGAGTCGGCATTGTGCCTTTTGTATTTAATTCCGATGCAATTTCTGTGTTTCATCGTCAATATCAAGGTCCAAGGGGTACAGTAAACCTGAAGTGATGCATCGGAAGCTATAACAAGTGTCACAGGAATGGTTAAAACATAGACAGTAGGAAGGGTCAGTCTTCTTGTACTTTAGTCGGTATTGTGCCTTTTGTATTTAATCCTGATTCAATTTCTGTGTTTCGTCGTCAATATGAAGGTCCAAGGAATACAGTAAACCTGAAGTGAAGCATCGGAATCTATAACTAGTGTCAAAGGAGAGGTTCAAAACTTAGACAGTTAGAAGAGTCAGTCTTCTTCTACTTAAGTCGGCATTGTGCCTTTTCTATTTAATTCCGATGCAATTTCTGTCTTTCGTCTTCAATAAGAAGGTCCAAGGGATACAGTAATCCTGAAGTGAAGCATCGGAATCTATAACTAGTGTCACAGGAGTGGTTAAAAACATAGTCAGTAAGAAGAGTCAGTCTTCTTGTACTTAAGTCATCATTATGCATTTTCTATTTAATTCCGATGCAATTTCTGTCTTTCGTCGTCAATAAGAAGGTCAGAGGGATACAGTAAACCTGAAGTGAAGCATCGGAATCTATAATTAGTTTCACAGGAATGGTTCAAAACATACACAGCACGAAGAGTCAGTCTTCTTGTACTTAATTCGGCATTGCGCATTTTGTATTTTATTCCGACGCAATCTCTGTGTTTCATCGTCAATAAGAAGGTCCAAGGGATACAGTAAACCTGAAGTGAAGCTTCGGAATCTATAACTAGTGTCACAGGAATGGTTCAAAACATAGACAGTCGGAAGACTCAGTCTTCTCGTACTTAAGTCGGCATTGTGCCTTTTGTATTTAATTCCGATGCAAATTCTGTGTTTCATCGTCAATAAGAAGGTCCAAGGGATACAGTAAACATATAGTGAAGCATCGGAATCTAAAACTGGTCTCACAGGAAATGTTCAAATCATACTCAGTTAGAAGAGTCAGTCTTCTTATACTTAAGTCGGCAATGTGCCTTTTCTACTTAATTCCGATGCAATTTCTGTGTTTCGTCGTCAATAAGAAGGTCCACGAGTTGCAGTAAACCTGAAGTGAAACATCGGAATCTAAAAGCGGTCTCACAGGAAAGGTTCAAAACATAGAGAGTAAGAAGAGCCAGTCATCATGTATATGAGTCGGCATTGTGCCTTTTGTATTTAATTCCGATGCAATTTCTGTGTTTCATCGTCAATAACAAGGTCCAAGGGATACAGTAAACATATAGTGTATCTTCGGAATCTAAAACTGGTCTCACAGGAGATGTTCAAATCATAGTCAGTAAGAAGAGTCAGTCTTCTTATACTTAAGTCGGCTTTGTGCCTTTTGTATTTAATTCCGATGCAATTTCTGTGTTTCACCCACATTAAGAAGGTCCAAGGGATACAGTAAACATATAGTGAAGCATCGGAATCTAAAAGTGGTCTCACAGGAAATGTTCTCAACATAGTTAGTAAGAAGAGTCAGTCTTCTTGTACTTAAGTCGGCACTGTGCCGTTTGTATTTAATTCCGATGCAATGTCTGTGTTTCATCGTTAATAAGAATGTCAGAGGGATACAGTAAAACCTGAAGTGAAGCATCGGAATCTATGACTAGTGTCACAGGAATGGTTCAAAACATAGACAGTAGGAAGAGTCAGTCTTCTTGTACTTATGTCTGCATTGTGCCCTTTCTATTTAATTCCGATGCAATTTCTGTGTTTTGTCGTCAATAAGAAGGTCCAAGGGATACAGTAAACCTGAAGTGAAGCATCGGAATCTATTTCTAGTGTCACAGGAAAGGTTCAAAACATAGACAGTAAGAAGAGACAGTCTTCTTGTACATGAGTCGGCATTGTGCCTTTTGTATTTAATTCCGATGCTATTTCTGTGTTTCATCGTAAACAAGGAGGTCCAAGGGATACAGTAAACATATAGTGAAGCATCGGAATCTAAATATGGTCTCACAGGAAATGTTCAATTCATAGTCAGTAAGAAGAGTCAGTCTTCTTGTACTTATGTCGGCATTGTGCCTTTTACATTTAATTCCGATGCAATTTCTGCGTTTCATCGTCAATAAGAATGACCAAGGGATACAGTAAACCTGTAGTGAAGCATCGGAATCAAAAACCGGTCTGACAGGAAAGATTCTAAACATAGAGAGTAAGAAGAGCATGTCATTTTGTATTTGAATCGGCATTGTGCCTTTTGTATTTAATTCCGATGCAATTTCTGTGTTTCATCGTCCATAAGAAGGTCAGAGGGATATAGTAAACCGGAAGTGAAGCATCGGAATCTATAACTAGTGTCACAGGAATGGTTAAAACATAGACAGTAGGAAGGGTCAGTCTTCTTGTACTTAAGTCGGAATTGTGCCTTTTGTATTTAATCCTGATTCAATTTCTGTTTTTCGGCGTCAATAAGATGGTCCAAGGGATACAGTAAACCTGAAGTGAAGCATCGGAATCTATAACTAGTGTCACAGGAATCTTTCAAAACATAGACAGTAAGAAGAGTCAGTCGTCTTGTACTTAAGTCGGCTTTGTGCCTTTTGTATTTAATTCCGATGCTATTTCTGTGTTTCATCGTCGATAAGAAGGTCCAAGGGATACAGTAAACCTGAAGTGAAGCATCGGAATCTATAACTAGTGTCACAGGAATGGTTCAAAACATAGACAGTATGAAGAGTCAGTCCTCTTGTACTTAAGTCGGCATTGTGCCTTTTGTATTTAAATCCGATGCAATTTCTGTGTTTCATCGTCAATAAGAGTGTCAGAGGGATACAGTAAACCTGAAGTGAAGCATCGGAATCTATAACTAGTGTCACGGGAATGGTTCAAAACATAGACACGTACGAGTCAGTCTTCTTGTACTTAAGTCGGCATTGTGCCTCTTCTATTTATTTCCGATGCAATTTCTGTTTTTCGTCGTCAATAAGATGGTCCAAGGGATACAGTAAACCTGAAGAGAAGCTTCGGAATCTATAACTAGAGTCACAGGAATGGTTCAAAACGTAGACAGTAGGAAGAGTCAGTCTTCTTGTACTTAAGTCGGCATTGTGCCTTTTGTATTTAATTCCGATGCAATTTCTGTGTTTCATCGTCAATACGAGTGTCAGAGGGATACAGTAAACCTGAAGTGAAGCATCGGAATCTATAACTAGTGTCACAGGAATGGTTCAAAGCATAGACAGTAATAAGAGTCAGTCTTCTTGTACTTAAGTCGGCATTGTGCCTTTTGTATTTAATTCCGATGCAATTTCTGTGTTTCATCGTCAATAACAAGGTCCAAGGGATACAGTAAGCCTGAAGTGAAGCATCGGAATCTATAACTAGTGTCACAGGAATGGTTCAAAACATAGACAGTAAGAAGAGTCAGTCTTCTTGTACTTAAGTCGGCATTGTGCCTTTTGTATTTAATTCCGATACAATTTCTGTGTTCCATCGTCAACAAAAAGGTCCCAGGGATACAGTAAACATATAGTGAAGCATCGGAATCTAAAACTGGTCTCACAGGAAATGTTCACAACATAGTCAGTAAGAAGAGTCAGACTTCTTGTACTTAAGTCGGCACTGTGCCGTTTGTATTTAATTCCGATGCAATTTCTGTGTTTCGTCGTCAATAAGAATAACCAAGGGATACAGTAAACCTGTAGTGAAGCATCGGAATCAAAAACCGGTCTCACAGGAAAGGTTCTAAACATAGGGAGTAAGAAGAGCCTGTCATTTTGTATTTGAATCGGCATTGTGCCTTTTGTATTTAATTCCGATGCAATTTCTGTGTTTCATCGTCAATACGAAGGTCAGAGGCATACAGTAAACCTGAAGTGAAGCATCGGAATCTATAACTAATGTCACAGGAATGGTTCAAAACATACACAGCAAACAGAATCAGTCTTCTTGTACTTAAATCGGCATTGTGCCTTTTGTATTTAATTCCGATGCGATTTCTGTGTTTCATCGTCAACAAGAAGGTCAAAGGGATACAGTAAACATATAGTGAAGCGTCGGAATGTAAAGCTGGTCGCACAGGAAATGTTCAAATGATAGTCAGTAGGAAGGGTCAGTCTTCTTGTACTTTAGTCGGTATTGTGCCTTTTGTATTAAATCCTGATTCAATTTCTGTGTTTCGTCGTCAATATGAAGGTCCAAGGAATACAGTAAACCTGAAGTGAAGCATCGGAATCTATAACTAGTGTCACAGGAATGGTTCAAAACATAGACAGTAAGAAAAGTCAGTCTTCTTGTACTTATGTCGGCATTGTGCCTTTTGTATTTAACTCTGATGCTGTTTCTGTGTTTCATCGTCGATCAGAAGGTCCAAGGTATACAGTAAACCTGAAGTGAAGCATCGGAATCTATAACTAGTGTCACAGGAATTGCTCAAAACATAGACAGTAACAAGAGTCAGTCTTCTTGTACTTAAGTAGTCATTGTGCCTTTTGTATTTAATTCCGATGCAAATTCTGTGCTCCATCGTCAATAAGATGGTCCAAAGGATACAGTAAACCTGAAGGGAATCTTCGGAATCTATAACTAGTGTCACAATAATTGTTCAAAAATTAGACAGTAAGAAGAGTCAGTCTTCTTGTACTTACGTCGGCATTGTGCCTTTTGTATTTAATTCCGATGCAATTTCGGTGTTTCATCGTCAATAAGAGTGTCAGAGGGATACAGTAAACCTGAAGTGAAGCATCGGAATCTATAACTAGTGTCACAGGAAAGGTACAAAACATAGACAGTAGGAAGAGTCATCTTCAATTTTTTGGTCCTGTCCTCCTCAGTTGCGCGTAATACTACGGTGTGTTGATGATTTTCACTTATGGACCGTCTGACAGCAACTAAATAAAACACAATTTTATTGCCATACGCGTTTCGCCTTTATTTTCTGCAAGGCATCATCAGTGGCAGGTTGCGTAGACAGTTTCTTACATATTACGCTCCTGTTACATTTTTGGTCTTATTCTTCTTCCCATGAGCGCCAATTTGCTGTTTTTCTGCATTCCACATCACTATGCACTGAACGCTTTTTTTGGCACTAAAATTGTGTCTTATTCAGTTGCTGTCAGACGGTCCATAAGTGAAAAATCATCAACACACCGTAGTAGGAAGAGTCAGTCTTCTTGTACATAAGTCTGCATTGTGCCCTTTCTATTTAATTCCGATGCAATTTCTGTGTTTCGTCGTCAATAAGAAGGCCCAAGGGATACAGTAAACCTGAAGTGAAGCGTCGGAATCTATATCTAGTGTCACAGGAAAGGTTCAAAACATAGACAGTAAGAAGAGTCAGTCATATTGTACATGAATTGGCATTGTGCCTTTTGTATTTAATTCCGATGCAATTACTGTGTTTCATCGTCAATAAGAAGGTCAGAGGCATACAGTAAACCTGAAGTGAAGCATCGGAATCTATAACTAATGTCACAGGAATGGTTCAAAACATACACAGCAAACAGAATCAGTCTTCTTGTACTTAAATCGGCATTGTGCCTTTTGTATTTAATTCCGATGCGATTTCTGTGTTTCATCGTCAACAAGAAGGTCAAAGGGATACAGTAAACATATAGTGAAGCGTCGGAATGTAAAGCTGGTCGCACAGGAAATGTTCAAATGATAGTCAGTAGGAAGAGTCAGTCTTCTTGTACTTATGTCGGAATTGTGCCTTTTCTATTTAATTCCGATGCAATTTCTGTGTTTCGTCATCAATAAGAAGGTCCATGGGATACAGTAAACCTGAAGTGAAGCATCGGAATCTAAAACCCGTCTCACAGGAAAAGTTCAAAACATAGAGAGTAAGAAGAGCCAGTCATTTTGTATTTGAGTCGGCATTGTGCCTTTTGTATTTAATTCCGATGCAATTTCTGTGTTTCATCGTCAACAAGAAGGTCAGAGGGATACAGTAAACCTGTGGTGAAGCATCGGAATCTATAACTAGTGTCACAGGAATGGTTAAAACATAGACAGTAGGAAGTGTCAGTCTTCTTGTACTTAAGTCGGAATTGTGCCTGTTGTATTTAATCCTGATTCAATTTCTGTGTTTCGTCGTCAATAAGATGGTCCAAGGGATACAGTAAACCTGAAGTGAGGCATCGGAATCTATAACTAGTGTCACAGGAATGGTTCAAAACATAGACAGTAGGAAGAGTCAGTCTTCTTGTACTTAAGTCGGCTTTGTGCTTTTTCTATTTACTTCCGATGCAATTTCTGTGTTTCGTCGTCAATAAGAAGGTCAGAGGGATACAGTAAACCTGTAGTGAAGCATCGGAATCTATAACTAGTTTCACAGGAATGGTTCAAAACATACACAGCAAGAAGAGTCAGTCTTCTTGTACTTACGTCGGCATTGTGCATTTTGTATTTAATTCCGATGCAATCTCTGTGTTTCATCGTCAATAAGAAGGTCCAAGGGATACAGTAAACCTGAAGTGAAGCATCGGAATCTATAACTAGTGTCACAGGAATGGTTCAAAACATAGACAGTCGGAAGGGTCAGTCTTCTTGTACTTATGTCGGCATTGTTCCTTTTCTATTGAATTCCGATGCAAATTCTGCGTTTCATCGTCAATAAGAAGGTCCAAGGGATACAGTAAACATATAGTGAAGCATCGGAATCTAAAACTGGTCTCACAGGAAATGTTCAAATCATACTCAGTAAGAAGAGTCAGTCTTCTTATACTTAAGTCGGCTTTGTGCCTTTTGCATTTAATTCCGATGCAATTTCTGTGTTTTATCCTCATTAAGAAGGTCCAAGGGATACAGTAAACATATAGTGAAGAATCGGAATCGAAATGTGGTCTCACAGGAAATGTTCACAACATAGTCAGTAAGAAGAGTCAGTCTTCATTTACTTAAGTCGGCACTGTGCCGTTTGTATTTAATTCCGATGCAATTTCTGTGTTTCATCGTCAATAAGAATGTCAGAGGGATACAGTAAAACCTGAAGTGAAGCATCGGAATCTATAACTAGTGTCACAGGAATGGTTCAAAACATAGACAGTAGGAAGAGTCAGTCTTCTTGTACATAAGTCGGCATTGTGCCCTTTCTATTTAATTCCGATGCAATTTCTGTGTTTCGTCGTCAATACGAAGGTCCAAGGGATACAGTAAACCTGAAGTGAAGCATCGGAATCTATATCTAGTGTCACAGGAAAGGTTCAAACCATAGACAGTAAAAAGAGACAGTCTTCTTGTACATGAGTCGGAATTGTGCCTTTTGTATAGAAATCCGATGCAATTTCTGTGTTTCATCGTCAATAAGTGTGTCAGAGGGATACAGTAAACCTGAAGTGAAGCATCGGAATCTATAACTAATGTCACAGGAATGGTTCAAAACATACACAGCAAACAGAATCAGTCGTCTTGTACTTAAGTCGGCGTTGTGCCTTTTGTATTTAATTCCGATGCGATTTCTGTGTTTCATCGTCAACAAGAAGGTCAAAGGGATACAGTAAACATATAGTAAAGCGTCGGAATTTAAAACTGGTCTCACAGGAAATGTTCAAATCATAGTCAGTAAGAAGAGTCAGTCTTATTGTACTTATGTCGGCATTGTGCCTTTTCTATTTAATTCCGATGCAATTTCTGTGTTTCGTCGTCAATAAGAAGGTCAGAGGGCTACAGTTAACCTGAAGTGAAGCATCGGAATCTAAAACCCGTCTCACAGGAAAAGTTCAAAACATAGAGAGTAAGAAGAGCCAGTCATTTTGTATTTGAGTCGGCATTGTGCCTTTTGTATTTAATTCCGATGCAATTTCTATGTTTCATCGTCAACAAGAGGGTCAGAGGGATACAGTAAACCTTTAGTGAAGCATCGGAATCTATAACTAGTGCCACAGGAATGGTTAAAACATAGACAGTAGGAAGGGTCAGTCTTCTTGTACTTAAGTCGGAATTGTGCCTTTTGTATTTAATCCTGATTCAATTTCTGTGTTTCGTCGTCAATAAGATGGTCCAAGGGATACAGTAAACCGGAAGTGAAGCATCGGAATCTATAATAGTGTCACAGGAATGGTTCAAAACATAGACAGTAAGAAGAGTCAGTCGTCTTGTACTTAAGTCGGCTTTGTGCCTTTTGTATTTAATTCCGATGCTATTTCTGTGTTTCATCGTCGATAAGAAGGTCCAAGGGATACAGTAAACCTGAAGTGAAGCATCGGAATCTACAACTAGTGTCACAGGAATTGCTCAAAGCATAGGCAGTAAGAAGAGTCAGTCTTCTTGTACTTAAGTCGACATTGTGCCTTTTGTATATAATTCCGATGCAAATTCTTTGTTTCATCGTCAATAAGAAGGTCCAAAGGATACAGTAAACCTGAAGTGAAGCTTCGGAATCTATAACTAGTGTCACAGGAATGGTTCAAACATAGACAGTAAGAAGAGTCAGTCTTCTTGTACTTAAGTCGGCATTGTGCCTTTTGTATAGAAATCCGATGCAATTTCTGTGTTTCATCGTCAATAAGTGTGTCAGAGGGATACAGTAAACCTGAAGTGAAGCATCGGAATCTATAATTAATGTCACAGGAATGGTTCAAAACATACACAGCAAACAGAATCAGTCGTCTTGTACTTAGGTCGGCATTGTGCCTTCTGTATTTAATTCGGATGCGATTTCTGTGTTTCATCGTCAACAAGAAGGTCAAAGGGATACAGTAAACATACAGTGAAGCGTCGGAATGTAAAACTGGTCTCACAGGAATTGTTCAAATCATAGTCAGTAAGAAGAGTCAGTCTTCTTGTACTTATGTCGGCATTGTGCCTTTTCTATTTAATTCCGATGCAATTTCTGTGTTTCGTCGTCAATAAGAAGGTCAGAGGGCTACAGTTAACCTGAAGTGAAGCATCGGAATCTAAAACCCGTCTCACAGGAAAAGTTCAAAACATAGAGAGTAAGAAGAGCCAGTCATTTTGTATTTGAGTCGGCATTGTGCCTTTTGTATTTAATTCCGATGCAATTTCTGTGTTTCATCGTCAACAAGAAGGTCAGAGGGATACAGTAAACCTTTAGTGAAGCATCGGAATCTATAACTAGTGCCACAGGAATGGTTAAAACATTGACAGTAGGAAGGGTCAGTCTTCTTGTACTTAAGTTGGAATTTTGCCTTTTGTATTTAATCCTGATTCAATTTCTGTGTTTCGTCGTCAATAAGATGGTCCAAGGGATACAGTAAACCGGAAGTGAAGCATCGGAATCTATAACTAGTGTCACAGGAATGGTTCAAAACATAGACAGTAAGAAGAGTCAGTCTTCTTCTACTTAAGTCGGCATTTTGCCTTTTGTATTTATTTCCGATGCAATTTCTGTGTTTCATCGTCAATAAGAAGGTCAGAGGGATACAGTAAACGTGAAGTGAAGCATCGGAATCTATAACTAGTGTCACAGGAATGGTTCAAAACATAGACAGTAAGAAGAGTCAGTCTTCTTGTACTTAAGTCGGCATTGTGCCTTTAGTATTTAATTCCGATGCAATTTCTGTGTTTAATCGTCAATAAAGGTGTCAGAGGGATACAGTAAACCTGAAGTGAAGCATCGGAATCTATAACTAGTGTCACAGGAATGGTTCAAAACATAGACAGTAAGAAGAGTCAGTCTTCTTGTACTTAAGTCGGCATTGTGCCTTTTGTATTTAATTCCGATGCAATTTCTGTTTTTCATCGTCAATAAGAAGGTCAGAGGGATACAGTAAACCTGACGTGAAGCATCGGAATCTAACACCGGTCTCACAGGAAAGTTTCAAAACATAGAGAGTAAGAAGAGCCAGTCATCTTGAATTTGAGTCGGCATTGTGCCTTTAGTATTTAATTCCGATGCAATTTCTGTGTTTTATCGTCAATAGGAAGGTCAGAGGGATACAGTAAACGTGAAGTGAAGCATCGGAATCTATAACTAGTGTCACAGGAATGGTTAAAACATAGAGAGTATGAAGAGTCAGTCTTCTTGTACTTAAGTCGGCATTGTGCCTTTCTATTTAATTCCGATGCAATTTCTGTGTTTCATCGTCAATAACAAGGTCCAAGGGATACAGAAACCTGAAGTGAAGCATCGGAATCTATAACTAGTGTCACAGGAATGGTTCAAAACATAGACTGTAAGAAGAGTCAGTCTTCTTGTACTTAAGTCGGCATTGTGCCTTTTGTATTTAATTCCGATGCAATTTCTGTTTTTCATCGTCAATAAGAAGGTCCAAGGGATACAGTAAACATATAGTGAAACATCGGAATCTAAAACTGGTCTCACAGGAAATGTTCAAATCATAGTCACTAAGAAGAGTCAGTCTTCTTGTACTTATGTCTGCATTGTGCCTTTTCTATTTAATTCCGATGCAATTTCTGTGTTTCGTCGTCAATAGGAAGGTCCAAGGGACACAGTAAACCGGAAGTGAAGCATCGGAATCTAAAACCCGTCTCGCAGGAAAAGTTCAAAGCATAGAGAGTAAGAAGAGCCAGTCATCTTGTATTTGAGTCGGCATTGTACCTTTTGTATTTAATTCCGATGCAATTTCTGTGTTTCATCGTCAATAAGAAGGTCAGAGGGATACAGTAAACCTGATGTGAAGCATCGGAATGTATAACTAGAGGCACAGGATGGTTCAAAACATAGACAGTAGGAAGAGTCAGTCTTCTTGTACTTGAGTTGGCATTGTGCCTTTTGTATTTAATTCTGATGCAATTTCTGTTTTTCATCATCAATAAGAAGGTCCAACTGATACAGTAAACCTGAAGTGAAGCTTCGGAATCCATGACTAGTGTCACAGAATGGTTCAAAACATAGACAGTAAGAAGAGTCAGTCTTCTTGTACTTAAACCGGCATTGTGATTTTTGTATTTAATTCCGATGTAATTTCTGTGTTTCATAGTCAATAAGAGTGGCAGAGGGATACAGTAAACCTGAAGTGAAGCATCGGAATCTATAACTAGTGTCACACAATAGGTTCAAAACATAGACAGAAAGAAGAGTCAGTCTTCTTGTACTTAAGTTGGCATTTTGCCTTTTGTATTTATTTCCGATGCAATTTCTGTGTTTCATCGTCAATAAGAAGGTCTGAGGGATACAGTAAACGTGAACTGAAGCATCGGAATCTATAACTAGTGTCACAGGAATGGTTCAAAACATAGACAGTAAGAAGAGTCAGTCTTCTTGTACTTAAGCCGGCATTGTGCCTTTAGTATTTAATTCCGATGCAATTTCTGTGTTTAATCGTCAATAAAAGTGTCAGAGGGATACAGTAAACCTGACGTGAAGCATCGGAATCTATAACAAGTGTCACATTAATAGTTCAAAACATAGACAGTTGGAAGAGTCAGTCTTCTTGTACTTGAGTCAGCATTGTGCCTTTTCTAATTAATTCCGATGCAATTCCTGTGCTTCGTCGTCAATAAGAAGGTCCAAGGGATACAGTAAACCTGAAGTGAAGCATCGGAATCTAAAACCGGTCTCACAGGGAAGTTTCAAAACATAGAGAGTAAGAAGAGCCGGTCATCTTGTATTTGAGTCGGTATTGTGCCTTTTGTATTTAATTCCGATGCAATTTCTGTGTTTCATCGTCAATAAGAAGGTCAGAGGGATACAGTAAACGTGAAGTGAAGCATCGGAATCTATAACTAGTGTCACAGGAATGGTTAAAACATAGAGAGTATGAAGAGTCAGTCTTCTTGTACTTAAGTCGGCATTGTGCCTTTTCTATTTAATTCCGATGCAATTTCTGTGTTTCGTCGTCAATAAGAAGGTCCAAGGGATACAGTAAACCTTAAGTGGAGCATCGGAATCAACATATAGTGTCACAGGAATGGTTGAAAACATAAACACGGAAGAGTCAGTCTTCTTGTACTTATGTCGGCATTGTGCATTTTGTATTTAATTCAGATGCAATTTCTGTGTTTCATCGTCAATAACAAGGTCCAATGGATACAGAAAACCTGAAGTGAAGCATCGGAATCTATAACTAGTGTCACAGGAATGGTTAAAACATAGACAGTAGGAAGAGTCAGTCTTCTTGTACTTAAGTGGGCATAGTGCCCTTTGTATTTAATTCCGATGCAATTTCTGTGTTTCATCGTCAATAAGAAGGTCAGAGGGATACAGTAAACGTGAAGTGTAGCATCGGAATCTATAACTAGTGTCACACGAATGGTTCAAAACATAGACAGTAGAAAGAGTCAGTCTTCTTGTACTTAAGTCGGCATTGTGCCTTTTCTATTTAATTCCGTTGCAATTTCTGTGTTTCGTAGTCAATAAGAAGGTCAGAGGGATACAGTAAACCTGAAGTGAAGCATCGGAATCTATAACTAGTTTCACAGGAATGGTTCAAAACATACAGAGCAAGAAGAGTCAGTCTTCTTGTACTTAAGTCGGCATTGTGCATTTTGTATTTAATTCCGATGCAATTTCTGTGTTTCATCGTCAATAAGAAGGTCCAAGGGATTCAGTAAACCTAAAGTGATGCATCGGAATCTATAACTAGTGTCACAGGAATGGTTCAAATCATAGACAGTCGGAAGAGTCAGACTTCTTGTACTTAAGTCGGCATTGTGCCCGTTGTATTTAATTCCGATGCAATTTCTGTGTTTCATCGTCAATAACAAGGTCCAAGGGATACAGTAAACCTGAAGTGAAATATCAGAAACTATAACTAGTGTCACAGGAATGGCTCAGAACACAGACAGTAAGAAGAGTCAGTCTTCTTGCACTTAAGTCGGCCTTGTGCCTTTTGTATTTAAATCCGTTGCAAATTCTGTGTTTCATCGTCAATAAGAAGGGCCAAGGGATACAGTAAACATATAGTGAAGCATCGGAATCTAAAACTGGTCTCACAGGAAATGTTTAAATCATAGTCAGTAAGAAGAGTCAGTCTTCTTATACTTAAGTCGGCATTGTGCCTTTTCTACTTATTTCCGATGCAATTTCTGTGTTTCGTCGTCAATAAGAAGGTCCACGGGATACAGTAAACCTGAAGTGAAGCATCGGAATCTCAAACCGGACTCACAGGAAAGATTCAAAGCATGGAGAGTAAGAAGAGCCAGTCAACATGTATTTGAGTCGGCATTGTGCCTTTTGTATTTAATTCCGATGCAATTTGTGTGTTTCATCGTCAATAACAAGGTCCAAGGGATACAGTAAACCTGAAGTGAAGCATCGGAATCTATAACTAGTGTCACAGGAATGGTTCAAATCATAGACAGTAAGATGAGTCTGTCTTCTTGTACTTAAGTCGGCATTGTGCCTTTTGTATTTAATTCCGATGCAATTTCTGTGTTTCATCGTCAATAAGAACGTCCAAGGGATACAGTAAACATATAGTGAAGCATCGGAATCTAAAACTGGTCTCACAGGAAATGTTCAAATCATAGTCTGTAAGAAGAGTCAGTCTTCTTGTACTTATGTCTGCATTGTGCCTTTTCTATTTAATTCCGATGCAATTTCTGTGTTTCGTCGTCAATAAGAAGGTCCAAGGGATATAGTAAACCGAAAGTAAAGAATCGGAATCTAAAACCCGTCTCACAGGAAAAGTTCAAAGCATAGAGAGTAAGAAGAGCCGGTCATCTTGTATTTGAGTCGGCATTGTGCCTTTTGTATTTAATTCCGATTCAATTTCTGTTTTTCATCGTGAATAAGAAGGTCAGGGGGATACAGTAAACCTGAAGTGAAGCATCGGAATGTATAACTAGAGTCACAGGATGGTTCAAAACATAGACAGTAGGAAGAGTCAGTCTTCTTGTACTTGAGTTGGCATTGTGCCTTTTGTATTTAATTCTGATGCAATTTCTGTTTTTCATCATCAATAAGAAGGTCCAACTGATACAGTAAACCTGAAGTGAAGCTTCGGAATCCATGACTAGTGTCACACAATAGGTTCAAAACATAGACAGAAAGAAGAGTCAGTCTTCTTGTACTTAAGTCGGCATTTTGCCTTTTGTATTTATTTCCGATGCAATTTCTGTGTTTCATCGTCAATAAGAAGGTCAGAGGGATACAGTAAACGTGAAGTGAAGCATCGGAATCTATAACTAGTGTCACAGGAATGGTTAAAACATAGAGAGTATGAAGAGTCAGTCTTCTTGTACTTAAGTCGGCATTGTGCCTTTTCTATTTAATTCCGATACAATTTCTGTGTTTCATCGTCAATAAGAATGTCCAAGGGATTCAGTAAACCTAAAGTGATGCATCGGAATCTATAACTAGTGTCACAGGAATGGTTCAAAGCATAGACAGTCGGAAGAGTCAGACTTCTTGTACTTAAGTCGGCATTGTGCCCGTTTTATTTAATTCCGATGCAATTTCTGTGTTTCATCGTCAATAACAAGGTCCAAGGGATACAGTAAACCTGAAGTGAAGCTTCGGAATCCATGACTAGTGTCACAGAATGGTTCAAAACATAGACAGTAAGAAGAGTCAGTCTTCTTGTACTTAAACCAGCATTGTGATTTTTGTATTTAATTCCGATGTAATTTCTGTGTTTCATAGTCAATAAGAGTGGCAGAGGGATACAGTAAACCTGAAGTGAAGCATCGGAATCTATAACTAGTGTCACACAATAGGTTCAAAACATAGACAGAAAGAAGAGTCAGTCTTCTTGTACTTAAGTTGGCATTTTGCCTTTTGTATTTATTTCCGATGCAATTTCTGCGTTTCATCGTCAATAAGAAGGTCTGAGGGATACAGTAAACGTGAACTGAAGCATCGGAATCTATAACTAGTGTCACAGGAATGGTTCAAAACATAGACAGTAAGAAGAGTCAGTCTTCTTGTACTTAAGCCGGCATTGTGCCTTTAGTATTTAATTCCGATGCAATTTCTGTGTTTAATCGTCAATAAAAGTGTCAGAGGGATACAGTAAACCTGACGTGAAGCATCGGAATCTATAACAAGTGTCACATTAATGGTTCAAAACATAGACAGTTGGAAGAGTCAGTCTTCTTGTACTTGAGTCAGCATTGTGCCTTTTCTAATTAATTCCGATGCAATTTCTGTGCTTCGTCGTCAATAAGAAGGTCCAAGGGATACAGTAAACCTGAAGTGAAGCATCGGAATCTAAAACCGGTCTCACAGGGAAGTTTCAAAACATAGAGAGTAAGAAGAGCCGGTCATCTTGTATTTGAGTCGGTATTGTGCCTTTTGTATTTAATTCCGATGCAATTTCTGTGTATCATCGTCAATAAGAAGGTCAGAGGGATACAGTAAACGTGAAGTGATGCATCGGAATCTATAACTAGTGTCACAGGAATGGTTAAAACATAGAGAGTATGAAGAGTCAGTCTTCTTGTACTTAAGTCGGCATTGTGCCTTTTCTATTTAATTCCGATGCAATTTCTGTGTTTCGTCGTCAATAAGAAGGTCCAAGGGATACAGTAAACCTTAAGTGGAGCATCGGAATCAACATATAGTGTCACAGGAATGGTTGAAAACATAAACACGGAAGAGTCAGTCTTCTTGTACTTATGTCGGCATTGTGCATTTTGTATTTAATTCAGATGCAATTTCTGTGTTTCATCGTCAATAACAAGGTCCAATGGATACAGAAAACCTGAAGTGAAGCATCGGAATCTATAACTAGTGTCACAGGAATGGTTAAAACATAGACAGTAGGAAGAGTCAGTCTTCTTGTACTTAAGTGGGCATAGTGCCCTTTGTATTTAATTCCGATGCAATTTCTGTGTTTCATCGTCAATAAGAAGGTCAGAGGGATACAGTAAACGTGAAGTGTAGCATCGGAATCTATAACTAGTGTCACACGAATGGTTCAAAACATAGACAGTAGAAAGAGTCAGTCTTCTTGTACTTAAGTCGGCATTGTGCCTTTTCTATTTAATTCCGTTGCAATTTCTGTGTTTCGTAGTCAATAAGAAGGTCAGAGGGATACAGTAAACCTGAAGTGAAGCATCGGAATCTATAACTAGTTTCACAGGAATGGTTCAAAACATACAGAGCAAGAAGAGTCAGTCTTCTTGTACTTAAGTCGGCATTGTGCATTTTGTATTTAATTCCGATGCAATTTCTGTGTTTCATCGTCAATAAGAAGGTCCAAGGGATTCAGTAAACCTAAAGTGATGCATCGGAATCTATAACTAGTGTCACAGGAATGGTTCAAATCATAGACAGTCGGAAGAGTCAGACTTCTTGTACTTAAGTCGGCATTGTGCCCGTTGTATTTAATTCCGATGCAATTTCTGTGTTTCATCGTCAATAACAAGGTCCAAGGGATACAGTAAACCTGAAGTGAAATATCAGAAACTATAACTAGTGTCACAGGAATGGCTCAGAACACAGACAGTAAGAAGAGTCAGTCTTCTTGCACTTAAGTCGGCCTTGTGCCTTTTGTATTTAAATCCGTTGCAAATTCTGTGTTTCATCGTCAATAAGAAGGGCCAAGGGATACAGTAAACATATAGTGAAGCATCGGAATCTAAAACTGGTCTCACAGGAAATGTTTAAATCATAGTCAGTAAGAAGAGTCAGTCTTCTTATACTTAAGTCGGCATTGTGCCTTTTCTACTTATCTCCGATGCAATTTCTGTGTTTCGTCGTCAATAAGAAGGTCCACGGGATACAGTAAACCTGAAGTGAAGCATCGGAATCTCAAACCGGACTCACAGGAAAGATTCAAAGCATGGAGAGTAAGAAGAGCCAGTCAACATGTGTTTGAGTCGGCATTGTGCCTTTTGTATTTAATTCCGATGCAATTTGTGTGTTTCATCTTCAATAACAAGGTCCAAGGGATACAGTAAACCTGAAGTGAAGCATCGGAATCTATAACTAGTGTCACAGGAATGGTTCAAATCATAGACAGTAAGATGAGTCTGTCTTCTTGTACTTAAGTCGGCATTGTGCCTTTTGTATTTAATTCCGATGCAATTTCTGTGTTTCATCGTCAATAAGAACGTCCAAGGGATACAGTAAACATATAGTGAAGCATCGGAATCTAAAACTGGTCTCACAGGAAATGTTCAAATCATAGTCTGTAAGAAGAGTCAGTCTTCTTGTACTTATGTCTGCATTGTGCCTTTTCTATTTAATTCCGATGCAATTTCTGTGTTTCGTCGTCAATAAGAAGGTCCAAGGGATATAGTAAACCGAAAGTAAAGCGTCGGAATCTAAAACCCGTCTCACAGGAAAAGTTCAAAGCATAGAGAGTAAGAAGAGCCGGTCATCTTGTATTTGAGTCGGCATTGTGCCTTTTGTATTTAATTCCGATTCAATTTTTGTTTTTCATCGTGAATAAGAAGGTCAGGGGGATACAGTAAACCTGAAGTGAAGCATCGGAATGTATAACTAGAGTCACAGGATGGTTCAAAACATAGACAGTAGGAAGAGTCAGTCTTCTTGTACTTGAGTTGGCATTGTGCCTTTTGTATTTAATTCTGATGCAATTTCTGTTTTTCATCATCAATAAGAAGGTCCAACTGATACAGTAAACCTGAAGTGAAGCTTCGGAATCCATGACTAGTGTCACACAATAGGTTCAAAACATAGACAGAAAGAAGAGTCAGTCTTCTTGTACTTAAGTCGGCATTTTGCCTTTTGTATTTATTTCCGATGCAATTTCTGTGTTTCATCGTCAATAAGAAGGTCAGAGGGATACAGCAAACGTGAAGTGAAGCATTGGAATCTATAACTAGTGTCACAGGAATGGTTCAAAACATAGACAGTATGAAGAGTCAGTCCACTTGTACTTAAGCCGGCATTGTGCCTTTAGTATTTAATTCCCATGCAATTTCTGTGTTTAATCTTAAATAAAGGTGTCAGAGGGATACAGTAAACCTGAAGTGAAGCATCGGAATCTATAACTAGTGTCACATTAATGGTTCAAAACATAGACAGTTGGAAGAGTCAGTCTTCTTGTACTTGAGTCAGCATTGTGCCTTTTCTAATTAATTCCGATGCAATTTCTGTGTTTCGTCGTCAATAAGAAGGTCCAAGGGATACAGTAAACCTGAAGTGAAGCATCGGAATCTAAAACCGGTCTCACAGGAAAGTTTCAAAACATAGAGAGTAAGAAGAGCCGGTCAACTTGTATTTCAGTCGGTATTGTGCCTTTTGTATTTAATTCCGATGCAATTTCTGTGTTTCATCGTCAATAAGAAGGTCAGAGGGATACAGTAAACGTGAAGGGAAGCATCGGAATCTATAACTAGTGTCACAGGAATGGTTAAAACATAGAGAGTATGAAGAGTCAGTCTTCTTGTACTTAAGTCGGCATTGTGCCTTTTCTATTTAATTCCGATACAATTTCTGTGTTTCATCGTCAATAAGAATGTCCAAGGGATTCAGTAAACCTAAAGTGATGCATCGGAATCTATAACTAGTGTCACAGGAATGGTTCAAAGCATAGACAGTCGGAAGAGTCAGACTTCTTGTACTTAAGTCGGCATTGTGCCCGTTGTATTTAATTCCGATGCAATTTCTGTGTTTCATCGTCAATAACAAGGTCCAAGGGATACAGTAAACCTGAAGTGAATCATCGGAATCTGTAACTAGCGTCACAGGAATGGTTAAAACATAGACAGTAGGAAGAGTCAGTCTTCTTGTACTTAAGTCGGCGTAGTGCCCTTTGTATTAAATTCCGATGCAATTTCTGTGTTTCATCGTCAATAAGAAGGTCAGAGGGATTCAGTAAACGTGAAGTGTAGCATCGGAATCTATAACTAGTGTCACACGAATGGTTCAAAACATAGACAGTAGAAAGAGTCAGTCTTCTTGTACTTAAGTCGGCATTGTGCATTTTGTATTTAATTCCGATGCAATTTCTGTGTTTCATAGTCAACAAGAGTGGCAGAGGGATACAGTATACCTGAAGTGAAGCATCGGAATCTATAACTAGTGTCACAGGAATGATTCAGAACATAGACAGTCGGAAGAGTCAGTCTTCTTGTACTTAAGTCGGCATTGTGCCTTTTGTATATAATTCCGATGCAATTTCTGTGTTTTATCGTCAATAAGAATGTCAGAGGGATACAATAAACGTGAAGTGAAGCATCGGAATCTATAACTAGAGTCACAGGAATTGTTCAAAACATAGACAATGGGACGAGTCAGTCTTCTTGTACTTAAGTTGGCATTGTGCCCTTTCTATTTGATTCAGATGCAGTTTCTGTATTTCGTCGTCAATAAGAAGGTCAGAGGGATACAGTAAACCTGAAGTGAAGCATCGGAATCTATAACTAGTTTCACAGGAATGGTTCAAAACATACACAGCTAGAAGAGTCAGTCTTCTTGTACTAAAGTCGGCATTGTGCATTTTGTATTTAATTCCGATGCAATTTCTGTGTTTCATCGTCAATAAGAAGGTCCAAGGTATACAGTAAACCTGAAGTGATGCATCGGAATCTATAACTAGTGTCACAGGAATGGTTCAAAACATAGACATTCGGAAGAGTCAGTCTTCTTGTACTTAAGTCGGCATTGTGCCTTTTGTAATTAATTCCGATGCAATTTCTGTGTTTCATCTTCAATAAAGAGGTCCAAGGGATACAGTAAACGTGAAGTGAAGCATCGGAATCTATAACTAGTGTCACAGGAATGGTTAAAACATAGAGAGTATGAAGAGTCAGTCTTCTTGTACTTAAGTCGGCTTTGAGCTTTTTCTACACAATTCCGATGTAATTTCTATGTTTCGTCGTCAATAAGAAGGTCACAGGGATACAGTAAACCTGAAGTGAAGCATCGGAATCTATAACTAATTTCACAGGAATGGTTCAAAGCATACACAGCAATAAGAGTCAGTCTTCTTGTACTTAGGTCGGCATTGTGCATTTTTTATTTACTTCCGATGCAATTTCTGTGTTTCATCGACAATAAGAAGGTCCAAGGGATACAGCAAACATATAGTGAAGCATCGGAATCTAAAACTGGTCTCACTGGAAATGTTCACAACATAGTCAGTAAGAAGAGTCAGTCTTCTTGTACTTAAGTCGGCACTGTGCCGTTTTCATTTAATTTCGATGCAATTTCTGTGTTTCATCGTCAACAATAAGGTCAGAGGGATACAGTAAACCTGAAGTGAAGCATCGGAATCTGTAACTAGTGTCACAGGAATGGTTCAAAACATAGACAGTAAGAGGAGTCAGTCTTCTTGTACTTAAGTCGGCATTGTGCCTTTTGTATTTAATTCCGATGCTATCTCTGTGTTTCATCGTCGATAAGAAGGTCCAAGGGATACAGTAAACCTGAAGTGTAGCATCGGAATCTATAACTAGTGTCACAGGAATTTTTCAAAACATAGACTGTTGGAAGAGTCAGTCTTCTTGTACTTAAGTCGGCATTTGGCCTTTTCTATTTAATTACAATGCAATTTCTTTGTTTCGTCCTAAATAAGAAGGTCACAGGGATACAGTAAACCTGAAGTGAAGCATCGGAATCTATAACTAGTGTCACAGGAATGGTTCAAAACATACACAGCAAGAAGAGTCAGTGTTCTTGTACTTAAGTCGGAATTGTGCCTTTTGTATTCAATTCCCATGCAAGTTCTGTGTTTCATCGTCAATACGAAGGTCCAAGGGATCCAGTACACCTGAAGTGATGCATCGGAAACTATAACTTGTGTCACAGGAATGGTTCAAAACATAGACAGTCGGAAGAGTCACTCTTCTTGTACTTAAGTCGGCATTGTGCCTTTTGTATTTAATTCCGATGGAATTTCTGTGTTTCATCGTCAATAACAAGGTCCAAGGGATACAGTAAATCTGAAGTGAATCATCGTAATCTATAACTAGTGTCACAGGAATGGTTCAAAACATAGACAGTAAGAAGAGTTAGTCTTCTTGTACTTAAGTCGGCCTTCTGCCTTATGTATTTAATTCCGATGCAATTTCTGTGTTTCATCGTCAATAGGAGGGTACAAGGGATACAGTACACTTATAGTGATGCATCGGAATCTATAACTAGTGCCACAGGAATGGTTCAAAACATAGACAATAAGAAGAGTCAGTCTTCGTGTACTTAAGTCGGCATTGTGCCTTTTGTATTTAATTCCGATGCAATTACTGTGTTTCATCGTCAATATGAAGGTCAGAGGGATACAGTAAATTTGAAGTGAAGCATCGGAATCTACAACTATTGTTACAGGAATTTTAAAAACATAGACTGTAAGAAGAGTCAGTCTTCTTGTACTTAATACGGCATTGTGCCTTTTCTATCTAATTCCGATGCAATTTCTGTGTTTCATCGACATTAAGAATGTCAGAGGGATACAGTACACCCGAAGTGAAGCATCGGAATCTATAACTAGTGTCACAGGAACGGTTCAAAACATAGACACTAGAAAGAGTCAGTCTTCTTGTACTAATGTCGGCATTGTGCCTTTTCTTTTTGTTTCCGATGCAATTTCTGTGTTTCATCGTCAATAAGAAGGTCCAAAGGACACAGTAAACCTGAAGTGAAACTTCGGAATCTATAACTAGTGTCACAGGAATGGTTCAAACCATCGAGAGTAAGAAGAGTCAGTCTTCTTGTACTCAAGTCGGCACTGTGCCTTTTGTATTTAATTCCGATGCAATTTCTGTGTTTCATCGTCAGTAAGAGTGTCAGAGGGATACAGTAAACCTGAAGTGAAGCATCGGAATCTAAAACCGGTCTCACAGGAAAGGTTCAAAACATAGAGAGTAAGAAGAGCCAGTCATCTTGCATGTGAGTCGGCATTGTGCCTTTTGTATTTAATTCCGATGCAATTTTTGTGTTTCATCGTCAATACGAAGAACCAAGGGATACAGTAAACCTCAAGTGAAGCATTGGAATCTATATCTAGTGTCACAGGAATGGTTGAAAACATAGACACGGAAAGTCAGTCTTTTTGTGCTTAAGTCGGCATAGTGCATTTGTATTTAATTCCGATGCAATTTCTGTGTTTCGTCGTCAATATGAAGGTCCAAGGGATACAGTAAACCTGAAGTGAAGCATCGGAATCTATAACTAGTGTCACAGAAAAGGTTCAAAACATAGACAGTTAGAAGAGTCAGTCTTCTTGTACTTAAGTCGACATTGTGCCCTTTGTATTTAATTCCGATGCAATTTCTGTGTTTCATCGTCAATAAGAAGGTCAGAGGGATACAGTAAATCTGAAGTGATGCATCGGAATCTATAACTAGTGTCACAGGAATGGTTCAAACATAGACAGTCGGAAGAGTCAGTCTTCTTGTACTTAAGTCGGCATTGTGCCTTTTGTATTTAATTCCGATGCAATTTCTGTGTTTCATCGACAATAACAAGGTCCAAGGGATACAGTAAACCTGAAGTAAAGCATCGGAATCTACAACTAGTGTCACAGGAATGGTTCAAAACATAGACAGTAAGAAGTGTCAGTCTTCTTGTACCTAAGTCGGCCTTGTGCCTTTTGTATTTAATTACGATGCAATTTCTGTGTTTCATCGTCAATAAGAAGGTCCAAGGGATGCAGTAAACATATATTGAAGCATCGGAATCTAAAACTGGTCTCACTGGAAATGTTCACAACATAGTCAGTAAGAAGAGTCAGTCTTCTTGTACTTAAGTCGGCACTGTGCCGTTTGCATTTAATTCCGATGCAATTTCTGTGTTTCATCGTCAACAAGAAGACATAGGGATACAGTTAACCTGAAGTGAAGCATCGGAATCTATAACTAGTGTCACAGGAATGGTTCAAAACATAGACAGTAAGAAGAGTCAGTCTTCTTGTACTTAAGTCGGCATTGTGCCTTTTGTATTTAATTCCGATGCTATTTCTGTGTTTCATCGTCGAGAAGAAGGTCCATGGGATACAGTAATCCTGAAGTGTAGCATCGGAATCTATAACTAGTGTCACAGGAATTTTTCAAATCATAGACAGTTGGAAGAGTCAGTCTTCTTGTACTTAAGTTCGCATTTGGCCTTTTCTACTTAATTCCAATGCAATTTCTGTGTTTCGTCGTAAATAAGAAGGTCACAGGGATACAGTAAACCTGAAGTGAAGCATCGGAATCTATAACTAGTGTCACAGGAATGGTTCAAAACATACACAGCAAGAAGAGTCAGTCTTCTTGCACTTAAGTCGGAATTGTGCCTTTTGTATTCAATTCCGATGCAATTTCTGTGTTTCATCGTCAATACGAAGGTCCAAGGGATACAGTAAACCTGAAGTGATGCATCGGAGTCTGTAACTAGTGTCACAGGAATGGTTCAAAACATAGACAGTCGGAAGAGTCACTCTTCTTGTACTTAAGTCGGCATTGTGCCTTTTGTATTTAATTCCGATGCAATTTCTGTGTTTCATCGTCAATAACAAGGTCCAAGGGATACAGTAAATCTGAAGTGAAGCATCGTAATCTATAACTAGTGACTCAGGAATGGTTCAAAACATAGACTGTAAGAAGAGTCAGTCTTCTTGTACTTAAGTCGGCCTTGTGCCTTATGTATTTAATTCCGATGCAATTTCTGTTTTTCATCGTCAATAGGAAGGTACAAGGGATACAGTACACTTATAGTGAAGCATCGGAATCTAAAACTGGTCTCACAGGAAATGTTCAAATCATAGTCAGTAAAAAGAGTTAGACTTCTTATACTTAAGTCGGCATTGTGCATTTTGTACTTAAGTCCCATGCAATTTCTGTGTTTCATCGACGATAAGAATGTCAGAGGGATACAGTAAACCTGAAGTGAAGCATCGGAATCTGTAACTAGTGTCACAGGAACGGTTCAAAGCATAGACACTAGGAAGAGTCAGTCTTCTTGTACTTATGTCGGCATTGTGCCTTTTCTTTTTGATTCCGTTGCAATTTCTGTGTTTCATCGTCAATATGAAGGTCAGAGGGATACAGTAAATTTGAAGTGAAGCATCGGAATCTATAACTATTGTTACAGGAATTTTTCAAAACATAGACTGTAAGAAGAGTCAGTCTTCTTGTACTTAATACGGCATTGTGCCTTTTCTATCTAATTCCGATGCCATTTCTGTGTTTCATCGTCATTAAGAATGTCAGAGGAATACAGTAAACCCGAAGTGAAGCATCGGAATCTATAACTAGTGTCACAGGAACGGTTCAAAACATAGACACTAGAAAGAGTCAGTCTTCTTGTACTAATGTCGGCATTGTGCCTTTTCCTTTTGTTTCCGATGCAATTTCTGTGTTTCATCGTCAATAAGAAGGTCCAAAGGACACAGTAAACCTGAAGTGAAACTTCGGAATCTATAACTAGTGTCACAGGAATAGTTCAAACCATCGAGAGTAAGAAGAGTCAGTCTTCTTGTACTCAAGTCGGCACTGTGCCTTTTGTATTTAATTCCGATGCAATTTCTGTGTTTCATCGTCAATAAGAGTGTCAGAGGGATACAGTAAACCTGAAGTGAAGCATCGGAAACTATAACTAGTATCACAGGAATGGTTCAAAACATAGACAGTTGGAAGAGTCAGTCTCCTTGTACTTAAGTCGGCATTGTGCATTTTGTATTTAATTCCGATGCAATCTCTGTGTTTCATCGTCAATAAGAAGGTCCAAGGGATACAGTAAGCCTGAAGTGAAGCATCGGAATCTATAACTAGTGTCACAGGAATGGTTCAAAACATAGACAGTCGGAAGGGTCAGTCTTCTTGTACTTAAGTCGGCATTGTGCCATTTGTATTTAATTCCGATGCAAATTCTGTGTTTCATCGTCAATAAGAAGGTCCAACGGATACAGTAAACATATAGTGAAGCATCGGAATCTAAAACTGGTCTCACAGGAAATGTTCAAATCATACTCAGTACGAAGAGTCAGTCTTCTTATACTTAAGTTGGCAATGTGCCTTTTCTACTTAATTCCGATGCAATTTCTGTGTTTCGTCGTCAATAAGAAGGTCCACGGGATGCAGTAAACCTGAAGTGAAGCATCGGAATCTAAAACCGGTCTCACAGGAAAGGTTCAAAACATAGAGAGTAAGAAGAGCCAGTCATCATGTATATGAGTCGGCATTGTGCCTTTTGTATTTAATTCCGATGCAATTTCTGTGTTTCATCGTCAATAACAAGGTCCAAGGGGTACAGTAAACCTGAAGTGAAGCATCGGAATCTATAACAAGTGTCACAGGAATGGTTCAAAACATAGACAGTAAGAAGAGTCAGTCTTCTTGTACTTAAGTCGGCATTGTGCCTTTTGTATTTAATTCCGATGCAATTTCTGTGTTTCATCGTCAATAAGAAGGTCCAAGGGATACAGTAAACATATAGTGAATCATCGGAATCTAAAACTGGTCTCACAGGAGATGTTCAAATCATACTCAGTAAGAAGAGTCAGTCTTCTTATACTTAAGTCGGCTTTGTGCCTTATGTATTTAATTCCGATGCAATTTCTGTGTTTCATTGTCATTAAGAAGGTCCAAGGGATACAGTAAACATATAGTGAAGCATCGGAATCTAAAAGTGGTCTCACAGGAAATGTTCACAACATAGTCAGTAAGAAGAGTCAGTCTTCTTGTACTTAAGTCGGCACTGTGCCGTTTGTATTTAATTCCGATGCAATGTCTGTGTTTCATCGTCAACAAGAATGTCAGAGGGATACAGTAAAACCTGATGTGAAGCATCGGAATCTATAACTAGTGTCACAGGAATGGTTCAAAACATAGACAGTAGGAAGAGTCATCTTCAATTTTTTGGTCCTGTCCTCCTCAGTTGCGCGTAATACTACGGTGTGTTGATGATTTTCACTTATGGACCGTCTGACAGCAACTGAATAAAACACAATTTTAGTGCCATACGCGTTTCGCCTTTATTTTCTGCAAGGCATCATCAGTGGCAGGTTGCGTAGACAGTTTCTTACATATTACGCTCCTGTTACATTTTTGGTCTTATTCTTCTTCCCATGAGCGCCAATTTGCTGTTTTTCTGCATTCCACAGCACTATGCACTGAACGCTTTTTTTGGCACTAAAATTGTGTTTTATTCAGTTGCTGTCAGACGGTCCATAAGTGAAAAATCATCAACACACCGTAGTAGGAAGAGTCAGTCTTCTTGTACATAAGTCTGCATTGTGCCCTTTCTATTTAATTCCGATGCAATTTCTGTGTTTCGTCGTCAATAAGAAGGCCCAAGGGATACAGTAAACCTGAAGTGAAGCGTCGGAATCTATATCTAGTGTCACAGGAAAGGTTCAAAACATAGACAGTAAGAAGAGTCAGTCATATTGTACATGAATTGGCATTGTGCCTTTTGTATTTAATTCCGATGCAATTACTGTGTTTCATCGTCAATAAGAAGGTCAGAGGCATACAGTAAACCTGAAGTGAAGCATCGGAATCTATAACTAATGTCACAGGAATGGTTCAAAACATACACAGCAAACAGAATCAGTCTTCTTGTACTTAAGTCGGCATTGTGCCTTTTGTATTTAATTCCGATGCGATTTCTGTGTTTCATCGTCAACAAGAAGGTCAAAGGGATACAGTAAACATATAGTGAAGCGTCGGAATGTAAAGCTGGTCGCACAGGAAATGTTCAAATCATAGTCAGTAGGAAGAGTCAGTCTTCTTGTACTTATGTCGGAATTGTGCCTTTTCTATTTAATTCCGATGCAATTTCTGTGTTTCGTCGTCAATAAGAAGGTCCATGGGATACAGTAAACCTGAAGTGAAGCATCGGAATCTAAAACCCGTCTCACAGGTAAAGTTCAAAACATAGAGAGTAAGAAGAGCCAGTCATTTTGTATTTGAGTCGGCATTGTGCCTTTTGTATTTAATTCCGATGCAATTTCTGTGTTTCATCGTCAACAAGAAGGTCAGAGGGATACAGTAAACCTGTGGTGAAGCATCGGAATCTATAACTAGTGTCACAGGAATGGTTAAAACATAGACAGTAGGAAGTGTCAGTATTCTTGTACTTAAGTCGGAATTGTGCCTTTTGTATTTAATCCTGATTCAATTTCTGTGTTTCGTCGTCAATAAGATGGTCCAAGGGATAAAGTAAACCTGAAGTGAAGCATCGGAACCTATAACTAGTGTCACAGGAATGGTTCAAAACATAGACAGTAGGAAGAGTCAGTCTTCTTGTACTTAAGTCGGCATTGTGCTTTTTCTATTTACTTCCGATGCAATTTCTGTGTTTCGTCGTCAATAAGAAGGTCAGAGGGATACAGTAAACCTGAAGTGAAGCATCGGAATCTATAACTAGTTTCACAGGAATGGTTCAAAACACACACAGCAAGAAGAGTCAGTCTTCTTGTACTTAAGTCGGCATTGTGCATTTTGTATTTAATTCCGATGCAATCTCTGTGTTTCATCGCCAATAAGAAGGTCCAAGGGATACAGTAAACCTGAAGTGAAGCATCGGAATCTATAACTAGTGTCACAGGAATGGTTCAAAACATAGACAGTCAGAAGGGTCAGTCTTCTTGTACTTATGTCGGCATTGTTCCTTTTGTATTGAATTCCGATGCAAATTCTGCGTTTCATCGTCAATAAGAAGGTCCAAGGGATACAGTAAACATATCGTGAAGCATCGGAATATAAAACTGGTCTCACAGGAAATGTTCAAATCATACTCAGTAAGAAGAGTCAGTCTTCTTATACTTAAGTCGGCAATGTGCCTTTTCTACTTAATTCCGATGCAATTTCTGTGTTTCGTCGTCAATAAGAAGGTCCACGAGATGTAGTAAACCTGAAGTGAAGCATCGGAATCTAAAACCGGTCTCACAGGAAAGGTTCAAAACATAGAGAGTAAGAAGAGCCAGTCATCATGTATATGAGTCGGCATTGTGCCTTTTCTATTTAATTCCGATGCAATTTCTGTGTTTCATCGTCAATAACAAGGTCCAAGGGGTACAGTAAACCTGAAGTGAAGCATCGGAATCTATAACAAGTGTAACAGGAATGGTTCAAAGCATAGACAGTAAGAAGAGTCAGTCTTCTTGTACTTAAGTCGGCATTGTGCCTTTTGTATTTAATTCCGATGCAATTTCTGTGTTTCATTGTCAATAAGAAGGTCGAAGGGATACAGTAAACGTATAGTGAATCATCGGAATCTAAAACTGGTCTAACAGGAGATGTTCAAATCATAGTCAGTAAGAAGAGTCAGTCTTCTTATACTTAAGTCGGCTTTGTGCCTTTTGTATTTAATTCCGATGCAATTTCTGTGTTTTATCCTCATTAAGAAGGTCCAAGGGATACAGTAAACATATAGTGAAGAATCGGAATCTAAAAGTGGTCTCACAGGAAATGTTCACAACATAGTCAGTAAGAAGAGTCAGTCTTCATTTACTTAAGTCGGCACTGTGCCGTTTGTATTTAATTCGGATGCAATTTCTGTGTTTCATCGTCAATAGGAATGTCAGAGGGATACAGTAAAACCTGAAGTGAAGCATCGGAATCTATATCTAGTGTCACAGGAAAGGTTCAAACCATAGACAGTAAGAAGAGACAGTCTTCTTGTACATGAGTCGGCATTGTGCCTTTTGTATTTAATTCCGATGCAATTACTGTGTTTCATCGTCAATAAGAAGGTCAGAGGGATACAGTAAACCTGAAGTGAAGCATCGGAATCTATAACTAATGTCACAGGAATGGTTCAAAACATACACAGCAAACAGAATCAGTCGTCTTGTACTTAAGTCGGCGTTGTGCCTTTTGTATTTAATTCCAATGCGATTTCTGTGTTTCATCGTCAACAAGAAGGTCAAAGGGATACAGTAAACATATAGTGAAGCGTCGGAATTTAAAACTGGTCTCACAGGAAATGTTCAAATCATAGTCAGTAAGAAGAGTCAGTCTTCTTATACTTATGTCGGCATTGTGCCTTTTCTATTTAATTCCGATGCTATTTCTATGTTTCGTCGTCAATAAGGAGGTCAGAGGGCTACGGTTAACCTGAAGTGAAGCATCGGAATCTAAAACCCGTCTCACAGGAAAAGTTCAAAACATAGAGAGTAAGAAGAGCCAGTCATTTTGTATTTGAGTCGGCATTGTGCCTTTTGTATTTAATTCCGATGCAATTTCTGTGTTTCATCGTCAACAAGAGGGTCAGAGGGATACAGTAAACCTTTAGTGACGCATCGGAATCTATAACTAGTGCCACAGGAATGGTTAAAACATAGACAGCAGGAAGGGTTAGTCTTCTTGTACTTAAGTCGGAATTGTGCCTTTTGTATTTAATCCTGATTCAATTTCTGTGTTTCGTCGTCAATAAGATGGTCCAAGGGATACAGTAAACCGGAAGTGAAGCATCGGAATCTATAACTAGTGTCACAGGAATGGTTCAAAACATAGACAGTAAGAAGAGTCAGTCTTCTTGTACTTAAGTCGACATTGTGCCTTTTGTATATAATTCCGATGCAAATTCTTTGTTTCATCGTCAATAAGAAGGTCCAAAAGATACAGTAAACCTGAAGTGAAGCTTCGGAATCTATAACTAGTGTCACAGGAATGGTTCAAACATAGACAGTAAGAAGAGTCAGTCTTCTTGTACTTAAGTCGGCATTGTGCCTTTTGTATTTAAATCCGATGCAATTTCTGTGTTTCATCGTCAATAAGAGTGTCAGAGGGATACAGTAAACCTGAAGTGAAGCATCGGAATCTATTATTAATGTCACAGGAATGGTTCAAAACATACACAGCAAACAGAATCAGTCGTCTTGTACTTAGGTCGGCATTGTGCCTTCTGTATTTAATTCCGATGCGATTTCTGTGTTTCATCGTTAACAAGAAGGTCAAAGGGATACAGTAAACATACAGTGAAGCGTCGGAATGTAAAACTGGTCTCACAGGAATTGTTCAAATCATAGTCAGTAAGAGGAGTCAGTCTTCTTGTACTTATGTCGGCATTGTGCCTTTTCTATTTAATTCCGATGCAATTTCTGTGTTTCGTCGTCAATAAGAAGGTCAGAGGGCTACAGTTAACCTGAAGTGAAGCATCGGAATCTAAAACCCGTCTCACAGGAAAAGTTCAAAACAAAGAGAGTAAGAAGAGCCAGTCATTTTGTATTTGAGTCGGCATTGTGCCTTTTGTATTTAATTCCGATGCAATTTCTGTGTTTCATCGTCAACAAGAAGGTCAGAGGGATACAGTAAACCTTTAGTGACGCATCGGAATCTATAACTAGTGCCACAGGAATGGTTAAAACATTGACAGTACGAAGGGTCAGTCTTCTTGTACTTAAGTCGGAATTGTGCGTTTTGTATTTAATCCTGATTCAATTTCTGTGTTTCGTCGTCAATAAGATGGTCCAAGGGATACAGTAAACCGGAAGTGAAGCATCGGAATCTATAACTAGTGTCACAGGAATGGTTCAAAACATAGACAGTAAGAAGAGTCAGTCGTCTTGTACTTAAGTCGGCTTTGTGCCTTTTGTATTTAATTCCGATGCTATTTCTGTGTTTCATCGTTGATAAGAAGGTCCAAGGGATACAGTAAACCTGAAGTGAAGCATCGGAATCTACAACTAGTGTCACAGGAATTGCTCAAAACATAGGCAGTAAGAAGAGTCAGTCTTCTTGTACTTAAGTCAACATTGTGCCTTTTGTATATAATTCCGATGCAAATTCTTTGTTTCATCGTCAATAAGAAGGTCCAAAGGATACAGTAAACCTGAAGTGAAGCTTCGGAATCTATAACTAGTGTCACAGGACGGGTTCAAAACATAGACAGTAAGAAGAGTCAGTCTTCTTGCACTTAAGTCGGCATTGTGCCTTTTGTATTTAATTCCGATGCAATTTCTGTTTTTCATCGTCAATAAGAAGGTCAAAGGGATACAGTAAACATATAGTGGAGCATCGGAATCTAAAACTGGGCTCACAGGAAATGTTCAAATCATAGTCAGTAAGAAGAGTCAGTCTTCTTGTACATAAGTCGGCATTGTGCCTTTTGTATTTAATTCCGATGCAATTTCTGTTTTTCATCGTCAATAAGAAGGTCCAACTGATACAGTAAACCTGAAGTGAAGCTTCGGAATCCATGACTAGTGTCACAGAATGGTACAAAACATAGACAGTAAGGAGAGTCAGTCTTCTTGTACTTAAATCGGCATTGTGATTTTTGTACTTAATTCCGATGTAATTTCTGTGTTTCATAGTGAATAAGAGTGGTAGAGGGATACAGTAAACCTGAAGTGAAGCATCGGAATCTATAACTAGTGTCACACAATAGGTTCAAAACATAGACAGAAAGAAGAGTCAGTCTTCTTGTACTTAAGTCGGCATTTTGCCTTTTGTATTTATTTCCGATGCAATTTCTGTGTTTCATCGTCAATAAGAAGGTCAGAGGGATACAGTAAACGTGAAGTGAAGCATCGGAATCTATAACTAGTGTCACAGGAATGGTTCAAATCATAGACAGTAAGAAGAGTCAGTCTTCTTGTACTTCAGTCGGCATTGTGCCTTTAGTATTTAATTCCGATGCAATTTCTGTGTTTAATCGTCAATAAAGGCGTCAGAGGGATACAGTAATCCTGAAGTGAAGCATCGGAATCTATAACTAGTGTCACATTAATGGTTCAAAACATAGACAGTTGGAAGAGTCAGTCTTCTTGTACTTAAGCCGGCATTGTGCATTTTGTATTTAATTCCGATGCAATTTCTGTGTTTCATCGTCAATAAGAAGGCCAGAGGGATACAGTAAACCTGACGTGAAGCATCGGAATCTAAAACCGGTCTCACAGGAAAGTTTCAAAACATAGAGAGTAAGAAGAGCCAGTCATCTTGTATTTGAGTCGGCATTGTGCCTTTTGTATTTAATTCCGATGCAATTTCTGTGTTTCATCGTCAATAAGAATTTCAGAGGGATACAGTAAACGTGAAGTGAAGCATCGGAATCTATAACTAGTGTCACAGGAATGGTTAAAACATAGAGAGTATGAAGAGTCAGTCTTCTTGTACTTAAGTCGGCATGGTGCCTTTTCTATTTAATTCCGATGCAATTTCTGTGTTTCGTCGTCAATAAGAAGAACCAAGGGATACAGTAAACCTGAAGTGGAGCATCGGAATCAACATATAGTGTCACAGGAATGGTTAAATCATAAACACGGAAGAGTCAGTCTTCTTGTACTTATGTCGGCATTGTGCATTTTGTATTTAATTCCGATGCAATTTCTGTGTTTTATCGTCAATAAGAAGGTCAGAGGGATACAGTAAACCTGAAGTGAAGCATCGGAAACTATAACTAGTATCACAGGAATGGTTCAAAACATAGACAGTTGGAAGAGTCAGTCTCCTTGTACCTAAGTCGGAACTGTGCCTTTTCTATTTAATTCCGATGCAATTTCTGAGTTTCGTCGTCAATAAGAAGGTCCACGGGATGCAGTAAACCTGAAGTGAAGCATCGGAAACTATAACTAGTATCACAGCAATGGTTCAAAACATAGACAGTTGGAAGAGTCAGTCTCCTTGTACTTAAGTCGGAACTGTGCCTTTTCTATTTAATTCCGATGCAATTTCTGAGTTTCGTCGTCAATAAAAAGGTCCAATGGATACAGTAAACCTGAAGTGGAGCATCGGAATCTATATCTAGTGTCACAGGAATGGTTGAAAACATAAACACGGAGGAGTCAGTCTTCTTGTACTTATGTCGGCATTGTGAATTTAGTATTTAATTCCGATGCAATTTCTGTGTTTTATCGTCAATAAGAAGGTCAGAGGGATACAGTAAACGTGAAGTGAAGCATCGGAATCTATAACTAGAGTCACAGGAATGGTACAAAACATAGACAGTAGGAAGAGTGAGTCTTCTTGTACTTAAGTCGGCATTGAGCTTGTTCTATTTAATTCCGATGCAATTTCTGTGTTTAGTCGTAAATAAGAAGGTCAGAGGGATACGGTAAACCTGAAGTGAAGCATCGGAATCTGTAACTAGTTTCACAGGAATGGTTCAAAACATACACAGCAAGAAGAGTCAGTCTTCTTGTACTTAAGTCGGCATTGTGCATTTTGTATTTAATTCCGATGCAATCTCTGTCTTTCATCGTCAATAAGAAGGTCCAAGGGATACAGTAAGCCTGAAGTGAAGCATCGGAATCTATAACTAGTGTCACAGGAATGGTTCAAAACATAGACAGTCGGATGGGTCAGTCTTCTTGTACTTAAGTCGGCATTGTGCCATTTGTATTTAATTCCGATGCAAATTCTGTGTTTCATCGTCAATAAGAAGGTCCATCGGATACAGTAAACATATAGTGAAGCATCGGAATCTAAAACTGGTCTCACAGGAAATGTTCAAATCATACTCAGTAAGAAGAGTCAGTCTTCTTATACTTAAGTTGGCAATGTGCCTTTTCTACTTAATTCCGATGCAATTTCTGTGTTTCGTCGTCAATAAGAAGGTCCACGGGATGCAGTAAACCTGAAGTGAAGCATCGGAAACTATAACTAGTATCACAGGAATGGTTCAAAACATAGACAGTTGGAAGAGTCAGTCTCCTTGTACTTAAGTCGGAACTGTGCCTTTTCTATTTAATTCCGATGCAATTTTTGAGTTTCGTCGTCAATAAAAAGGTCCAAGGGATACAGTAAACCTGAAGTGGAGCATCGGAATCTATATCTAGTGTCACAGGAATGGTTGAAAACATAAACACGGAGGAGTCAGTCTTCTTGTACTTATGTCGGCATTGTGACTTTAGTATTTAATTCCGATGCAATTTCTGTGTTTCATCGTCAATAAGAAGGTCAGAGGGATACAGTAAACGTGAAGTGAAGCATCGGAATCTATAATTAGAGTCACAGGAATGGTACAAAACATAGACAGTAGGAAGAGTGAGTCTTCTTGTACTTAAGTCGGCATTGTGCTTTTTCTATTTAATTCCGATGCAATTTCTGTGTTTCGTCGTCAATAAGAAGGTCAGAGGGATACAGTAAACCTGAAGTGAAGCATCGGAATCTGTAACTAGTTTCACAGGAATGGTTCAAAACATACACAGCAAGAAGAGTCAGTCTTCTTGTACTTAGGTCGGCATTGTGCATTTTGTATTTAATTCCGATGCAATCTCTGTGTTTCATCGTCAATAAGAACGTCCAAGGGATACAGTAAGCGTGAAGTGAAGCATCGGAATCTATAACTAGTGTCACAGGAATGGTTCAAAACATAGACAGTCGGAAGGGTCAGTCTACTTGTACGTAAGTCGGCATTGTGCCATTTGTATTTAATTCCGATGCAAATTCTGTGTTTCATCGTCAATAAGAAGGTCCAGCGGATACAGTAAACATATAGTGAAGCATCGGAATCTAAAACTGGTCTCACAGGAAATGTTCAAATCATACTCAGTAAGAAGAGTCAGTCTTCTTATACTTAAGTTGGCAATGTGCCTTTTCTACTTAATTCCGATCCAATTTCTGTGTTTCGTTGTCAATAAGAAGGTCCACGGGATGCAGTAAACCTGAAGTGAAGCATCGGAATCTAAAACCGGTCTCACAGGAAAGGTTCAAAACATAGAGAGTAAGAAGAGCCAGTCATCATGTATATGAGTCGGCATTGTGCCTTTTGTATTTAATTCCGATGCAATTTCTGTGTTTCATCGTCAATAACAAGGTCCAAGGGGTACAGTAAACCTGAAGTGAAGCATCAGAATCTGTAACAAGTGTCACAGGAATGGTTCAAAACATAGACAGTAAGAAGAGTCAGTCTTCTTGTACTTAAGTCGGCATTGTGCCTTTTGTATTTAATTCCGATGCAATTTCTGTGTTTCATCGTCAATAAGAAGGTCCAAGGGATACAGTAAACATATAGTGAATCATCGGAATCTAAAACTGGTCTCACAGGAGATGTTCAAATCATAGTCAGTAAGAAGAGTCAGTCTTCTTATACTTAAGTCGGCTTTGTGCCTTTTGTATTTAATTCCGATGCGATTTCTGTGTTTCATCGTCAACAAGAAGGTCAAAGGGATACAGTAAACATACAGTGAAGCGTCGGAATGTAAAACTGGTCTCACAGGAATTGTTCAAATCATAGTCAGTAAGAAGAGTCAGTCTTCTTGTACTTATGTCGGCATTGTGCCTTTTCTATTTAATTCCGATGCAATTTCTGTGTTTCGTCGTCAATAAGAAGGTCAGAGGGCTACAGTTAACCTGAAGTGAAGCATCGGAATCTAAAACCCGTCTCACAGGAAAAGTTCAAAACATAGAGAGTAAGAAGAGCCAGTCATTTTGTATTTGAGTCGGCATTGTGCCTTTTGTATTTAATTCCGATGCAATTTCTGTGTTTCATCGTCAACAAGAAGGTCAGAGGGATACAGTAAACCTTTAGTGAAGCATCGGAATCTATAACTAGTGCCACAGGAATGGTTAAAACGTTGACAGTACGAAGGGTCAGTCTTCTTGTACTTAAGTCGGAATTGTGCCTTTTGTATTTAATCCTGATTCAATTTCTGTGTTTCGTCGTCAATAAGATGGTCCAAGGGATACAGTAAACCGGAAGTGAAGCATCGGAATCTATAACTAGTGTCACAGGAATGGTTCAAAACATAGACAGTAAGAAGAGTCAGTCGTCTTGTACTTAAGTCGGCTTTGTGCCTTTTGTATTTAATTCCGATGCTATTTCTGTGTTTCATCGTTGATAAGAAGGTCCAAGGGATACAGTAAACCTGAAGTGAAGCATCAGAATCTACAACTAGTGTCACAGGAATTGCTCAAAACATAGGCAGTAAGAAGAGTCAGTCTTCTTGTACTTAAGTCAACATTGTGCCTTTTGTATATAATTCCGATGCAATTTCTGTTTTTCATCGTCAATAAGAAGGTCCAACTGATACAGTAAACCTGAAGTGAAGCTTCGGAATCCATGACTAGTGTCACAGAATGGTTCAAAACATAGACAGTAAGGAGAGTCAGTCTTCTTGTACTTAAATCGGCATTGTGATTTTTGTACTTAATTCCGATGTAATTTCTGTGTTTCATAGTGAATAAGAGTGGTAGAGGGATACAGTAAACCTGAAGTGAAGCATCGGAATCTATAACTAGTGTCACACAATAGGTTCAAAACATAGACAGAAAGAAGAGTCAGTCTTCTTGTACTTAAGTCGGCATTTTGCCTTTTGTATTTATTTCCGATGCAATTTCTGTGTTTCATCGTCAATAAGAAGGTCAGAGGGATACAGTAAACGTGAAGTGAAGCATCGGAATCTATAACTAGTGTCACAGGAATGGTTCAAATCATAGACAGTAAGAAGAGTCAGTCTTCTTGTACTTCAGTCGGCATTGTGCCTTTAGTATTTAATTCCGATGCAATTTCTGTGTTTAATCGTCAATAAAGGCGTCAGAGGGATACAGTAAACCTGAAGTGAAGCATCGGAATCTATAACTAGTGTCACATTAATGGTTCAAAACATACACAGTTGGAAGAGTCAGTCTTCTTGTACTTAAGCCGGCATTGTGCATTTTGTATTTAATTCCGATGCAATTTCTGTGTTTCATCGTCAATAAGAAGGCCAGAGGGATACAGTAAACCTGACGTGAAGCATCGGAATCTATAACTAGTGTCACAGGAATGGTTCAAAACATAGACAGTCGGATGGGTCAGTCTTCTTGTACTTAAGTCGGCATTGTGATATTTGTATTTAATTCCGATGCAAATTCTGTGTTTCATCGTCAATAAGAAGGTCCATCGGATACAGTAAACATATAGTGAAGCATCGGAATCTAAAACTGGTCTCACAGGAAATGTTCAAATCATACTCAGTAAGAAGAGTCAGTCTTCTTATACTTAAGTTGGCAATGTGCCTTTTCTACTTAATTCCGATGCAATTTCTGTGTTTCGTCGTCAATAAGAAGGTCCACGGGATGCAGTAAACCTGAAGTGAAGCATCGGAAACTATAACTAGTATCACAGGAATGGTTCAAAACATAGACAGTTGGAAGAGTCAGTCTCCTTGTACTTAAGTCGGAACTGTGCCTTTTCTATTTAATTCCGATGCAATTTCTGAGTTTCGTCGTCAATAAAAAGGTCCAAGGGATACAGTAAACCTGAAGTGGAGCATCGGAATCTATATCTAGTGTCACAGGAATGGTTGAAAACATAAACACGGAGGAGTCAGTCTTCTTGTACTTATGTCGGCATTGTGACTTTAGTATTTAATTCCGATGCAATTTCTGTGTTTCATCGTCAATAAGAAGGTCAGAGGGATACAGTAAACGTGAAGTGAAGCATCGGAATCTATAATTAGAGTCACAGGAATGGTACAAAACATAGACAGTAGGAAGAGTGAGTCTTCTTGTACTTAAGTCGGCATTGTGCATTTTCTATTTAATTCCGATGCAATTTCTGTGTTTCGTCGTCAATAAGAAGGTCAGAGGGATACAGTAAACGTGAAGTGAAGCATCGGAATCTATAATTAGATTCACAGGAATGGTACAAAACATAGTCAGTAAGAAGAGTCAGTATTCTTGTACTTAAGTCGGCACTGTGCCGTTTGTATTTAATTCCGATGCAATGTCTGTGTTTCATCGTCAACAAGAATGTCAGAGGGATACAGTAAAACCTGAAGTGAAGCATCGGAATCTATAACTAGTGTCACAGGAATGGTTCAAAACATAGACAGTAGGAAGAGTCATCTTCAATTTTTTGGTCCTGTCCTCCTCAGTTGCGCGTTATACTACGGTGTGTTGATGATTTTCACTTATGGACCGTCTGACAGCAACTAAATAAAACACAATTTTAGTGCCATACGCGTTTCGCCTTTATTTTCTGCAAGGCATCATCAGTGGCAGGTTGCGTAGACAGTTTCTTACATATTACGCTCCTGTTACATTTTTGGTCTTATTCTTCTTCCCATGAGCGCCAATTTGCTGTTTTTCTGCATTCCACAGCACTATGCACTGAACGCTTTTTTTGGCACTAAAATTGTGTTTTATTCAGTTGCTGTCAGACGGTCCATAAGTGAAAAATCATCAACACACCGTAGTAGGAAGAGTCAGTCTTCTTGTACATAAGTCTGCATTGTGCCCTTTCTATTTAATTCCGATGCAATTTCTGTGTTTCGTCGTCAATAAGAAGGCCCAAGGGATACAGTAAACCTGAAGTGAAGCGTCGGAATCTATATCTAGTGTCACAGGAAAGGTTCAAAACATAGACAGTAAGAAGAGTCAGTCATATTGTACATGAATTGGCATTGTGCCTTTTGTATTTAATTCCGATGCAATTACTGTGTTTCATCGTCAATAAGAAGGTCAGAGGCATACAGTAAACCTGAAGTGAAGCATCGGAATCTATAACTAATGTCACAGGAATGGTTCAAAACATACACAGCAAACAGAATCAGTCTTCTTGTACTTAAGTCGGCATTGTGCCTTTTGTATTTAATTCCGATGCGATTTATGTGTTTCATCGTCAACAAGAAGGTCAAAGGGATACAGTAAACATATCGTGAAGCGTCGGAATGTAAAGCTGGTCGCACAGGAAATGTTCAAATCATAGTCAGTAGGAAGAGTCAGTCTTCTTGTACTTATGTCGGAATTGTGCCTTTTCTATTTAATTCCGATGCAATTTCTGTGTTTCGTCGTCAATAAGAAGGTCCATGGGATACAGTAAACCTGAAGTGAAGCATCGGAATCTAAAACCCGTATCACAGGAAAAGTTCAAAACACAGAGAGTAAGAAGAGCCAGTCATTTTGCATCTGAGTCGGCATTGTGCCTTTTGTATTTAATTCCGATGCAATTTCTGTGTTTCATCGTCAACAAGAAGGTCAGAGGGATACAGTAAACCTGTGGTGAAGCATCGGAATCTATAACTAGTGTCACAGGAATGGTTAAAACATAGACAGTAGGAAGTGTCAGTCTTCTTGTACTTAAGTCGGAATTGTGCCTTTTGTATTTAATCCTGATTCAATTTCTGTGTTTCGTCGTCAATAAGATTTTCCAAGGGATACAGTAAACCTGAAGTGAAGCATCGGAATCTATAACTAGTGTCACAGGAATGGTTCAAAACATAGACACTAGAAAGAGTCAGTCTTCTTGTACTAATGTCGGCATTGTGCCTTTTCCTTTTGTTTCCGATGCAATTTCTGTGTTTCATCGTCAATAAGATGGTCCAAAGGACACAGTAAACCTGAAGTGAAACTTCGGAATCTATAACTAGTGTCACGGGAATGGTTCAAACCATCGAGAGTAAGAAGAGTCAGTCTTCTTGTACTCAAGTCGGCACTGTGCCTTTTGTATTTAATTCCGATGCAATTTCTGTGTTTCATCGTCAATAAGAGTGTCAGAGGGATACAGTAAACCTGAAGTGAAGCATCGGAAACTATAACTAGTATCACAGGAATGGTTCAAAACATAGACAGTTGGAAGAGTCAGTCTCCTTGTACGTAAGTCGGAACTGTGCCTTTTCTATTTAATTCCGATGCAATTTCTGAGTATCGTCGTCAATAAAAAGGTCCAAGGGATACAGTAAAGCTGAAGTGGAGCATCGGAATCTATATCTAGTGTCACAGGAATGGTTGAAAACATAAACACGGAGGAGTCAGTCTTCTTGTACTTATGTCGGCATTGTGACTTTAGTATTTAATTCCGATGCAATTTCTGTGTTTCATCGTCAATAAGAAGGTCAGAGGGATACAGTAAACGTGAAGTGAAGCATCGGAATCTATAACTAGAGTTACAGGAATGGTACAAAACATGGACCGTAGGAAGAGTGAGTCTTCTTGTACTTAAGTCGGCATTGTGCTTTTTCTATTTAATTCCGATGCAGTTTCTGTGTTTCGTCGTCAATAAGAAGGTCAGAGGGATACAGTAAACCTGAAGTGAAGCATCGGAATCTGTAACTAGTTTCACAGGAATGGTTCAAAACATACACAGCAAGAAGAGTCAGTCTTCTTGTACTTAAGTCGGCAATGTGCATTTTGTATTTAATTCCGATGCAATCTCTGTGTTTCATCGTCAATAAGAAGGTCCAAGGGATACAGTAAGCCTGAAATGAAGCATCGGAATCTATAACTAGTGTCACAGGAATGGTTCAAAGCATAGACAGTCGGAAGGGTCAGTCTTCTTGTACTTATGTCGGCATTAGGCCATTTGTATTTAATTCCGATGCAAATTCTGTGTTTCATCGTCAATAAGAAGGTCCAACGGATACAGTAAACATATAGTGAAGCATCGGAATCTAAAACTGGTCTCACAGGAAATGTTCAAATCATACTCAGTAAGAAGAGTCAGTCTTCTTATACTTAAGTTGGCAACGTGCCTTTTCTACTTAATTCCGATGCAATTTCTGTGTTTCGTCGTCAATAAGAAGGTCCACGGGATGCAGTAAACCTGAAGTGAAGCATCGGAATCTAAAACCGGTCTCACAGGAAAGGTTCAAAACATAGAGAGTAAGAAGAGCCAGTCATCATGTATATGAGTCGGCATTGTGCCTTTTGTATTTAATTCCGATGCAATTTCTGTGTTTCATCGTCAATAACAAGGTCCAAGGGGTACAGTAAACATGAAGTGAAGCATCGGAATCTATAACAAGTGTCACAGGAATGGTTCAAAACATAGACAGTAAGAAGAGTCAGTCTTCTTGTACTTAAGTCGGCATTGTGCCTTTTGTATTTAATTCCGATGCAATTTCTGTGTTTCATCGTCAATAAGAAGGTCCAAGGGATACAGTAAACATATAGTGAATCATCGGAATCTAAAACTGGTCTCACAGGAGATGTTCAAATCATAGTCAGTAAGAAGAGTCAGTCTTCTTATACTTAAGTCGGCTTTGTGCCTTTTGTATTTAATTCCGATGCAATTTCTGTGTTTCATCGTCATTAAGAAGGTCCAAGGGATACAGTAAACATATAGTGAAGCATCGGAATCTAAAAGTGGTCTCACAGGAAATGTTCACAACATAGTCAGTAAGAAGAGTCAGTCTTCTTGTACTTAAGTCGGCACTGTGCCGTTTGTATTTAATTCCGATGCAATGTCTGTGTTTCATCGTCAACAAGAATGTCAGAGGGATACTGTAAAACCTGATGTGAAGCATCGGAATCTATAACTAGTGTCACAGGAATGGTTCAAAACATAGACAGTAGAAAGAGTCATCTTCAATTTTTTGGTCCTGTCCTCCTCAGTTGCGCGTAATACTACGGTGTGTTGATGATTTTCACTTATGGACCGTCTGACAGCAACTAAATAAAACACAATTTTAGTGCCATACGCGTTTCGCCTTTATTTTCTGCAAGGCATCATCAGTGGCAGGTTGCGTAGACAGTTTCTTACATATTACGCTCCTGTTACATTTTTGGTCTTATTCTTCTTCCCATGAGCGCCAATTTGCTGTTTTTCTGCATTCCACAGCACTATGCACTGAAAGCTTTTTTTGGCACTAAAATTGTGTTTTATTCAGTTGCTGTCAGACGGTCCATAAGTGAAAAATCATCAACACACCGTAGTAGGAAGAGTCAGTCTTCTTGTACATAAGTCTGCATTGTGCCCTTTCTATTTAATTCCGATGCAATTTCTGTGTTTCGTCGTCAATAAGAAGGCCCAAGGGATACAGTAAACCTGAAGTGAAGCGTCGGAATCTATATCTAGTATCACAGGAAAGGTTCAAAACATAGACAGTAAGAAGAGTCAGTCATATTGTACATGAATTGGCATTGTGCCTTTTGTATTTAATTCCGATGCAATTACTGTGTTTCATCGTCAATAAGAAGGTCAGAGGCATACAGTAAACCTGAAGTGAAGCATCGGAATCTATAACTAATGTTACAGGAATGGTTCAAAACATACACAGCAAACAGAATCAGTCTTCTTGTACTTAAGTTGGCATTGTGCCTTTTGTATTTAATTCCGATGCGATTTCTGTGTTTCATCGTCAACAAGAAGGTCAAAGGGATACAGTAAACATATAGTGAAGCGTCGGAATGTAAAGCTGGTCGCACAGGAAATGTTCAAATCATAGTCAGTAGGAAGAGTCAGTCTTCTTGTACTTATGTCGGAATTGTGCCTTTTCTATTTAATTCCGATGCAATTTCTGTGTTTCGTCGTCAATAAGAAGGTCCATGGGATACAGTAAACCTGAAGTGAAGCATCGGAATCTAAAACCCGTCTCACAGGAAAAGTTCAAAACATAGAGAGTAAGAAGAGCCAGTCATATTGTATTTGAGTCGGCATTGTGCCTTTTGTATTTAATTCCGATGCAATTTCTGTGTTTCATCGTCAACAAGAAGGTCAGAGGGATACAGTAAACCTGTGGTGAAGCATCGGAATCTATAACTAGTGTCACAGGAATGGTTAAAACATAGACAGTAGGAAGTGTCAGTCTTCTTGTACTTAAGTCGGCATTGTGCCTTTTGTATTTAATCCTGATTCAATTTCTGTGTTTCGTCGTCAATAAGATGGTCCAAGGGATACAGTAAACCTGAAGTGAAGCATCGGAATCTATAACTAGTGTCACAGGAATGGTTCAAAACATAGACAGTAGGAAGAGTCAGTCTTCTTGTACTTAAGTCGGCATTGTGCTTTTTCTATTTACTTCCGATGCAATTTCTGTGTTTCGTCGTCAATAAGAAGGTCAGAGGGATACAGTAAACCTGAAGTGAAGCATCGGAATCTATAACTAGTTTCACAGGAATGGTTCAAAACATACACAGCAAGAAGAGTCAGTCTTCTTGTACTTATGTCGGCATTGTGCATTTTGTATTTAATTCCGATGCAATCTCTGTGTTTCATCGTCAATAAGAAGGTCCAAGGGATACAGTAAACCTGAAGTGAAGCATCGGAATCTATAACTAGTGTCACAGGAATGGTTCAAAACATAGACAGTAAGAAGAGTCAGTCTTCTTGTACTTAAGACGGCATTGTGCGTTTTGTATTTAATTCCGATGCAATTTCTGTGTTTCATTGTCAATAAGAAGGTCGAAGGGATACAGTAAACGGATAGTGAATCATCGGAATCTAAAACTGGTCTCACAGGAGATGTTCAAATCATAGTCAGTAAGAAGAGTCAGTCTTCTTATACTTAAGTCGGCTTTGTGCCTTTTGTATTTAATTCCGATGCAATTTCTGTGTTTTATCCTCATTAAGAAGGTCCAAGGGATACAGTAAACATATAGTGAAGAATCGGAATCTAAAAGTGGTCTCACAGGAAATGTTCACAACATAGTCAGTTAGAAGAGTCAGTCTTCATTTACTTAAGTCGGCACTGTACCGTTTGTATTTAATTCCGATGCAATTTCTATGTTTCATCGTCAATAAGAATGTCAGAGGGATACAGTAAAACCTGAAGTGAAGCATCGGAATCTATAACTAGTGTCACAGGAATGGTTCAAAACATAGACAGTAGGAAGAGTCAGTCTTCTTGTACATAAGTCGGCATTGTGCCCTTTCTATTTAATTCCGATGCAATTTCTGTGTTTCATCGTCAATAACAAGGTCCAAGGGGTACAGTAAACCTGAAGTGAAGCATCGGAATCTATAACAAGTGTCACAGGAATGGTTCAAAACATAGACAGTAAGAAGAGTCAGTCTTCTTGTACTTAAGACGGCATTGTGCGTTTTGTATTTAATTCCGATGCAATTTCTGTGTTTCATTGTCAATAAGATGGTCGAAGGGATACAGTAAACGTATAGTGAATCATCGGAATCTAAAACTGGTCTCACAGGAGATGTTCAAATCATAGTCAGTAAGAAGAGTCAGTCTTCTTATACTTAAGTCGGCTTTGTGCCTTTTGTATTTAATTCCGATGCAATTTCTGTGTTTTATCCTCATTAAGAAGGTCCAAGGGATACAGTAAACATATAGTGAAGAATCGGAATCTAAAAGTGGTCTCACAGGAAATGTTCACAACATAGTCAGTAAGAAGAGTCAGTCTTCATTTACTTAAGTCGGCACTGTACCGTTTGTATTTAATTCCGATGCAATTTCTGTGTTTCATCGTCAATAAGAATGTCAGAGGGATACAGTAAAACCTGAAGTGAAGCATCGGAATCTATAACTAGTGTCACAGGAATGGTTCAAAACATAGACAGTAGGAAGAGTCAGTCTTCTTGTACATAAGTCGGCATTGTGCCCTTTCTATTTAATTCCGATGCAATTTCTGTGTTTCGTCGTCAATAAGAAGGTCCAAGGGATACAGTAAACCTGAAGTGAAGCATCGGAATCTATATCTAGTGTCACAGGAAAGGTTCAAACCATAGACAGTAAGAAGAGACAGTCTTCTTGTACATGAGTCGGCATTGTGCCTTTTGTATTTAATTCCGATGCAATTACTGTGTTTCATCGTCAATAAGAAGGTCAGAGGGATACAGTAAACCTGAAGTGAAGCATCGGAATCTATAACTAATGTCACAGGAATGGTTCAAAACATACACAGCAGAAAGAATCAGTCGTCTTGTACTTAAGTCGGCGTTGTGCCTTTTGTATTTAATTCCAATGCGATTTCTGTGTTTCATCGTCAACAAGAAGGTCAAAGGGATACAGTAAACATATAGTGAAGCGTCGGAATTTAAAACTGGTCTCACAGGAAATGTTCAAATCATAGTCAGTAAGAAGAGTCAGTCTTCTTGTACTTATGTCGGCATTGTGCCTTTTCTATTTAATTCCGATGCAATTTCTGTGTTTCGTCGTCAATAAGGAGGTCAGAGGGCTACAGTTAACCTGAAGTGAAGCATCGGAATCTAAAACCCGTCTCACAGGAAAAGTTCAAAACATAGAGAGTAAGAAGAGCCAGTCATTTTGTATTTGAGTCGGCATTGTGCCTTTTGTATTTAATTCCGATGCAGTTTCTGTGTTTCATCGTCAACAAGAGGGTCAGAGGGATACAGTAAACCTTTAGTGAAGCATCGGAATCTATAACTAGTGCCATAGGAATGGTTAAAACATAGACAGTAGGAAGGGTCAGTCTTCTTGTACTTAAGTCGGAATTGTGCCTTTTGTATTTAATCCTGATTCAATTTCTGTGTTTCGCCGTCAATAAGATGGTCCAACGGATACAGTAAACCGGAAGTGAAGCATCGGAATCTATAACTAGTGTCACGGGAATGGTTCAAAACATAGACAGTAAGAAGAGTGAGTCTTCTTGTACTTAAGTCGGCATTGTGCCTTTTGTATTTAAATCCGATGCAATTTCTGTGTTTCATCGTCAATAAGAGTGTCAGAGGGATACAGTAAACCTGAAGTGAAGCATCGGAATCCATAATTAATGTCACAGGAATGGTTCAAAACATACACAGCAAACAGAATCAGTCGTCTTGTACTTAGGTCGGCATTGTGCCTTCTGTATTTAATTCCGATGCGATTTCTGTGTTTCATCGTCAACAAGAAGGTCAAAGGGATACAGTAAACATATAGTGAAGCGTCGGAATGTAAAACTGGTCTCACAGGAATTGTTCAAATCATAGTCAGTAAGAAGAGTCAGTCTTCTTGTACTTATGTCTGCATTGTGCCTTTTCTATTTAATTCCGATGCAATTTCTGTGTTTCGTCGTCAATAAGAAGGTCAGAGGGCTACAGTTAACCTGAAGTGAAGCATCGGAATCTAAAACCCGTCTCACAGGAAAAGTTCAAAACATAGAGAGTAAGAAGAGCCAGTCATTTTGTATTTGAGTCGGCATTGTGCCTTTTGTATTTAATTCCGATGCAATTTCTGTGTTTCATCGTCAACAAGAAGGTCAGAGGGATACAGTAAACCTTTAGTGAAGCATCGGAATCTATAACTAGTGCCACAGGAATGGTTAAAACATTGACAGTACGAAGGGTCAGTCTTCTTGTACTTAAGTCGGAATTGTGCCTTTTGTATTTAATCCTGATTCAATTTCTGTGTTTCGTCGTCAATAAGATGGTCCAAGGGATACAGTAAACCGGAAGTGAAGCATCGGAATCTATAACTAGTGTCACAGGAATGGTTCAAAACATAGACAGTAAGAAGAGTCAGTCGTCTTGTACTTAAGTCGGCTTTGTGCCTTTTGTATTTAATTCCGATGCTATTTCTGTGTTTCATCGTCGATAAGAAGGTCCAAGGGATACAGTAAACCTGAAGTGAAGCATCGGAATCTACAACTAGTGTCACAGGAATTGCTCAAAACATAGGCAGTAAGAAGAGTCAGTCTTCTTGTACTTAAGTCAACATTGTGCCTTTTGTATATAATTCCGATGCAAATTCTTTGTTCCATCGTCAATAAGAAGGTCCAAAGGATACAGTAAACCTGAAGTGAAGCTTCGGAATCTATAACTAGTGTCACAGGAATGGTTCAAAACATAGACAGTAAGAAGAGTCAGTCTTCTTGCACTTAAGTCGGCATTGTGCCTTTTGTATTTAATTCCGATGCAATTTCTGTTTTTCATCGTCAATAAGAAGGTCCAAGGGATACAGTAAACATATAGTGGAGCATCGGAATCTAAAACTGGGCTCACAGGAAATGTTCAAATCATAGTCAGTAATAAGAGTCAGTCTTCTTGTACTTAAGTCGGCATTGTGCCTTTTGTATTTAATTCCGATGCAATTTCTGTTTTTCATCGTCAATAAGAAGGTCCAACTGATACAGTAAACCTGAAGTGAAGCTTCGGAATCCATGACTAGTGTCACAGAATGGTTCAAAACATAGACAGTAAGAAGAGTCAGTCTTCTTGTACTTAAATCGGCATTGTGATTTTTGTACTTAATTCCGATGTAATTTCTGTGTTTCATAGTTAATAAGAGTGGCAGAGGGATACAGTAAACCTGAAGTGAAGCATCGGAATCTATAACTAGTGTCACACAGTAGGTTCAAAACATAGACAGAAAGAAGAGTCAGTCTTCTTGTACTTAAGTCGGCATTTTGCCTTTTGTATTTATTTCCGATGCAATTTCTGTGTTTCATCGTCAATAAGAAGGTCAGAGGGATACAGTAAACGTGAAGTGAAGCATCGGAATCTATAGCTAGTGTCACAGGAATGGTTCAAATCATAGACAGTAAGAAGAGTCAGTCTTCTTGTACTTAAGTCGGCATTGTGCCTTTAGTATTTAATTCCGATGCAATTTCTGTGTTTAATCGTCAATAAAGGCGTCAGAGAGATACAGTAAACCTGAAGTGAAGCATCGGAATCTATAACTAGTGTCACATTAATGGTTCAAAACATAGACAGTTGGAAGAGTCAGTCTTCTTGTACTTAAGCCGGCATTGTGCATTTTGTATTTAATTCCGATGCAATTTCTGTGTTTCATCGTCAATAAGAAGGTCAGAGGGATACAGTAAACCTGACGTGAAGCATCGGAATCTAAAACCGGTCTCACAGGAAAGTTTCAAAACATAGAGAGTAAGAAGAGCCAGTCATCTTGTATTTGAGTCGGCATTGTGCCTTTTGTATTTAATTCCGATGCAATTTCTGTGTTTCATCGTCAATAAGAAGGTCAGAGGGATACAGTAAACGTGAAGTGAAGCATCGGAATCTATAACTAGTGTCACAGGAATGGTTAAAACATAGAGAGTATGAAGAGTCAGTCTTCTTGTACTTAAGTCAGCATTGTGCCTTTTCTATTTAATTTCGATGCAATTTCTGTGTTTCGTCGTCAATAAGAAGGTCCAAGGGATACAGTAAACCTGAAGTGGAGCATCGGAATCAACATATAGTGTCACAGGAATGGTTGAAATCATAAACACGGAAGAGTCAGTCTTCTTGTACTTATGTCGGCATTGTGCATTTTGTATTTAATTCGATGCAATTTCTGTGTTTTATCGTCAATAAGAAGGTCAGAGGGATACAGTAAACCTGAAGTGAAGCATCGGAAACTATAACTAGTATCACAGGAATGGTTCAAAACATAGACAGTTGGAAGAGTCAGTCTCCTTGTACTTAAGTCGGAACTGTGCCTTTTCTATTTAATTCCGATGCAATTTCTGAGTTTCGTCGTCAATAAGAAGGTCCACGGGATGCAGTAAACCTGAAGTGAAGCATCGGAAACTATAACTAGTATCACAGGAATGGTTCAAAACATAGACAGTTGGAAGAGTCAGTCTCCTTGTACTTAAGTCGGAACTGTGCCTTTTCTATTTAATTCTGACGCAATTTCTGAGTTTCGTCGTCAATAAAAAGGTCCAAGGGATACAGTAAACCTGAAGTGGAGCATCGGAATCTATATCTAGTGTCACAGGAATGGTTGAAAACATAAACACGGAGGAGTCAGTCTTCTTGTACTTATGTCGGCATTGTGAATTTAGTATTTAATTCCGATGCAATTTCTGTGTTTTATCGTCAATAAGAAGGTCAGAGGGATACAGTAAACGTGAAGTGAAGCATCGGAATCTATAACTAGAGTCACAGGAATGGTACAAAACATAGACAGTAGGAAGAGTGAGTCTTCTTGTACTTAAGTCGGCATTGTGCTTTTTCTATTTAATTCCGATGCAATTTCTGTGTTTCGTCGTAAATAAGAAGGTCAGAGGGATACAGTAAACCTGAAGTGAAGCATCGGAATCTGTAACTAGTTTCACAGGAGTGGTTCAAAACATACACAGCAAGAAGAGTCAGTCTTCTTGTACATAAGTCGGCATTGTGCATTTTGTATTTAATTCCGATGCAATCTCTGTGTTTCATCGCCAATAAGAAGGTCCAAGGGATACAGTAAGCCTGAAGTGAAGCATCGGAATCTATAACTAGTGTCACAGGAATGGTTCAAAACATAGACAGTCGGATGGGTCAGTCTTCTTGTACTTAAGTCGGCATTGTGCCATTTGTATTTAATTCCGATGCAAATGCTGTGTTTCATCGTCAGTAAGAAGGTCCATCGGATACAGTAAACATATAGTGAAGCATCGGAATCTAAAACTGGTCTCACAGGAAATGTTCAAATCATACTCAGTAAGAAGAGTCAGTCTTCTTATACTTAAGTTGGCAATGTGCCTTTTCTACTTAATTCCGATGCAATTTCTGTGTTTCGTCGTCAATAAGAAGGTCCACGGGATGCAGTAAACCTGAAGTGAAGCATCGGAAACTATAACTAGTATCACAGGAATGGTTCAAAACACAGACAGTTGGAAGAGTCAGTCTCCTTGTACTTAAGTCGGAACTGTGCCTTTTCTATTTAATTCCGATGCAATTTCTGAGTTTCGTCGTCAATAAAAAGGTCCAAGGGATACAGTAAACCTGAAGTGAGCATCGGAATCTATATCTAGTGTCACAGGAATGGTTGAAAACATAAACACGGAGGAGTCAGTCTTCTTGTACTTATGTCGGCATTGTGACTTTAGTATTTAATTCCGATGCAATTTCTGTGTTTCATCGTCAATAAGAAGGTCAGAGGGATACAGTAAACGTGAAGTGAAGCATCGGAATCTATAATTAGAGTCACAGGAATGGTACAAAACATAGACAGTAGGAAGAGTGAGTCTTCTTGTACTTAAGTCGGCATTGTGCTTTTTCTATTTAATTCCGATGCAATTTCTGTGTTTCGTCGTCAATAAGAAGGTCAGAGGGATACAGTAAACCTGAAGTGAAGCATCGGAATCTGTAACTAGTTTCACAGGAATGGTTCAAAACATACACAGCAAGAAGAGTCAGTCTTCTTGTACTTAAGTCGGCATTGTGCATTTTGTATTTAATTCCGATGCAATCTCTGTGTTTCATCGTCAATAAGAAGGTCCAAGGTTCATGGTTCAAAACATAGACAGTTGGAAGAGTCAGTCTTCTTGTACTTAAGTCGGCATTGTGCATTTTGTATTTAATTCCGATGCAATTTCTGTGTTTCATCGTCAATAAGAAGGTCAGAGGGATACAGTAAACCTGACGTGAAGCATCGGAATCTAAAACCGGTCTCACAGGAAAGTTTCAAACATAGAGAGTAAGAAGAGCCAGTCATCTTGTATTTGAGTCGGCATTGTGCCTTTTGTATTTCATTCGGATGCAATTTCTGTGTTTCATCGTCAATAAGAAGGTCAGAGGGATACAGTAAACGTGAAGTGAAGCATCGGAATCTATAACTAGTGTCACAGGAATGGTTAAAACATAGAGAGTATGAAGAGTCAGTCTTCTTGTACATAAGTCGGCATTGTGCCTTTTCTATTTAATTCCGATGCAATTTCTGTGTTTCGTCGTCAATAAGAAGGTCCAAGGGATACAGAAAACCTGAAGTGGAGCTTCGGAATCAACATATAGTGTCACAGGAATGGTTGAAAATATAAACACGGAAGAGTCAGTCTTCTTGTACTTATGTCGGCATTGTGCATTTTGTATTTAATTCAGATGCTATTTCTGTGTTTCATCGTCAATAACAAGGTCCAAGGGATACAGTAAACCTGAAGTGAAGCATCGGAATCTATAACTAGTGTCACAGGAATGGTTAAAACATAGACAGTAGGAAGAGTCAGTCTTCTTGTACTTAAGTCGGCATATTGCCTTTTGTATTTAATTCCGTTGCAATTTCTGTGTTTCGTCGTCAATAAGAAGGTCAGAGTAATACAGTAAACGTGAAGTGTAGCATCGGAATCTACAACTAGTGTCACAGGAATGGTTCAAAACATAGACAGTAGAAAGAGTCAGTCTTCTTGTACTTAAGTCGGCCTTGTGCCTTTTGTATTTAATTCCGATGCAATTTCTGTGTTTCATCGTCAATAACAAGGTCCAAGGGATACAGTAAACCTGAAGTGAAACATCGGAATCTATAACTAGTGTCACAGGAATGGCTCAGAACACAGACAGTAAGAAGAGTCAGTCTTCTTGTACTTAAGTCGGCCTTGTGCCTTTTGTATTTAAATCCGATGCAAATTCTGTGTTTCATCGTCAATAAGAAGGGCCAAGGGATGCAGTAAACATATAGTTAAGCATCGGAATCTAAAACTGGTCTCACAGGAAATGTTTAAATCATAGTCAGTAAGAAGAGTCAGTCTTCTTATACCTAAGTCGGCATTGTGCCTTTTCTACTTAATTCCAATGCAATTTCTGTGTTTCGTCGTCAATAAGAAGGTCCACGGGATACAGTAAACCTGAAGTGAAGCATCGGAATCTAAAACCGGTCTCACAGGAAAGATTCAAAACATAGAGAGTAAGAAGAGCCAGTCATCATGTATTTGAGTCGGCATTGTGCCTTTTGTATTTAATTCCGATGCAATTTCTGTGTTTCATCGTCAATAACAAGGTCCAAGGGATACAGTAAACCTGAAGTGAAGCATCGGAATCTATAACTAGTGTCACAGGAATGGTTAAAATCATAGACAGTAAGATGAGTCAGTCTTCTTGTACTTAAGTCGGCATTGTGCCTTTTGTATTTAATTCCGATGCAATTTCTGTGTTTCATCGTCAATAAGAACGTCCAAGGGATACAGTAAACATATAGTGAAGCATCGGAATCTAAAACTGGTCTCACAGGGAATGTTCAAATCATAGTCAGTAAGAAGAAACAGTCTTCTTGTACTTATGTCTGCATTGTGCCTTTTCTATTCAATTCCGATGCAATTTCTGTGTTTCGTCGTCAATAAGAAGGTCCAAGAGATACAGTAAACCGAAAGTGAAGCATCGGAATCTATAACTAGTGTCACAGGAATGGTTCAAAACATAGACAGTCGGAAGGGTCAGTCTTCTTGTACTTATGTCGGCATTGTGCCTTTTGTATTGAATTCGGATGCAAATTCAGCGTTTCATCGTCAATAAGAAGGTCCAAGGCATACAGTAAACATATAGTGAAGCATCGGAATCTAAAACTGGTCTCACAGGAAATGTTCAAATCATACTCAGTAAGAAGAGTCAGTCTTCTTATACTTAAGTCGGCAATGTGCATTTCTACTTAATTCCGATGCAATTTCTGTGTTTCGTCGTCAATAAGAAGGTCCACGAGATGCAGTAAACCTGAAGTGAAGCATTGGAATCTAAAACCGGTCTCACAGGAAAGGTTCAAAACATAGAGAGTAAGAAGAGCCAGTCATCATGTATTTGAGTCGGCATTGTGCCTTTTGTATTTAATTCAGATGCAATTTCTGTGTTTCATCGTCAATAACAAGGTCCAAGGGATACAGTAAACCTGAAGTGAAGCATCGGAATCTATAACTAGTGTCACAGGAATGGTTAAAATCATAGACAGTAAGATGAGTCAGTCTTCTTGTACTTAAGTCGGCATTGTGCCTTTTGTATTTAATTCCGATGCAATTTCTGTGTTTCATCGTCAATAAGAACGTCCAAGGGATACAGTAAACATATAGTGAAGCATCGGAATCTAAAACTGGTCTCACAGGAAATGTTCAAATCATAGTCAGTAAGAAGAGTCAGTCTTCTTGTACTTATGTCTGCATTGTGCCTTTTCTATTCAATTCCGATGCAATTTCTGTGTTTCGTCGTCAATAAGAAGGTCCAAGAGATACAGTAAACCGAAAGTGAAGCATCGGAATCTACAACTAGTGTCACAGGAATGGTTCAAAACATAGACAGTAGAAAGAGTCAGTCTTCTTGTACTTAAGTCGGCATTGTGCCTTTTGTATTTAATTCCGATGCAATTTCTGTGTTTCATCGTCAATAACAAGGTCCAAGGGGTACAGTAAACCTGAAGTGAAGCATCGGAATCTATAACAAGTGTCACAGGAATGGTTCAAAACATAGACAGTAAGAAGAGTCAGTCTTCTTGTACTTAAGTCGGCATTGTAACTTTTGTATTTAATTCCGATGCAATTTCTGTGTTTTATCCTCATTAAGAAGGTCCAAGGGATACAGTAAACATATAGTGAAGAATCGGAATCTAAAAGTGGTCTCACAGGAAATGTTCACAACATAGTCAGTAAGAAGAGTCAGTCTTCTTTTACTTAAGTCGGTACTGTGCCGTTTGTATTTAATTCCGATGCAATTTCTGTGTTTCATCGTCAATAAGAATGTCAGAGGGATACAGTAAAACCTGAAGTGAAGCATCGGAATCTTTAACTAGTGTCACAGGAATGGTTCAAAACATAGACAGTAGGAAGAGTCAGTCTTCTTGTACATAAGTCTGCATTGTGCCCTTTCTATTTAATTTCGATGCAATTTCTGTGTTTCGTCGTCAATAAGAAGGTCCTAGGGATACAGTAAACCTGAAGTGAAGCATCGGAATCTATATCTAGTGTCACAGGAAAGGTTCAAAACATAGACAGTAAGAAGAGACAGTCTTCTTGTACATGAGTCGGCATTGTGCCTTTTGTATTTAATTCCGATGCAATTACTGTGTTTCATCGTCAATAAGAAGGTCAGAGGGATACAGTAAACCTGAAGTGAAGCATCGGAATCTGTAACTAATGTCACAGGAATGGTTCAAAACATACACAGCAAACAGAATCAGTCGTCTTGTACTTAAGTCGGCATTGTGCCTTTTGTATTTAATTCCGATGCGATTTCTGTGTTTCATCGTCAACAAGAAGGTCAAAGGGATACAGTAAACATATAGTGACGCGTCGGAATGTAAAACTGGTCTCACAGGAAATTTTCAAATCATAGTCAGTAAGAAGAGTCAGTCTTCTTGTACTTATGTCGGCATTGTGCCTTTTCTATTTAATTCCGATGCAATTTCTGTGTTTCGTCGTCAATAAGAAGGTCAGAGGGCTACAGTAAACCTGAAGTGAAGCATCGGAATCTAAAACCCGTCTCACAGGAAAAGTTCAAAGCATAGAGAGTAAGAAGAGCCAGTCATTTTGTATTTGAGTCGGCATTGTGCCTTTTGTATTTAATTCCGATGCAATTTCTGTGTTTCATCGTCAACAAGAAGGTCAGAGGGATACAGTAAACCTTTAGTGAAGCATCGGAATCTATAACTAGTGCCACAGGAATGGTTAAAACATAGACAGTAGAAAGGGTCAGTCTTCTTGTACTTAAGTCGGAATTGTGCCTTTTGTATTTAATCCTGATTCAATTTCTGTGTTTCGTCGTCAATAAGATGGTCCAAGGGATACAGTAAACCGGAAGTGTAGCATCGGAATCTATAACTAGTGTCACAGGAATGGTTCAAAACATAGACAGTAAGAAGAGTCAGTCGTCTTGTACTTAAGTCGGCTTTGTGCCTTTTGTATTTAATTCCGATGCTATTTCTGTGTTTCATCGTCGATAAGAAGGTCCAAGGGATACAGTAAACCTGAAGTGAAGCATCGGAATCTACAACTAGTGTCACAGGAATTGCTCAAAACCTAGGCAGTAAGAAGAGTCAGTCTTCTTGTACTTAATTCGACATTGTGCCTTTTGTATACAATTCCGATGCAAATTCTTTGTTTCATCGTCAATAAGAAGGTCCAAAGGATACAGTAAACCTGAAGTGAAGCTTCGGAATCTATAACTAATGTCACAGGAATGGTTCAAAACATAGACAGTAAGAAGAGTCAGTCTTCTTGTACTTAAGTCGGCATTGTGCCTTTTGTATTTACATCCGATGCAATTTCTGTGTTTCATCGTCAATAAGAGTGTCAGAGGGATACAGTAAACCTGAAGTGAAGCATGTTAATCTATAACTAGTGTCACAGGAATGGTTAAAATCATAGAACGATGGAAGAGTCAGCGTTCTTGTACTTAAGTCAGCATTGTGCCTTTTCTATTTAATTCCGATGCAATTTCTGTGTTTCGTCGTCAATAAGAAGGTCCAAGGGATACAGTAAACCTGAAGTGAAGCATCGGAATCGAAAACCGGTCTCACAGGAATGTTTCAAGACATAGAGAGTAAAAAGAGCCAGTAATCTTGTATTTGAGTCGGCATTGTGCCTTTTGTATTTAATTCCAATGCAATTTCTGTGTTTCATCGTCAATAACAAGGTCCAAGGGATACAGTAAACCTGAAGTGAAACATCGGAATCTGTAACTAGTGTCACAGGAATGGTTAAAACATAGACAGTAGGAAGAGTCAGTCTTCTTGTACTTAAGTCGGCATAGTGCCCTTTGTATTAAATTCCGATGCAATTTCTGTGTTTCATCGTCAATAAGAAGGTCAGAGGGATACAGTAAACGTGAAGTGTAGCATCGGAATCTATAACTAGTGTCACACGAATGGTTCAAAACATAGACAGTAGAAAGAATCAGTCTTCTTGTACTTAAGACGGCATTGTGCCTTTTCTATTTAATTCCGATGCAATTTCTGTGTTTCGAAGTCAACAAGAAGGTCAGAGGGATATAGTAAACCTGAAGTGAAGCATCGGAATCTATAACTAGTTTCACAGGAATGGTTAAAACATACAGAGCAAGGAGAGTCAGTCTTCTTGTACTTAAGTCGGCATTGTGCATTTTGTATTTAATTCCGATGCAATTACTGTGTTTCATCGTCAATAAGAATATCCAAGGGATTCAGTAAACCTAAAGTGATGCATCGGAATCTATAACTAGTGTCACAGGAATGGTTCAAAGCATAGACAGTCGGAAGAGTCAGACTTCTTGTACTTAAGTCGGCATTGTACCCGTTGTATTTAATTCCGATGCAATTTCTGTGTTTCATCGTCAATAACAAGGTCCAAGGGATACAGTAAACCTGAAGTGAAACATCGGAATCCAAAACTAGTGTCACAGGAATGGCTCAGAACACAGACAGTAAGAAGAGTCAGTCTTCTTGTACTTAAGTCGGCCTTGTGCCTTTTGTATTTAAATCCGACGCAAATTCTGTGTTTCATCGTCAATAAGAAGGGCCAAGGGATACAGTAAACATATAGTGAAGCATCGGAATCTAAAACTGGTCTCACAGGAAATGTTTAAATCAGAGTCAGTAAGAAGAGTCAGTCTTCTTATACTTAAGTCGGCATTGTGCCTTTTCTACTTAATTCCGATGCAATTTCTGTGTTTCGTCGTCAATAAGAAGGTCCACGGGATACAGTAAACCTGAAGTGAAGCATCGGAATCTAAAACCGGTCTCACAGGAAAGATTCAAAGCATAGAGAGTAAGAAGAGCCAGTCATCATGTATTTGAGTCGGGATTGTGCCTTTTGTATTTAATTCCGATGCAATTTCTGTGTTTCATCGTCAATAACAAGGTCCAAGTGATACAGTAAACCTGAAGTGAAGCATCGGAATGTATAACTAGAGTCACAGGATGGTTCAAAACATAGACAGTAAGATGGGTCAGTCTTCTTGTACTTAAGTCGGCATTGTGCCTTTTGTATTTAGTTCCGATGCAATTTCTGTGTTTCATCGTCAATAAGAACGTCCTAGGGATACAGTAAACATATAGTGAAGCATCGGAATCTAAAACTGGTCTCACAGGAAATGTTCAAATCATAGTCAGTAAGAAGAGTCAGTCTTCTTGTACTTATGTCTGCATTGTGCCTTTTCTATTTAATTCCGATGCAATTTCTGTGTCTCGTCGTCAATAAGAAGGTCCAAGGGATACAGTAAACCGAATGTGAAGCATCGGAATCTAAAACCCGTCTCACAGGAAAAGTTCAAAGCATAGGGAGTAAGAAGAGCCAGTCATCTTGTATTTGAGTCGGCATTGTGCCATTTGTATTTAATTCCGATGCAATTTCTGTGTTTCATCGTCAATAAGAAGGTCAGAGGGATACAGTAAACCTGTAGTGAAGCATCGGAATCTATAACTACTGTCACAGGAATGGTTAAAACATAGACAGTAGGAAGGGTCAGTCTTCTTGTACTTAAGTCGGCATTGTGCCTTTTGTATTTAATCCTGATTCAATTTCTGAGTTTAATCGTCAAAAAGAAGGTCCAAAGGATACAGTAAACCTGAAGTGAAGCTTCGGAATCTATAACTAGTGTCACAGGATGGTTCAAAACAGAGACAGTAAGAACAGTCAGTCTTCTTGTACTTAAGTCGGCATTGTGCTTTTTGTATTTAATTCCGATGCAATTTCTGTGTTTCGTCGTCAATAAGAAGGTCCAAGGGATAAGTAAACCTGAAGAGAAGCATCGGAATCTATAACTAGTGTCACAGAATAGGTTCAAAACATAGACAATGGGAAGAGTCAGTCTTCTTGTACTTAAGTTGGCATTGTGCCCTTTCTATTTAATTCAGATGCAGTTTCTGTATTTCGTCGCCAATAAGAAGGTCAGAGGGATACAGTAAACCTGAAGTGAAGCATCGGAATCTATAACTAGTTTCACAGGAATGGTTCAAAACATACACAGCTAGAAGAGTCAGTCTTCTTGTACTAAAGTCGGCATTGTGCATTTTGTATTTAATTCCGATGCAATTTCTGTGTTTCATCGTCAATAAGAAGGTCCAAGGTATACAGTAAACCTGAAGTGATGCATCGGAATCTATATCTAGTGTCACACGAATGGTTCAAAACATAGACAGTCGGAAGAGTCAGTCTTCTTGTACTTAAGTCGGCATTGTGCTTTTGTAATTAATTCCGATGCAATTTCTGTGTTTCATCGTCAATAAAGAGGTCCAAGGGATACAGTAAACCTGAAGTGAAGCATCGGAATCTATAACTAGTGTCGCAGGTATGGTTCAAAACATAGACAGTTAGAAGAGTTAGTCTTCTTGTACCTAAGTCGGCCTTGTGCCTTTTGTATTTAATTCCGATGCAATTTCTGTGTTTCATCGACAATAAGAAGGTCCAAGGGATACAGTAAACATATAGTGAAGCATCGGCATCTAAAACTGGTCTCACAGGAAATGTTCAAATCATAGTCAGTAAGAAGAGTCAGTCTTCTTATACTTAAGTCGGCTTTGAGCGTTTTCTACACAATTCCGATGTAATTTCTGTGTTTCGCCGTCAATAAGAAGGTCACAGGGATACAGTAAACCTGAAGTGAAGCATCGGAATCTATAACTAATTTCACAGGAATGGTTCAAATCATACACAGCAATAAGAGTCAGTCTTCTTGTACTTAATTCGGCATTGTGCATTTTTTATTTACTTCCGATGCAATTTCTGTGTTTCATCGTCAATAAGAAGGTCCAAGGGATACAGTAAACATATAGTGAAGCATCGCAATCTAAAACTGGTCTCACAGGAAATGTTCAAATCTTAGTCAGTAAGAAGAGTCAGTTTTGTTATACTTAAGTCGGCTTTGTGCCTTTTGTATTTAATTCTGAAGCAATTTCTGTGTTTCATAATCAATAAGAAGGTCCAAAGGATACAGTAAACCTGAAGCGAAGCATCGGTATCTATAACTAGTGTCACAGGAATGGTTCAAAACATAGAGAGTAAGAAGAGTCAGTCTTCTTGTGCTTAACTCGGCATTGAGCCTTTTGTATTAAATTCCGATGCTATTTCTGTTTCATCGTCGATAAGAAGCTCCAAGGGATACAGTGAACCTGAAGTGAAGCAACGTAATCTATAACTAGTGTCACAGGAATTGCTCAAAACATAGACAGTAAGAAGAGTCATTCTTCTTGTACTTATGTCGGCATTGTGCCTTTCTTATACAATTCAGATGCAGATTCTGTGTTTCATCGTCAATAAGAAGGTCCAAAGGATACAGAAAACCTGAAGTGAAGCTTCGGTATCTATAACTAGTGTCACAGGAATGGTTCAAAACATAGACACTAAGAAGAGTCAGTCTTCTTGTACTTAAGTCGGCATTGTGCCTTTTGTATTTAATTACGATGCAATTTCTGTGTTTCATCGTCAATACGAGTGTCAGAGGGATACAGTAAACCTAAAGGGAAGCATCGGAATCTATAACTAGTATCACAGGAATGGATCAAAACATAGACAGTTGGAAGACTCGCTCTTCTTGTACTTAAGTCATCATTGTGCCTTTTGTATTTAATTCCGATGCAAAATCTGTTTTTCGTCGTCAATAAGAGGGTCCAAAGGATACAGTAAACCTGAAGTAAAGCTTCGGAATCTGTAACTAGTGACACAGGAATGGTTCAAATCATAGACAGTAAGAAGAGTCAGTCTTCTTGTACTTAAGTCGGCATTGTGCCTTTTGTATTTAATTCCGATGCAATTTCTGTGTTTCATCCTTAATAAGAAGGTCAGAGGGATACAGTAAACGTGAAGTGAAGCATCGGAATCTATAACTAGAGTCACAGGAATGGTTCAAACCATAGACAATAGGAAGAGTCAGTCTTCTTGCACTTAAGTCGGCATTGTGCCTTTTCTATTTAATTCCGATGCAATTTCTGTGTTTCGTCGTCATTAAGAGGGTCAGAGGGATACAGTTAACCTGAAGTGAAGCATCGGAATCAATAACTAGTGTCACAGGAATGGTTCAAAACATACACAGCAGGAAGAGTTAGTCTTCTTGTACTTAAGTCGGCATTGTGCCATTTGTATTTAAATCCGATGCAATTTCTGTGTTTCATCGTCAATAACAAGGTCCAAGGGGTACAGTAAATCTGAACTGAAGTATCGTAATCTATAACTAGTGTCACAGGAATGGTTCAAAACATAGACAGCAAGAATAGTCAGTCTTCTTGTACTTCTGTCGGCCTTGTGCCTTTTGTATTTAATTCCGATGCATTTTCTGTGTTTCATCGTCAATAGGAAGGTACAAGGGATACAGTACACTTATAGTGAAGCATCAGACTCTAAAACTGGTCTCACAGGAAATGTTCAAATCATAGTCAGTAAGAAGAGTCAGTCTTGTTATACTTAAGTCGGCTTTGTGCCTTTTGTATTTAATTCTGAAGCAATTTCTGTGTTTCATCGTCAATAAGAAGGTCCAAGGGATACAGTAAATTTGAAGTGAAGCATCGGAATCTATAACTATTGTTACAGGAATTTTTCAAAACATAGACAGTAAGAAGAGTCAGTCTTCTTGTACTTAATACGGCATTGTGCCTTTTTTATCTAATTCCGTTGCAATTTCTGTGTTTCATCGACAATAAGAATGACAGAGGGATACAGTAAACCTAAAGTGAAGCATCAGAATCTATAACTAGTGTCACCGGAACGATTCAAAACATAGACACTAGGAAGAGTCAGTCTTCTTGTACTTATGTCGGCATTGTGCCTTTTCTTTTTGATTCCGATGCAATTTCTGTGTTTCATCGTCAATAAGAAGGTCCAAAGGACACAGTAAACCTGAAGTGAAACTTCTGAATCTATAACTAGTGTCACAGGAATGGTTCAAATCATCGAGAGTAAGAAGAGTCAGTCTTCTTGTACTTAAGTCGGCACTGTGCCTTTTGTATTTAATTCCGATGCAATTTCTGTGTTTCATCGTCAGTAAGAGTGTCAGAGGGATACAGTAAACCTGAAGTGAAGCATCGGAATCTAAAACCGGTCTCACAGGAAAGGTTCAAAACATAGAGAGTAAGAAGAGCCAGTCATCTTGCATGTGAGTCGGCATTGTGCCTTTTGTATTTAATTCCGATGCAATTTCTGTGTTTCATCGTCAATAAGAAGGTCAGAGGGATACGGTAAACCTGAAGTGAAGCATCGGAATCTATAACTATTGTCACAGGAATGGTTAAAACATAGACAGTAGGAAGAGTCAGTCCTCTTGTACTTAAGTCCGCATTGTGCTTTTTGTATTTAATCCCGATGCAATTTCTGTGTTTCGTCAACAATAAGAAGGTCCAAGAGATACAGTAAACCTGCAATGAAGCATCGGAATCTATAACTAGTGTCACAGGAATGGTTCAAAACATAGAGAGTAAGAAGAGTCAGTCTTCTTGTACTTATGTCGGCATTGTGCCTTTTGTATTTAATTCCGATGCAAATTCTGTGCTTCATCGTCAATAAGATGGTGCAAAGGATACAGAAAACCTGAAGTGAAGCTTCGGAATCTATAACTAGTGTCACAGGAATGGTTCAAAACATAGACAGTAAGAAGAGTCAGTCTCCTTGTCCTTAAGTCGGCATTGTGCCTTTTGTATTCCGATGCATTTTCTGTGCTTCATCGTCAATAAGAGTGTCAGAGGGATAAAGTAAACCTGAAGTGAAGCATCGGAATCTATAACTAGTATCACAGGAATGGTTCAGAACATAGACAGTTGGAAGAGTCAGTCTTGTTGTACTTAAGTCGGCATTGTGCCTTTTCTATTTAATTCCGATGCAATATCTGTGTTTCGTCGTCAATACGAAGGTCCAAGGGATACAGTAAACCTCAAGTGAAGCATTGGAATCTATATCTAGTGTCACAGGAATGGTTGAAAACATAGACACGGAAGTGTCAGTCTTTTTGTGCTTAAGTCGGCATTGTGCATTTGTATTTAATTCCGATGCAATTTCTGTGTTTCGTCGTCAATATGAAGGTCCAAGGGATACAGTAAACCTGAAGTGAAGCATCGTAATCTATAACTAGTGTCACAGAAAAGGTTGCAAACGTAGACAGTAAGAAGAGTCAGTCTTCTTGTACTTAAGTCGGCATTGTGCCCTTTGTATTTAATTCCGATGCAACTTCTGTGTTTCATCGTCAATAAGAAGGTCAGAGGGATACAGTAAATCTGAAGTGATTCATCGGAATCTATAACTAGTTTCACAGGAATGGTTCACAACATAGACAGTCGGAAGAGTCAGTCTTCTTGTACTTAAGTCGGCATTGTGATTTTTGTATTTAATTCCGATGCAATTTCTGTGTTTCATCGAGAATAACAAGGTCCAAGGGATACGTTAAACCTGCAGTAAAGCATCGGAATCTATTACTAGTGTCACAGGAATGGTTCAAAACATAGACAGTAAGAAGTGTCAGTCTTCTTGTACCTAAGTCGGCCTTGTGCCTTTTGTATTTAATTCCGATGCAATTTCTGTGTTTCATCGTCAATAAGAAGGTCCAAGGGATACAGTAAACATATAGTGAAGCATCGGAATCTAAAACTGGTCTCACAGGAAATGTTCAAATCATAGTCAGTAAAAAGAGTCAGTCTTCTTACACTTAAGTCGGCTTTGAGCCTTTTCTACATAATTCCGATGCAATTTCTGTGTTTCGTCGTCAACAAGAAGGTCAGAGGGATACAGTAATCCTGAAGTGAAGCATCGGAATCTATAACTAGTTTCACAGGAATGGTTCAAAACATAGACAGTAAGATAAGTCACTCTTCTTGTACTTAAGTCGGCATTGTACCTTTTGTATTCAATTCCGAAGCAATTTCTGTGCTTCATCGTCAATAAGAGGGTCCAAGGGATACAGTAAACGTATAGTGAAGCATCGGAATCTAAAACTGCTCTCACTGGAAATGTTCACAACATAGTCAGTAAGAAGAGTCAGTCTTCTTGTACTTAAGTCGGCACTGTGCCGTTTTCATTTAATTCCGATGCAATTTCTGTGTTTCATCGTCAACAAGAAGGTCAGAGGGATACAGTAAACCTGAAGTGAAGCATCGGAATCTGTAACTAGTGTCACAGGAATGGTTCAAAACATAGACAGTAAGAAGAGTCAGTCTTCTTGTACTTAAGTCGGCATTGTGCCTTTTGTATTTAATTCCGATGCTATCTCTGTGTTTCATCGTCGATAAGAAGGTCCAAGGGAGACAGTAAACCTGAAGTGTAGCATCGGAATCTATAACTAGTGTCACAGGAAAATTTTCAAATCATAGACAGTTGGAAGAGTCAGTCTTCTTGTACTTAAGTCGGCATTTGGCCTTTTCTATTTAATTACAATGCAATTTCTGTGTTTCGTCGTAAATAAGAAGGTCACAGGGATACAGTAAACCTGAGGTGAAGCATCGGAATCTATAACTAGTGTCACAGGAATGGTTCAAAACATACACAGCAAGAAGAGTCAGTCTTCTTGTACTTAAGTCGGAATTGTGCCTTTTGTATTCAATTCCCATGCAATTTCTGTGTTTCATCGTCAATACGAAGGTCCAAGGGATCCAGTACACCTGAAGTGATGCATCGGAATCTATAACTAGCGTCACAGGAATGGTTCAAAACATAGACAGTAAGAAGAGTTAGTCTTCTTGTACTTAAGTCGGCCATGTGCCTCATGTATTTAATTCCGATGCAATTTCTGCGTTTCATCGTCAATAGGAAGGTACAAGGGATACAGTACACTTATAGTGATGCATCGGAATCTATAACTAGTGCCACAGGAATGGTTCAAAACATACACAATAAGAAGAGTCAGTCTTCTTGTACTTAAGTCGGCATTGTGCCTTTTGTATTTAATTCCGATGCAATTACTGTGTTTCATCGTCAATATGAAGATCAGAGGGATACAGTAAATTTGAAGTGAAGCATCGGAATCTACAACTATTGTTACAGGAATTTTTCAAAACATAGACTGTAAGAAGAGTCAGTCTTCTTGTACTTAATACAGCATTGTGCCTTTTCTATCTAATTCCGATGCAATTTCTGTGTTTCATCGACATTAAGAATGTCAGAGGGATACAGTAAACCCGAAGTGAAGCATCGGAATCTATAACTAGTGTGACAGGAACGGTTCAAAACATAGACACTAGAAAGAGTCAGTCTACTTGTACTAATGTCGGCATTGTGCCTTTTCTTTTTGTTTCCGATGCAATTTCTGTGTTTCATCGTCAATAAGAAGGTCCAAAGGACACAGTAAACCTGAAGTGAAACTTCGGAATCTATAACTAGTGTCACAGGAATGGTTCAAACCATCGAGAGTAAGAAGAGTCAGTCTTCTTGTACTCAAGTCGGCACTGTGCCTTTTGTATTTAATTCCGATGCAATTTCTGTGTTTCATCGTCAGTAAGAGTGTCAGAGGGATACAGTAAACCTGAAGTGAAGCATCGGAATCTAAAACCGGTCTCACAGGAAAGGTTCAAAACATAGAGAGTAAGAAGAGCCAGTCATCTTGCATGTGAGTCGGCATTGTGCCTTTTGTATTTAATTCCGATGTAATTTCTGTGTTTCATCGTCAATAAGAAGGTCAGAGGGATACAGTAAACCTGAAGCGAAGCATCGGAATCTATAACTAGTATCACAGGAATGGTTCAAAACATAGACAGTTGGAAGAGTCAGTCTTCTTGTACTTAAGTCGTCATTGTGCCTTTTCTATTTAATTCCAATGCAATATCTGTGTTTCGTCGTCAATACGTAGAACCAAGGGATACAGTAAACCTCAAGTGAAGCATTGGAATCTATATCTAGTGTCACAGGAATGGTTGAAAACATAGACACGGAAGAGTCAGTCTTTTTGTGCTTAAGTCGGCATAGTGCATTTGTATTTAATTCCGATGCAATTTCTGTGTTTCGTCGTCAATATGAAGGTCCAAGGGATACAGTAAACCTGAAGTGAAGCATCGGAATCTATAACTAGTGTCACAGAAAAGGTTCAAAACATAGACAGTTAGAAGAGTCAGTCTTCTTGTACTTAAGTCGACATTGTGCCTTTTGTATTTAATTACGATGCAATTTCTGTGTTTCATCGTCAATAAGAAGGTCCAAGGGATACAGTAAACATATAGTGAAGCATCGGAATCTAAAACTGGTCTCACTGGAAATGTTCACAACATAGTCCGTAAGAAGAGTCAGTCTTCTTGTACTTAAGTCGGCACTGTGCCGTTTGCATTTAATTCCGATGCATTTTCTGTGTTTCATCGTCAATAGGAAGCCATAGGGATACAGTTAACCTGAAGTGAAGCATCGGAATCTATAACTAGTGTCACAGGAATGGTTCAAAACATGGACAGTAAGAAGAGTCAGTCTTCTTGTACTTAAGTCGGCATTGTGCCTTTTGTATTTAATTCCGATGCTATTTCTGTGTTTCATCGTCGATAAGAAGGTCCATGGGATACAGTAAACCTGAAGTGTAGCATCGGAATCTATAACTAGTGTCACAGGAATTTCTCAAAACATAGACAGTTGGAAGAGTCAGTCTTCTTGTACTTAAGTTCGCACTTGGCCTTTTCTATTTAATTCCAATGCAATTTCTGTGTTTCGTCGTAAATAAGAAGGTCCAAGGGATACAGTAAACCTCAAGTGAAGCATCGGAATCTAAAACTGATCTCACAGGAAAGATTCAAAACATAGAGAGTAAGAAGAGCCAGTCAACTTGTATATGAGTCGGCATTGTGCTTTTTGTATTTAATTCAGGAACCATTTCTGTGTTTCACCGTCAATAAGAAGGTCATAGGGATACAGTAAACCTAAAGTGAAGAATCGGAATCTATAACTAGTGTCACAGGAATGGTTAAAACATAGACAGTAAGAAGAGTCAGTCTTCTTGTACTTAAGTCCGCATTGTACCTTTTGCATTTAATCCCGATGCAATTTCTGTGTTTGATCGTCAATAAGAAGGCCCAAGGGATAGAGTAAACGTATAGTGAAGCATCGGAATCTAAAACTGGTCTCACAGGAAATGTTCCAATCATAGTCAGTAAGAAGAGTCAGTCTTCTTGTAATTAAGTCGGCACTGTGCCGTTTGCATTTAATTCCGATGCAATTTCTGTGTTTCATCGTCATTAGGAAGTCATAGGTATACAGTTAACCTGAAGTGAAGCATCGGAATCTATAACTAGTGTCACAGGAATGGTTCAAAACATAGACAGTAAGAAGAGTCAGTCTTCTTGTACGTAAGTCGGCATTGTGCCTTTTGCATTTAATTCCGGTGCAATATCTGTGTTTCATCGTCGATAAGAAGGTCCAAAGGATACAGGAAACATGAACTGAAGCATCGGAATCTATAACTAGTGCCACAGGAATGGTTCAAAACATAGACAATAAGAAGAGTCAGTCTTCTTGTACTTAAGTCGGCATTGTGCAATTTCTATTATTCCGATGCAATTACTGTGTTTCATCGTCAATATGAAGGTCAGAGGGATACAGTAAATTTGAAGTGAAGCATCGGAATCTATAGGTATTATTACGGGAATTTTTCAAAACATAGACTGTACGAAGAGTCAGTCTTCTTGTACTTAGTACGGCATTGTGCCTTTTCTATCTAATTCCGATGCAATTTCTGTGTTTCATCGACAATAAGAATGTCAGAGGGATACAGTAAACCTGAAGTGAAGCATCGGAATCTGTAACTAGTGTCACAGGAACGGTTCAAAACATAGACACTAGGAAGAGTCAGTCTTCTTGTACTTATGTCGGCATTGTGCCTTTTCTTTTTGATTCCGTTGCCATTTCTGTGTTTCATCGTCAATAAGAAGGGCGAAAGGACACAGTAAACCTGAAGTGAAGCTTCGTAATCTATAACTAGTGTCACAGGTATGGTTCAAAACATATACAGTAAGAAGAGTCAGTCTTCTAGTACTTAAGTCGGCATTGTGCATTTTGTATTTAATTCCGATGCAATTTCTGTGTTTCATCGTCAATAAGAGTGTCAGAGGGATACAGTAAACCTGAAGTGAAGCAACGGAATCTATAACTAGTATCACAGGAATGGTTCAACACATAGACAGTTGGAAGAGTCAGTCTTCTTGTACTTAAGTCGGCATTGTGCCTTTTCTAATTAATTCCGATGCAATTTCTGTGTTTCATCGTCAATAAGAAGGTCCAAAGGATACGGTAAACCTGAAGTGAAGCCTCGGAATCTATAACTAGTATCACAGGAATGGTACATAACATAGACAGTAAGAAGAGTCAGTCTTCTTGTACTTAAGTCGGCATTGTGCCTTTTGTATTTAATTCCGACGCAATTTCTATGTTTCATCGTCAATAACAGTGTGTCAGAGGGATACAGTAAACCTGAAGTGCAGCGTCGGAATCTATAAATAGTATCACAGGAATGGTTCAAAACATAGACAGTTGGAAGAGTCACTCTCCTTGTACTTAAGGCGGCATTGTCCCTTTTGTATTTAATTCCGATGCAAATTCTGTGTTTCATCGTCAATAACAAGGCCCAAGGGATACAGTAAACCTGAAGTGAAGCATCGGAATCTATAACTAGAGTCACAGGAATGGTTCAAAACATAGACAGTAAGAAGAGTCAGTCTTCTTGTACGTAAGTCGGCATTGTGCCTTTTGCATTTAATTCCGATGCAATTTCTGTGTTTCATCGTCGATAAGAAGGTCCAACGGATACAGGAAACCTGAACTGAAGCATCGGAATCTATAACTAGTGCCACAGGAATGGTTCAGAACTTCGACAATAAGAACAGTCAGTCTTCTTGTACTTAAGTCGGCATTGTGTAATTTGTATTTGATTCCGATGCAATTACTGTGTTTCATCGTCAATATGAAGGTCAGAGGGATACAGTAAATTTGAAGTGAAGCATCGGAATCTATAAGTATTATTACAGAAATTTTTCAAAACATAGACTGTACGAAGAGTCAGTATTCTTGTACTTAATACGGCATTGTGCCTTTTCTATCTAATTCCGATGCAATTTCTGTGTTTCATCGACAATAGGAATGTCAGAGGGATACAGTAAACCTGAAGTGAAGCATCGGAATCTGTAACTAGTGTCACAGGAACGGTTCAAAACATAGACACTAGGAAGAGTCAGTCTTCTTGTACTTATGTCGGCATTGTGCCTTTTCTTTTTGATTCCGTTGCAATTTCTGTGTTTCATCGTCAATAAGAAGGGCGAAAGGACACAGTAAACCTGAAGTGAAGCTTCGGAATCTATAACTAGTGTCACAGGTATGGTTCAAAACATATACAGTAAGAAGAGTCAGTCTTCTTGTACTTAAGTCGGCATTGTGCCTTTTGTATTTAATTCCGATGCAATTACTGTGTTTCATCGTCAATATGAAGATCAGAGGGATACAGTAAATTTGAAGTGAAGCATCGGAATCTACAACTATTGTTACAGGAATTTTTCAAAACATAGACTGTAAGAAGAGTCAGTCTTCTTGTACTTAATACAGCATTGTGCCTTTTCTATCTAATTCCGATGCAATTTCTGTGTTTCATCGACATTAAGAATGTCAGAGGGATACAGTAAACCCGAAGTGAAGCATCGGAATCTATAACTAGTGTGACAGGAACGGTTCAAAACATAGACACTAGAAAGAGTCAGTCTACTTGTACTAATGTCGGCATTGTGCCTTTTCTTTTTGTTTCCGATGCAATTTCTGTGTTTCATCGTCAATAAGAAGGTCCAAAGGACACAGTAAACCTGAAGTGAAACTTCGGAATCTATAACTAGTGTCACAGGAATGGTTCAAACCATCGAGAGTAAGAAGAGTCAGTCTTCTTGTACTCAAGTCGGCACTGTGCCTTTTGTATTTAATTCCGATGCAATTTCTGTGTTTCATCGTCAGTAAGAGTGTCAGAGGGATACAGTAAACCTGAAGTGAAGCATCGGAATCTAAAACCGGTCTCACAGGAAAGGTTCAAAACATAGAGAGTAAGAAGAGCCAGTCATCTTGCATGTGAGTCGGCATTGTGCCTTTTGTATTTAATTCCGATGTAATTTCTGTGTTTCATCGTCAATAAGAAGGTCAGAGGGATACAGTAAACCTGAAGCGAAGCATCGGAATCTATAACTAGTATCACAGGAATGGTTCAAAACATAGACAGTTGGAAGAGTCAGTCTTCTTGTACTTAAGTCGTCATTGTGCCTTTTCTATTTAATTCCAATGCAATATCTGTGTTTCGTCGTCAATACGTAGAACCAAGGGATACAGTAAACCTCAAGTGAAGCATTGGAATCTATATCTAGTGTCACAGGAATGGTTGAAAACATAGACACGGAAGAGTCAGTCTTTTTGTGCTTAAGTCGGCATAGTGCATTTGTATTTAATTCCGATGCAATTTCTGTGTTTCGTCGTCAATATGAAGGTCCAAGGGATACAGTAAACCTGAAGTGAAGCATCGGAATCTATAACTAGTGTCACAGAAAAGGTTCAAAACATAGACAGTTAGAAGAGTCAGTCTTCTTGTACTTAAGTCGACATTGTGCCCTTTGTATTTAATTCCGATGCAATTTCTGTGTTTCATCGTCAATAAGAAGGTCAGAGGGATACAGTAAATCTGAAGTGATGCATCGGAATCTATAACTAGTGCCACAGGAATGGTTCAAAACATAGACAGTCGGAAGAGTCAGTCTTCTTGTATTTAAGTCGGCATTGTGCCTTATGTATTTAATTCCGATGCAATTTCTGTGTTTCATCGACAATAACAAGGTCCAAGGGATACAGTAAACCTGAAGTAAAGCATCGGAATCTACAACTAGTGTCACAGGAATGGTTCAAAACATAGACAGTAAGAAGTGTCAGTCTTCTTGTACTTAAGTCGGCTTTGTGCCTTTTGTATTTAATTACGATGCAATTTCTGTGTTTCATCGTCAATAAGAAGGTCCAAGGGATACAGTAAACATATAGTGAAGCATCGGAATCTAAAACTGGTCTCACTGGAAATGTTCACAACATAGTCCGTAAGAAGAGTCAGTCTTCTTGTACTTAAGTCGGCACTGTGCCGTTTGCATTTAATTCCGATGCATTTTCTGTGTTTCATCGTCAATAGGAAGCCATAGGGATACAGTTAACCTGAAGTGAAGCATCGGAATCTATAACTAGTGTCACAGGAATGGTTCAAAACATGGACAGTAAGAAGAGTCAGTCTTCTTGTACTTAAGTCGGCATTGTGCCTTTTGTATTTAATTCCGATGCTATTTCTGTGTTTCATCGTCGATAAGAAGGTCCATGGGATACAGTAAACCTGAAGTGTAGCATCGGAATCTATAACTAGTGTCGCAGGAATTTCTCAAAACATAGACAGTTGGAAGAGTCAGTCTTCTTGTACTTAAGTTCGCACTTGGCCTTTTCTATTTAATTCCAATGCAATTTCTGTGTTTCGTCGTAAATAAGAAGGTCCAAGGGATACAGTAAACCTCAAGTGAAGCATCGGAATCTAAAACTGATCTCACAGGAAAGATTCAAAACATAGAGAGTAAGAAGAGCCAGTCAACTTGTATATGAGTCGGCATTGTGCTTTTTGTATTTAATTCAGGAACCTATTCTGTGTTTCACCGTCAATAAGAAGGTCATAGGGATACAGTAAACCTAAAGTGAAGAATCGGAATCTATAACTAGTGTCACAGGAATGGTTAAAACATAGACAGTAAGAAGAGTCAGTCTTCTTGTACTTAAGTCCGCATTGTACCTTTTGCATTTAATCCCGATGCAATTTCTGTGTTTGATCGTCAATAAGAAGGCCCAAGGGATAGAGTAAACGTATAGTGAAGCATCGGAATCTAAAACTGGTCTCACAGGAAATGTTCCAATCATAGTCAGTAAGAAGAGTCAGTCTTCTTGTAATTAAGTCGGCACTGTGCCGTTTGCATTTAATTCCGATGCAATTTCTGTGTTTCATCGTCATTAGGAAGTCATAGGTATACAGTTAACCTGAAGTGAAGCATCGGAATCTATAACTAGTGTCACAGGAATGGTTCAAAACATAGACAGTAAGAAGAGTCAGTCTTCTTGTACGTAAGTCGGCATTGTGCCTTTTGCATTTAATTCCGGTGCAATATCTGTGTTTCATCGTCGATAAGAAGGTCCAAAGGATACAGGAAACATGAACTGAAGCATCGGAATCTATAACTAGTGCCACAGGAATGGTTCAAAACATAGACAATAAGAAGAGTCAGTCTTCTTGTACTTAAGTCGGCATTGTGCAATTTCTATTATTCCGATGCAATTACTGTGTTTCATCGTCAATATGAAGGTCAGAGGGATACAGTAAATTTGAAGTGAAGCATCGGAATCTATAGGTATTATTACGGGAATTTTTCAAAACATAGACTGTACGAAGAGTCAGTCTTCTTGTACTTAGTACGGCATTGTGCCTTTTCTATCTAATTCCGATGCAATTTCTGTGTTTCATCGACAATAAGAATGTCAGAGGGATACAGTAAACCAGAAGTGAAGCATCGGAATCTGTAACTAGTGTCACAGGAACGGTTCAAAACATAGACACTAGGAAGAGTCAGTCTTCTTGTACTTATGTCGGCATTGTGCCTTTTCTTTTTGATTCCGTTGCCATTTCTGTGTTTCATCGTCAATAAGAAGGGCGAAAGGACACAGTAAACCTGAAGTGAAGCTTCGTAATCTATAACTAGTGTCACAGGTATGGTTCAAAACATATACAGTAAGAAGAGTCAGTCTTCTAGTACTTAAGTCGGCATTGTGCATTTTGTATTTAATTCCGATGCAATTTCTGTGTTTCATCGTCAATAAGAGTGTCAGAGGGATACAGTAAACCTGAAGTGAAGCAACGGAATCTATAACTAGTATCACAGGAATGGTTCAACACATAGACAGTTGGAAGAGTCAGTCTTCTTGTACTTAAGTCGGCATTGTGCCTTTTCTAATTAATTCCGATGCAATTTCTGTGTTTCATCGTCAATAAGAAGGTCCAAAGGATACGGTAAACCTGAAGTGAAGCCTCGGAATCTATAACTAGTATCACAGGAATGGTACATAACATAGACAGTAAGAAGAGTCAGTCTTCTTGTACTTAAGTCGGCATTGTGCCTTTTGTATTTAATTCCGACGCAATTTCTATGTTTCATCGTCAATAACAGTGTGTCAGAGGGATACAGTAAACCTGAAGTGCAGCGTCGGAATCTATAAATAGTATCACAGGAATGGTTCAAAACATAGACAGTTGGAAGAGTCACTCTCCTTGTACTTAAGGCGGCATTGTCCCTTTTGTATTTAATTCCGATGCAAATTCTGTGTTTCATCGTCAATAACAAGGCCCAAGGGATACAGTAAACCTGAAGTGAAGCATCGGAATCTATAACTAGAGTCACAGGAATGGTTCAAAACATAGACAGTAAGAAGAGTCAGTCTTCTTGTACGTAAGTCGGCATTGTGCCTTTTGCATTTAATTCCGATGCAATTTCTGTGTTTCATCGTCGATAAGAAGGTCCAACGGATACAGGAAACCTGAACTGAAGCATCGGAATCTATAACTAGTGCCACAGGAATGGTTCAGAACTTCGACAATAAGAACAGTCAGTCTTCTTGTACTTAAGTCGGCATTGTGTAATTTGTATTTGATTCCGATGCAATTACTGTGTTTCATCGTCAATATGAAGGTCAGAGGGATACAGTAAATTTGAAGTGAAGCATCGGAATCTATAAGTATTATTACAGAAATTTTTCAAAACATAGACTGTACGAAGAGTCAGTATTCTTGTACTTAATACGGCATTGTGCCTTTTCTATCTAATTCCGATGCAATTTCTGTGTTTCATCGACAATAGGAATGTCAGAGGGATACAGTAAACCTGAAGTGAAGCATCGGAATCTGTAACTAGTGTCACAGGAACGGTTCAAAACATAGACACTAGGAAGAGTCAGTCTTCTTGTACTTATGTCGGCATTGTGCCTTTTCTTTTTGATTCCGTTGCAATTTCTGTGTTTCATCGTCAATAAGAAGGGCGAAAGGACACAGTAAACCTGAAGTGAAGCTTCGGAATCTATAACTAGTGTCACAGGTATGGTTCAAAACATATACAGTAAGAAGAGTCAGTCTTCTTGTACTTAAGTCGGCTTTGTGCCTTTTGCATTTAATTCCGATGCAATTTCTGTGTTTCATCGTCGATAAGAAGGTCCAAGGGATACAGGAAACCTGAACTGAAGCATCGGAATCTATAACTAGTGCCACAGGAATGGTTCAAAACATAGACAATAAGAAGAGTCAGTCCTCTTGTACTTAAGTCGGCATTGTGCCTTTTGTATTTAATTCCGATGCAATTACTGTGTTTCATCGTCAATATGAAGGTCAGAGGGTTACAGTAAATTTGAAGTGAAGCATCGGAATCTATAACTATTGTTACAGGAATTTTTCAAAACATAGACTGTAAGAAGTGTCAGTCTTCTTGTACTTAATACGGCATTTTGCCTTTTCTATCAAATTCCGGTGCAATTTCTGTGTTTCTGCGACATTAAGAATGTCAGAGGGATACAGTAAACCAGAAGTGAAGCATCGGAATCTGTAACTAGTGTCACAGGAACGGTTCAAAACATAGACACTAGAAAGAGTCAGTCTTCTTGTACTAATGTCGGCATTGTGCCTTTTCTTTTTGTTTCCGATGCAATTTCTGTGTTTCATCGTCAATAAGAAGGTCCAAAGGACATAGTAAACCTGAAGTGAAACGTCGGAATCTATAACTAGTGTCACAGGAATGGTTCAAATCATCGAAAGTAAGAAGAGTCAGTCTTCTTGTACTTAAGTCGGCACTGTGCCTTTTGTATTTAATTCCGATGCAATTTCAGTGTTTCATCGTCAGTAAGAGTGTCAGAGGGATACAGTAAACCTGAAGTGTAGCATCGGAATCTAAAACCGGTCTCACGGGAAAGGTTCAAAACATAGAGAGTAAGAAGAGCCAGTATCCTTGCATGTGAGTCGGCATTGTGCCTTTTGCATTTAATTCCGATGCAATTTCTGTGTTTCATCGTCAATAAGAAGGTCAGAGGGATACAGTAAACCTGAAGTGAAGCATCGGAATCTATAACTAGTGTCACAGGAATGGTTCAAAACATAGACAGTAAGATAAGTCAGTCTTCTTGTACTTAAGTCGGCATTGTGCATTTTGTATTTAATTCAGATGCTATTTCTGTGTTTCATCGTCGATAAGAAGTTCCAAGGGATACAGTAAACCTGAAGTGATGCATTGGAATCTATATCTAGTGTCACAGGAATGGTTGAAAACATAGACACGGAAGAGTCAGTCTTCTTGTGCTTAAGTTGGGATTGTGCATTTGTATTTAATTCCGATGCAATTTCTGTGTTTCGTCGTCAATATGAAGGTCCAAGGGATACAGTAAACCTGAAGTGAAGCATCGGAATCTATAACTAGTGTCACAGAAAAGGTTCAAAACATAGACAGTAGGAAGAGTCAGTCTTCTTGTACTTAACTCGGCATTGTGCTTTTGCTATTTAATTCCGATGCAATTTCTGTGTTTCGGCGATAAATAAGAAGGTCAGAGGGATACAGTAAACCTGAAGTGAAGCATTGGAATCTATAACTAGTGTCACAGGAATGATTCAAAACACACACAGCAAGAAGAGTCATTCTTCTTGTACTTAAGTCGGCATTTTGCCCTTTGTATTTAATTCCGATGCAATTTCTGTGTTTCATCGTCAATAACAAGGTCCAAGGGATACAGTAAATCTGAAGTGAAGCATCGTAATCTATAACTAGTGTCTCAGGAATGGTTCAAAACATAGACTGTAAGAAGAGTCAGTCTTCTTGTACTTGAGTCAGCCTTGTGCCTTATGTATTTAATTCCGATGCAATTTCTGTGTTTCATCGTCAATGGGAAGGTACAAGGGATACAGTACACTTATAGTGAAGCATCGGAATCTAAAACTGGTCTCACAGGAAATGTTCAAATCATAGTCAGTAAGAAGAGTTAGACTTCTTATACTTAAGTCGGCATTGTGCATTTTGTATTTAAGTCCGATGCAATTTCTGTGTTTCATCGTCAATAACAAGGCCCAAGGGATACAGTAAACCTGAAGGGAAGCATCGGAATCTATAACTAGTGTCATAGGAATGGTTCAAAACATAGACAGTAAGAAGAGTCAGTCTTCTTGTACTTAAGTCGGCATTGTGCCTTTTGCATTTAATTCCGATGCAATTTCTGTGTTTCATCGTCGATAAGAAGGTCCAAGGGATACAGGAAACCTGAACTGAAGCATCGGAATCTGTAACTAGTGCCACAGGAATGGTTCAAAACATAGACAATAAGAAGAGTCAGTCTTCTTGCACTTAATACGGCATTGTGCCTTTTCTATCTAATTCCGATGCAATTTCTGTGTTTCATCGACATTAAGAATGTCAGAGAGGTACAGTAAACCCGAAGTAAAGCATCGGAATCTATAACTAGTGTCACAGGAACGGTTCAAAACATAGACACTAGAAAGAGTCAGTCTTCTTGTACATATGTCGGCATTGTACCTTTTCTTTTTGTTTCCGATGCAATTTCTTTGTTTCATCGTCAATAAGAAGGTCCAAAGGACACAGTAACCCTGAGGTTAAGCTTCGGAATCTATAACTAGTGTCACAGGAATGGTTCAAAACATAGGCGGTAAGATGAGTTAGTCTTCTTGTACTTAAGTCGTCACTGTGCCTTTTGTATTTAATTCCGATGCAATTTCTGTGTTTTGTCGTCAATAAGAAGGTCCAAGGGATACAGTAAACCTCAAGTGAAGCATCGGAATCTAAAACCGATCTCACAGGACAGATTCAAAACATAGAGAGTAAGAAAAGCCAGTCATCTTGTATATGAGTCAGCATTGTGTCTTTTGTATTAAATTCAGATGCAATTTCTGTGTTTCATCGTCAATAAGAAGGTCAGAGGGATACAGTAAACCTAAAGTGAAGAATCGGAATCTATAACTAGTGTCACAGGAATGGATTAAACATAGACAGTAGGAAGAGTCAGTCTTCTTGTACTTAAGTCCGCATTGTGCCTTTTGTATTTAATCCCGATGCAATTTCTGTGTTTCGTCGTCAATAAGAAGGTCCAAGGGATACAGTAAACCTGAAGTGAAGCATCGGAATCTATAACTAGTGTCACATTAATGGTTCAAATCATAGTCAGTAAGAAGAGTCAGTCTTCTTATACTTAAGTCGGATTTGTGCCTTTTGTATTTAATTCCGAAGCAATTTCTGTGTTTCATCGTCAATAAGAAGGTGCAAGGGATAGAGTAAACGTATTGTGAGGCATCGGAATCTAAAACTGGTCTCACAGGAAATGTTCAAAACATAGTAAGAAGAGTCAGTCTTCTTGTACTTAAGTCGGCACTGTGCCGCTTGCATTTAATTCCGATGCAATTTCTGTGTTTCATCGTCGATAAGAAGGTCCAAGGGATACAGTAAACCTGAAGTGCAGCATCGGAATCTATAACTAGTGTTACAGGAATTTTTAAAAACATAGACAGTTGGAAGAGTCAGTCTTCTTGTACTTAAGTGGGCATTTCACTTTTTCTATTTAATTCCGATGCTATTTCTGTGTTTCGTCGTCAATAAGAAGGTCACAGGGATGTAGTAAACCTGAAGTGAAGCATCGGAATCTATAACTGGTGTCACAGGAATGGTTCAAAACATAGAGAGTAAAAAGAGTCAGTCTTCTTGTACTTAAGTTGGCATTGTGCCTTTTGTATTAAATTCCGATCCTATTTCTGTTTCATCGTCGATAAGAAGGTCCAAGGGATACAGTAAATCTGAAGTGAAGCATCGGAATCTATAAGTAGTGTCACATGAATTGCTCAAGACATAGACAGTAAGAAGAGTCATTCTTCTTGTACTTAGGTCGGCATTGTGCCTTTTTTATATAATTCAGATGCAAATTCTGTGTTTCATCGTCAATAAGAAGGTCCAAAGGATACGGTAAACCTGAAGTGTAGCCTCGTAATCTGTAACTAGTAACACAGGAATGGTTCAAAACATACACAGTAAGAAGAGTTAGTCTTCTTGTACTTAAGTCGACATTTTGCCTTTTGTATTTAATTCCGATGCAATTTCTGTGTTTCATCGTCAATAAGAGTGTCAGAGGGATACAGTAAACCTGAAGTGCAGCGGATACAGTAAACCTGAAGTGCAGCATCGGAATCTATAACTAGTATCTCAGGAATGGTTCAAATCATAGACAGTTGGAAGACTCACTCTTCTTGTACTTAAGTCGGCATTGTCCCTTTTGTATTTAATTCCGATGCAAATTCTGTGTTTCATCGTCAATAACAGGGCCCATAGGATACAGTAAACCTGAAGTGAAGCATCGGAATCTATAACTAGTGTCACAGAAAAGGTTCAAAACAAAGACAATAAGAAGAGTCACTTTTCCTGTACTTAAGTCGGCATTGTGCCCTTTGTATTTAATTCCGATGCAATTTCTGTGTTTTATCGTCAATAAGAAGTTCAGAGGGATACAGTAAACGTGAAGTGAAGCATTGGAATCTATAACTAGAGACTCAGGAATGGTTCAAAACATAGACAGTAGGAAGAGTCAGTCTTCTTGTACTTAAGTCGGCATTGTGCTTTTTCTAATTAATTCCGATACAATTTCTGTGTTTCGGCGACAAATAAGAAGGTCAGAGGGATACAGTAAACCTGAAGTGAAGCATCGGAATCTATAACTAGTGTCACAGGAATGATTCAAAACATACACAGCAAGAAGAATCTTTCTTCTTGTACTTATGTCGGCATTTTGCCTTTTGTATTTAATTCCAATTCGATTTCTGTGTTTCATCGTCAATACGAAGGTCAAAGGGATACAGTAAACCTGAAGTGATGCATCGGAATCTATAACTAGAGTCACAGGAATGGTTTAAATCATAGACAGTCGGAGGAGTCAGTCTTCTTGTGCTTAAGTCGGCATTGTGCCTTTTCTACTTAATTCCGATGCAATTTCTGTGTTTCGTCGTCAATAAGAAGGTCCACGGGATACAGTAAACCTGAAGTCAAGCATCGGAATCTATAAATAGTGTCACAGGAATTGTTCACATCATAGACAGTAAGAAGAGTCAGTCCTCTTGTACTTAAGTCGGCATTGTGCCTTTTGTATTTAATTCCGATGCAATTTCTGTGTTTCATCGTCGATAAGAAGGTCCAAGGGATACAGTAAACCTGAAGTGAAGCATCGGAATCTATAACTAGTGTCACAGGAATGGTTCACATCATAGACAGTAAGAAGAGTCAGTCTTCTTGTACTTAAGTCGGAATTGTGCCTTTTGTATTTAATTCCGATGCAATTACTGTGTTTCATCGTCAATACGCAGGTCAGAAGGATACAGTAAATTTGAAGTGAAGCATCGGAATCTATAACTATTGTTACAGGAATTTTTCAAAACATAGGCTGTAAGAAGAGTCAGTCGTCTTGTGCTTAATACGGCATTGTGCATTTGCTATTTATTTCCGTTGCAATTTCTGTGTTTCATCGACAATAAGAATGTCAGAGGGATACAGTAAACCTGGAGTGAAGCATCGGAATCTATAACTAGTGTCACAGGAACGGTTCAAACATAGACACTAGGAAGAGTCAGTCTTCTTGCACTTAAGTCGGCATTGTACCTTTTCCATTTAATTCCGATGCAATATCTGTGTTTCATCGTCAATAAGAGTGTCAGAGGGATACAGTAAACCTGAAGTGAAGCATCAGAATCTATAACTAGTATCACAGGAATGGTTCAAAACATAGACAGTTGGAAGAGTCAGTCTTGTTGTACTTAAGTCGGCATTGTGTCTATTCTATTTAATTCCGATGGAGTTTCTGTGTTTCGTCGTCAATAAGAATGTCCAAGGGATACAGTAAACCTGAAGTGAAGCATCGGAATCTATACCTAGTGTCACAGGAATGGTTGAAAACATAGACACGGAAGAGTCAGTCTTCTTGTACTTAAGTCGGCATTGGGCCTTTTGTATTTAATTCCGATGCAATTTCTGTGTTTCGTTGTGAATAAGAAGGTCCAAGGGATGCAGTAAACCTGAAGTGAAGCATCGGAATCTAAAACCGGTCTCACAGGAAAGGTTCAAGACATAGAGAGTAAGGAGGGCCAGCCATCTTGTAATAGAGTCGGCATTGTGCCTTTTGTATTTAATGCCGATGCAATTTCTGTGTTTCATCGTCAATAAGATGGTCAGAGGGATACAGTAAACCTGAAGTGAAACATCGGAATCTATAACTAGTGTCACAGGAATGGTTCAAAACATAGACAGTAAGATAAGTCACTCTTCTTGTACTTAAGTCGGCATTGTGCATTTTGTATTTAATTCAGATGCTATTTCTGTGTTTCATCGTCGATAAGAAGTTCCAAGGGATACAGTAAACCTGAAGTGATGCATTGGAATCTATATCTAGTGTCACAGGAATGGTTGAAAACATAGACACGGAAGAGTCAGTCTTCTTGTGCTTAAGTTGGGATTGTGCATTTGTATTTAATTCCGATGCAATTTCTGTGTTTCGTCGTCAATATGAAGGTCCAAGGGATACAGTAAACCTGAAGTGAAGCATCGGAATCTATAACTAGTGTCACAGAAAAGGTTCAAAACATAGACAGTAGGAAGAGTCAGTCTTCTTGTACTTAACTCGGCATTGTGCTTTTGCTATTTAATTCCGATGCAATTTCTGTGTTTCGGCGATAAATAAGAAGGTCAGAGGGATACAGTAAACCTGAAGTGAAGCGTCGGAATCTATAACTAGTGTCACAGGAATGATTCAAAACACACACAGCAAGAAGAGTCATTCTTCTTGTACTTAAGTCGGCATTTTGCCCTTTGTATTTAATTCCAATGCGATTTCTGTGTTTCATCGTCAATACGAAGGTCCAAGGGATACAGTAAACCTGAAGTGATGCATCGGAATCTATAACTAGTGTCACAGGAATGGTTTAAAACATAGACAGTCGGAGGAGTCAGTCTTCTTGTACTTAAGTCGGCATTGTGCCTTTTGTAGTGAATTACGATGCAATTTCTGTGTTTCATCGTCAATAACAAGGTCCAAGGGATACAGTAAACCTGAAGTGAAGCATCGGAATCTATAACTAGTGTCACAGGAATGGTTCAAAACACAGAGCGTAAGAAGAGTCAGTCTTCTTGTACTTACGTCGGCCTTGTGCCTTTTGTATTTAATTCCGATGCAATTTCTGTGTTTCATCGTCAATAAGAAGGTCCAAGGGATACAGTAATCATATAGTGAAGCATCGGAATCTAAAACTGGTCTCACAGGAAATGTTCAAATCATAGTCAGTAAGAAGAGTCAGTCTTCTTATAATTAAGTCGATATTGTGCCTTTTCTACTTAACTCCGATGCAATTTCTGTGTTTCGTCGTCAATAAGAAGGTCCACGGGATACAGTAAACCTGAAGTGAAGCATCGGAATCTAAAACCGGTCTCACAGAAAGGTTCAAAACATAGAGAGTAAGAAGAGCCTGTCATCTTGTATTTGAGTCGGAATTGTGCCTTTTTTATTTAATTCCGATGCAATTTCTGTGTTTCATCGTCAATAAGAAGGTCAGAGGGATACAGTAAATTTGAAGTGAAGCATCGGAATCTATAACTATTGTTACAGGAATTTTTCAAAGCATAGGCTGTAAGAAGAGTCAGTCGTCTTGTGCTTAATACGGCATTGTGCATTTTCTATTTATTTCCGATGCAATTTCTGGGTTTCATCGACAATAAGAATGTCAGAGGGATACAGTAAACCTGGAGTGAAGCATCGGAATCTATAACTAGTGTCACAGGAACGGTTCAAACATAGACACTAGGAAGAGTCAGTCTTCTTGCACTTAAGTCGGCATTGTACCTTTTCCATTTAATTCCGATGCAATTTCTGTGTTTCATCGTCAACAAGAGTGTCAGAGGGATACAGTAAACCTGAAGTGAAGCATCGGAATCTATACCTAGTGTCACAGGAACGGTTGAAAACATAGACACGAAAGAGTCAGTCTTCTTGTACTTAAGTCGGCATTGGGCCTTTTGTATTTAATTCCGATGCAATTTCTGTGTTTCGTTGTCAATAAGGAGGTCCAAGGGATGCAGTAAACCTGAAGTGAAGCATCGGAATCTAAAACCGGTCTCACAGGAAAGGTTCAAAACATAGAGAGTAAGAAGAGCCAGGCATCTTGTAATAGTGTCGGCATTGTGCCTTTTGTATTTAATTCCGATGCAATTTCTGTGTTTCATCGTCAATAAGATGGTCATAGGGATACAGTAAACCTGAAGTGAAGCATCGGAATCTATAACTAGTGTCACAGGAATGGTTCAAAGCATAGACAGTAAGATAAGTCAGTCTTCTTGTACTTAAGTCGGCATTGCCCATTTTGTATTTCATTCCGATGCTATTTCTGTGTTTCATCGTCGATAAGAAGGTCCAAGGGATACAGTAAACCGGAAGTGAAGCATCGGAATCTATAACTAGGGTCACAGGAATGGTTCAAAACATAGACAGTAGGAAGAGTCAGTCTTCTTGTACTTAAGTCGGCATTGTGCCTTTTGTATTTAATTCCGATGCAATTTCAGTGTTTCATCGTCAATAAGAAGGTCCAAGGGATATAGTAAACCTGAAGTGAGGCATCGGAATCTATAACTAGTGTCACAGGAATGGTTCAAAACATAGACAGTAAGAAGAGTTAGTCTTCCTGTACTTCAGTCGGCATTGTGTCTTTAGTATTTTATTTCGATGCAATTTCTGTGTTTCATCGTCAATAAGAAGGTCCAAGGGATACAGTAAACACATAGTGAAGCATCGCAATATTAAACTGGTATCACAGGAAGTGTTCAAATCATAGTCAGTAAGAAGAGTCAGTCTTCTTGTACTTAAGTCGCCATTGTGACTTTTCTATTTAATTCCGATGCAGTATCAGTGTTTCATCGTCAATAAGAAGGTCCAAGGGATACAGTAATCATATAGTGAAGCATCGGAATCTAAAACTGGTCTCACAGGAAATGTTCACAACATAGTCAGTAAGATGAGTCAGTCTTCTTGTACTTAAGTCGGCATTGTGCATTTTGTATTTAATTCAGGTGCAATTTCTGTGTTTCATCATCAATAAGAATGTCAGAGGGATACAGTAAACCTGAAGTGAAGCATCGGAATCTATAACTAGTGTCACAGGAGCGGTTTAAACATAGTTAGTAAGAAGAGTCAGTCTTCTTGTACTTAAGTCGGTATTGTGCCTATTCTATTTAATTCCGATGCAATTTCTGTGTTTCATCGTCAATAAGAAGGTCAGAGGGATACAGTAAGCCTGAAGTGAAGCATCAGAATGTATAACTAGTGTCACAGGAATGTTTCAAAACATAGACAGTAGAAAGAGTCAGTCTTCTTGTACTTAAGTCGGCATTGTGCCTTATGTATTTAATTCCAAAGCAATTTCTGTGTTTCATCGTCAATATGAAGGTCCAAGGGAGACAGTAAACCTGAAGTAAAGCATCGGAATGTATAACTAGTGTCACAGGAATGGTTCAAAACATAGTTAGTAAGAAGAGTCAGTCTTCTTGTACTTAAGTCGGCATTGTGCCTATTCTATTTAATTCCGATGCAATTTCTGTGTTTCATCGTCAATAAGAAGGTCAGAGGGATACAGTAAACCTGAAGTGAAGCTTCGGAATCCATAACTAGTGTCACAGGAATGGTTCAAAACATACACAGCAAGAAGAGTCAGTCTTCTTGTACTTAAGTCGGCATTGTGCCTTTTGTATTTAATTCCGATGCAATTTCTGTGTTTCATCGTCAATAAGAAGGTGCAAGGGTTACAGGTAACCTGAAGTGATGCATCGGAATCTATAACTAGGGTCACAGGAATGGTTCAAAACATAGACAGTAGGAAGAGTCAGTCTTCTTTTACTTAAGTCGACATTGTGCCTTTTGTATTTAATTCCGAAGCAATTTCTGTGTTTCATCGTCAATAAGAGAGTCCAAGGGATACAGAATACATATAGTGAAGCATCGGAATCTAAAACTGGTCTCACTGGAAATGTTCAAATCATAGTCAATAAGAAGAGTCAGTCTTCTTATACTTAAGTCGGCATTGTGCCTTTTCTACTTAATTCCGATGCAATTTCTGTGTGTCGTCGTCAATAAGAAGGTCCACGGGATACAGTAAACCTGAAGTGAAGCATCGGAATCTAAAACCGGTCTCACAGGAAAGGTTCAAAACATAGGGAGTAAGAAGAGCCAGTCATCTTATATTTGAGTCGGCATTGTGCCTTTTGTATTTAATTCCGATGCAATTTCTGTGTTTCATCGTCAATAAGAAGGTCAGAGGGATACAATTAACCTGAAGTGAAGCATCGGAATTTATAACTAGTGTCACAAGAATGGTTCAAAACATAGACAATAGGAAGAGTCAGTCTTCTTGTACTTAAGTCGGCATTGTGCCTTTTGTATTTAATTCCGATGCAATTTCTGTGTTTCATCGTCAATAAGAAGGTCTAACAGATACAGTAAACCTGAAGTGAAGCTTTGGAAACTATAACTAGTGTGACCGGGATGGTTCAAAACATAGACAGTAGGAAGAGTCAGTCTTCTTGTACTTAAGTCGGCATTGTGCCTTATGTATTTAATTCCAAAGCAATTTCTGTGTTTCATCGTCAATAAGAAGGTCCAAGGGAAACAGTAAACCTGAAGTAAAGCATCGGAATCTATAACTAGTGTCACAGGAATGGTTCAAAACATAGACAGTAAGAAGTGTCAGTCTTCTTGTACTTAAGTCGGCATTGTGCCTTTTGTATTTAATCCCGATGCAATTTCTGTGTTTCATCGTCAATACGAAGGTCCAAGGGATACAGTACACCTGAAGTGAAGCATCGGAATCTATAACTAGTGTCACAGGAATGGTTCAAAACATAGACAATAAGAAGAGTAAGTCCCTTTGTACTTAAGTCGGCATTGTGCCTTTTCTTTTTAATTCCGATGCAATTTCTGTGTTTCATCGTCAATTTGAAGGTCAGAGAGATACAGTAAACCTGAAGTGAAGTATCGGAATCTATAACTAGTGTCACAGGAATGGTTCAAAACATAGACAATTGGAAGAGCCAGTCTTCTTGTACTTAAGTCGGCATTGTGCCTTTCCTATTTAATTCCGATGCAATTTCTGTTTTTCGTCGTCAATAAGACGGGTCATGGGATGCAGTAAACCTGAAGTGAAGCATCGGAATTAATAACTAGTGTCACTGGAATGGTGCAAAACATAGACAGTAAGAAGAGTCAGTCCTCTTGTACTATAGTCGGCATTGTGCCTTTTGTATTTAATTCCGATGCAATATCTGTGTTTCATCGTCAATAAGAAGGTCAGAGGGATACAGTAAACCTAAAGTGAAGCATCGGAATCTATAACTAGAGTCACAGGTCCGGTTCAAAACATAGACAGCGGGAAGAGTCGGTCATCTTGTACTTAAGTTGGCATTGTGCCTTTTCTATTTACTTCCGATGCAATTTCTGTGTTTCGTCGTCAATACGAAGGTCCCAGGGATACAGTAAACGTGAAGTGAAGCATCGGAATCTATAACTAGAGTCACGGGAATGGTTCAAAACATAGAGAGTAGGAAAAGTCAGTCTTCTTATACTTAAGTCGGCACTGTGCCTTTCTTATTTCATTCCGAAGAAATTTCTGTGTTTCATCTTCAGTAAGAAGGTCAGAGGGATACAGTAAACCTGAAGTGAAGCATCGGAATCTATAAGTAGTGTCACAGGAATGGTTCAAAACATAGTCAGTAAGAAGAGTCTGTCTTCTTGTACTGAAGTCGGCATTGTGCCTTTTTATTAAATCCCGATGCAATTTCTATGTTTCATCGTCAATAAGTAGGTCCAAGGGATACAGAAAACCTGAAGTGAAGCATCGGAATATATAACTAGTGTCACAGGAATGCTTCAAACATAGTCAGTAAGAAGAGTGATTCTTCTTGTACTTAAGTCGGCTTTGTGCCATTTCTATTTAATTCCGATGCAATTTCTGTGTTTCATCGTCAATACGAAGGTCCGAGGGATACAGTAAACCTGAGGTGAGGCATCGGAATGTATAACTACTGTCACAGGAAAGGTTCAAAACACAGACAGTAGGAAGAGTCAGTCTTCTTGTACTTAAGTAGTCATTGTGCCTTTTGTATTTAATCCCGATGCAATTTCTGTGTTTCATCGTCAATAAGAAGGTCCAAGGAATACAGTACACCTGAAGTGAAGCATCGGAATCTGTAACTAGTGTCACAGGAATGGTTCAAATCATAGACAGTAAGAAGTGTCAGTCTTCTTGTACTTAAGTCGGCATTGTGCCTTTTCTATTTAGTTCCGATGCAATTTCTGTGTTTCGTCGTCAATAAGAAGGTCAGAGGGATACAGTAAACCTGAAGTGAAGCATCGGAATCCATAACTAGTGTCACAGGAATGGTTCAAACATACACAGCAAGAAGAGTCAGTCTTCTTGTACTTAAGTCGGCATTGTGCCTTTTGTATTTAATTCCGATGCAATTTCTGTGTTTCATCGTCAATAAGAAGGTCCAAGGGATATAGTAAACCTGAAGTGAACCATCGGAATCTATAACTAGTATCACAGGAATGGTTCAAAACATAGACAGTAAGAAGAGTCTGTCGTCTTGTACTTATGTCGACATTGTGCCTTTTGTATTTTATACCGATGCGATTTCTGTGTTTCATTGTCAATAAGAAGTTCTGAGGGATACAGTAAACCTGAAGTGAAGCATCGGAATCTATAACTAGTGTCACAGGAATGGTGCAAAGCATAGACAGTAGGAAGAGTCAGTCTTCTCGTACTTAAGTCGGCATTGTGCCTTTTCTATTTAGTTCCGATTCAGTTTCTGTGTTTCGTCGTCAATACGAAGGTCAGATGGATACAGTAAACCTTAAGTGAACCATCGGAATCTATAACTAGTGTCACAGGAATGGTTCACAGCATACACAGCAAGAAGAGTCAGTCATCTTGTACTTATGTCGTCGTTGTGCCTTTTGTATTTATTTCCAATGCAATTTGTGTGTTTCATCATCAATAAGAAGGTCCAAGGGATACAGTAAACCTGAAGCGATGCATCGGAATCTATGACTAGTGCCACAGGAATGGTTCAATACATAGACAGGTGGAAGTGTCAGTCTTCTTGTACTTAAGTCGGCATTGTGCCTTTTGTATTTAATTACGATGCAATTTCTGTGTTTAATCGTCAATAAGAAGGTCCAAGGGATACAGTAAACCTGATGTGATGCATCGGAATCTATAACTAGGGTCACAGGAATGGTTCAAAACATAGACCATTGGAAGGGTCAGTCTTCTTGTACTTAAGTCGGCATTGTGCCTTATGTATTTAATTCCGATGCAATTTCTGTGTTTCATCGTCAATAAGAAGGTCCAAGGGATACAGTAAACCTGAAGTGAGGCATCGGAATCTATAACTAGTGTCACAGGAATGGTTCAAAACATAGACAGTGAGAAGAGTCAGCCTTCCTGTACTTAAGTCGGCATTGTGTCTTTCGTATATAATTTAGATGCAATTTCTGAGTTTCATCGTCAATAAGAAGGGCTAAGGGATACAGTAAACACCTAGTAAAGCATTGCAATCTAAAACTGGTCTCACAGGAAGTGTTCAAATCATAGTCAGTAAGAAGATCGAGTCTTCTCGTACTTAAGTCGCCTTTGTGCCTTTTCTGTTTAATTCCGCTGCAATTTCAGTGTTTCGTCGTCAATAAGACGGTCCAAGTGATACAGAATAACCTGAAGTGAAACACCGGAATCTATAACTAGTGTCACAGAAAAGGTTCAAAACATAGACAGTAAGAAGAGTTTGTCGTCTTGTGCTTAAGTCGACATTGTGCCTTTTGTATTTAATTCCGATGCAATTTCTGTGTTTCATCGTCAATTAGAAGGTCTGAGGGATACAGTAAACCTGAAGTGAAGCATCGGAATCTATAACTAGTGTCACAGGAGTGGTGCAAAGCATAGACAGTAGGAAGAGTCAGTCTTCTTGTACTTAAGTTGGCATTGTGCCTTTTCAATTTAATTCCGATGCAGTTCCTGTGTTTCGTCGTCAATACGAAGGTGAGCGGGTTACAGTAAACCTTAAGTTAAGCATCGGAATCTATAACTAGTGTCACAGGAATGGTTCAAAACATACACAGCAAGAAGAGTCAGTCTTCTGGTACTTACGTCGTCATTGTGCCTTTTGTATTTATTTCCAATGCAATTTGTGTGTTTCATCATCAGTAAGAAGGTCCAAGGGATACAGTAAACCTGAAGCGATGCATCGGAATCTATAACTCGTGCCACAGGAATGGTTCAAAACATAGACAGGTGGAAGTGTCAGTCTTCTTGTACTTAAGTCGGCATTGTGCCTTTTGTATTTAATTACGATGCAATTTCTGTGTTTCATCGTCAATAAGAAGGCCCAAGGGATACAGTAAACCTCAAGTGATGCATTGGAATCTATAACTACGGTCACAGGAATGGTTCAAAGCATAGACCGTAGGAAGAGTCAGTCTTCTTGTACTTAAGTCGGCATTGTGCCTTATGTATTTAATTCCGATGCAATTTCTGTGTTTCATCGTCAATAAGAAGGTCCAAGGGATACAGTAAACCTGAAGTGAGGCATCGGATTCTATAACTAGTGTCACAGGAATGGTTCAAAACATAGACAGTGAGAAGAGTCAGCCTTCCTGTACTTAAGACCGCATTGTGTCTTTCGTATTTAATTTCGATGCAATTTCTGAGTTTCATCGTCAATAAGAAGGTCCATGGAATACAGTAATCATATAGTGAAGCATCGGAATCTAAAACTGGTTCCACAGGAAATGTTCACAACACAGTCAGTAAGAAGAGTCAGTCTTCTTTTACTTAAGTCGGCATTGTGCATTTTGTATTTAATTCAGATGCAATTTCTGTGTTTCATCATCTATAAGAATGTCAGAGGGATACAGTAAACCTGAAGTGAACATCGGAATCTATAAGTAGTGTCACAGGAGCGGTTCAAAACATAGTTAGTAAGAAGAGTCAGTCTTCTTGTACTTAAGTCGGCATAGTGCCTATTCTATTTAATTCCGATGCAATTTCTGTGTTTCATCGTCAATATGAAGGTCAGAAAGATGCAGTAAACATAAGGTGAAGCATCGGAATCTCTAACTAGTGTCACAGGGATGGTTCAAAACATAGACAGTAGGAAGAGTCAGTCTTCTTGTACTTAAGTCGGCATTGTGCCTTTTGTATTTAATTCCGATGCAATTTCTGTGTTTCATCGTGAATAAGAAAATCCGAGGGATACAGTAAAACTGAAGTGAAGCATCAGAATCTATAACTAGTGTCACAGGAATGGTTCTAAACATAGACAGCAAGAAGAGTCAGTCTACTTGTACTTAAGTCGGCATTGTGCCTTTTCAATTTAATTCCGATGCAGTTCCTGTGTTTCGTCGTCAATACGAGGGTGAGAGGGTTACAGTAAACCTTAAGTGAAAATTCGGAATCTATAACTAGTGTCACAGGAATCGTTCAAAACATAGCCAATAGGTAGGGTCAGTCTTCTTGTACTTAAGTCGGCATTGTGACTTTCCTATTTTATTCCGATGCAATTTCTGTGCTTCGTCGTCAATAAGAAGGTCAAAGGGATGCAGTAAACCTGAAGTGAAGCATCGGAATGTATAACTAGTGTCGCAGGAATGGTTCAAAAGATAGACAGTAAGAAAAGTCTGTCGTCTTGTACTAAAGTCGACATTGTGCCTTTTGTATTTAATTCCGATGCAATTTCTGTGTTTCATCGTCAATTAGAAGGTCTGAGGGATACAGTAAACCTGAAGTGAAGCATCGGAATCTATAACTAGTGTCACAGGAGTGGTGCAAAGCATAGACAGTAGGAAGAGTCAGTCTTCTTGTACTTAAGTCGGCATTGTGCCTTTTCAATTTAATTCCGATGCAGTTCCTGTGTTTCGTCGTCAATACGAGGGTGAGAGGGTTACAGTAAACCTTAAGTGAAAAATCGGAATCTATAACTAGTGTCACAGGAATGGTTCAAAACATACACGGCAAGAAGAGTCAGTCTACTTGTACTTAAGTCGGTATTGTGCCTGTTGTCTTTAATTTCAATGCAATTTCTGTGTTTCATCGTCAATAAGAAGGTCCAAGGGATACAGTAAACACATAGTGAAGCATCGGAATCTAAAGTTGGTCTCACAGGAAATGTTTAAATCATAATAAGTAAGTGGAGGCAGTCTTCTTTTACTTAAGTCGGCATTGTGCCACTTCTATGTAATTTTGATGCAATTTCTGTGTTTCGTCGTCAATAAGAAGGTCCAACTGATACAGTGAACCAGAAGTGAAGCACCGGAATCTAAAACCGGTCTCTCAGGAAAGGGCAAAACATAGAGGGTAAGAAGGGCCAGTCATCTTGTATTTGAGTCGGCATTGTGCCTTTTGTAGGTCAGAGGGAATCAGTAAACCTGAAGTGAAGCATCGGATTCTATAACTAGTGTCACAGGAATGGTTAAAACATTGACAGTAGGAAGAGTCTGTGTTCTTGTACTTAAGTCGGCATTGTGCCTTTTCTATTTAATTCCGATGCAATGTATGTGTTTCATCGTCAATAAGAAGGTCCAAGGGATACAGTAAACATGTAGTGAAGCATCGGAATCTAAAACTGGTCTCACAGGAAATGTTCACAAAGTAGTCAGTAAGAAGAGTCAATCTTCTTGTACTTAAGTCAGCATTGTGCATTTTGTATTTAATTCCGATGCAATTTCTGTGTTTCATCATCAATAAGAAGGTCAGAGGGATACAGTAAACCTGAAGTGAAGTAACGGAATCTATAACTAGTGTCACAGGAATGGTTCAAATCATAGACTGTAAGAAGAGTCAGTGTTCTTGTACTTAAGTCGGCATTGTGCCTTTTCTATTTAATTCCGATGCAATTTCTGTGTTTCGTCGTCAATAAGAAGGTCAAAAGGATACAGTAAACCTAAAATGAAGCATCGGAAACTATAACTAGTATCACAGGAATGGTTCAAAACATAGACTGTAAGAAGAGTCAGTCTTCTTGTACTTATGTCGGCATTGTGCCTCTTGTATTTAATTCCGATGCAATTTCTGTGTTTCATCGTCGATAAGAAAGTCCAAGGGATACAGTAAACCTGAAGTGAAGCATCGGAATCTATAACTAGTATCACAGGAATTGTTCAAAACATAGACAGTAAGAAGAGTCAGTCTTCTTGTACTTAATTCGGCATTGTGCCTTTTGTATTTAATTCCGATGCAGTTTCTGTGTTTCATCGTCAATAAGAAGGTCCAAGTGATACAGTAAACCTGAAGTGAAGCATCGGAAACTATAACTAGTGTCACCGGAATGGTTCAAAACATAGACAGTAAGAAGTATCAGTCTTCTTGTACTTAAGTCGGCATTGTGCCTTTTGTATTTAATTCCGATTCAATTTCTGTGTTTCATCGTAAATAAGAAGGTCAGAGGGATACAGTAAACCTGAAGTGAAGCATCGGAATCTATAACTAGTGTCACAGGAACGGTTCTAAACATAGAATGTAGGTAGAGTCAGTCTTCATGTACCTAAGTCGTCATTGTGCTTTTGTATTTAATTGCGATGCAATTTCTGTGTTTCATCGTCAATAAGAAGGTCCAAGGGATACAATAAACATATAGTGAAGCATCGTAATCTAAAACTGGTCTCACAGGAAATGTTCACAACATAGTCAGAAAGAAGAGACAGTCTTATTGTACTTAAGTGGGCATTGTGCCTTTTGCATTTAATTCCGATGCAATTTCTGTGTTTCATCGTCAATAAGAAGGTCAGAGGGATACAGGACACCTAAAGTGAAGCATCTGAAACTATAACTAGTGTCACTGGAATGGTTCAAAACATAGACAGTAAGAAGTGTCAGTCTTCTTGTACTTAAGTCGGCATTGTGCCTTTTGTATTTAATTCCGATTCAATTTCTGTGTTTCATCGTAAATAAGAAGGTCAGAGGGATACAGTAAACCTGAAGTGAAGCATCGGAATCTATAACTAGTGTCACAGGAACGGTTCTAAACATAGACAGTAGGTAGAGTCAGTCTTCATGTACTTAAGTCGGCATTGTGCTTTTGTATTTAATTGCGATGCAATTTCTGTGTTTCATCGTCAATAAGAAGGTCCAAGGGATACAATAAACATATAGTGAAGCATCGGAATCTAAGACTGGTCTCACAGGAAATGTTCAAATCATAGTAAGTAAGAGGAGTCAGTCTTCTTTTACTTAAGTCGGCATTGTGCCTTTTTTATTTAATTCCGATGCAATTTCTGTGTTTCGTCGTCAATAAGAAGGTCCAAGGGATATAGTAAACCTGAAGTGAAGCTTCGGAATCTATAACTAGTGTCACATTAATGGTTCAAAACATAGTCAGTAGGAAGTGTCAGTCTTCTTATACTTAAGTCGGCATTGTGCTTTTGTATTTAATTCCGATGCAATTTCTGTGTTTCATCGTCAATTAGAAGGTCTGAGGGATACAGTAAACCTGAAGTGAAGCATCGGAATCTATAACTAGTGTCACAGGAATGGTGCAAAACATAGACAGTAGGAGGAGTCAGGCTTCTTGTACTTAAGTCGGCATTGTGCCTTTTCAATTTAATTCCGATGCAGTTCCTGTGTTTCGTCGTCAATACGAAGGTGAGAGGGTTACAGTAAACCTTAAGTGAAGCATCGGAATCTATAACTAGTGTCACATTAATGGTTCAAAACATAGTCAGTAGGAAGTGTCAGTCTTCTTATACTTAAGTCGGCATTGTGCTTTTGTATTTAATTCCGATGCAATTTCTGTGTTTCATCGTCAATAAGAAGGTCCAAGGGATACAGTAAACATATAGTGAAGCATCGGAATCTAAGACTGGTCTCACAGGAAATGTTCAAATCATAGTAAGTAAGAAGAGTCAGTCTACTTGTACTTAAGTCGGCATTGTGCCTTTTGTATTTAATCCCGATGCAATTTGTGTGTTTCATCGTCAATAAGAAGGTCCAAGGGATACAGTAAGCCTGAAGTGATGCATCGGAATCTATAACTAGTGTCACAGGAATGGTTCAAAACATAGTCAGTAGGAAGTGTCAGTCTTCTCATACTTAAGTCGGCATTGTGCTTTTGTATTTAATTCCGATGCAATTTCTGTGTTTCATCGTCAATAAGAAGGTCCAAGGGATACAGTAAACATATAGTGAAGCATCGGAATCTAAAACTGGTCTCACAGGAAATGTTCACAACATAGTCAGTAAGAAGAGTCAGTCTTCTTGTACTTAAGTCAGCATTGTGCATTTTGTATTTAATTCCGATGCAATTTCTGTGTTTCATCATCAATAAGAAGGTCAGAGGGATACAGTAAACCTGAAGTGAAGTAACGGAATCTATAACTAGTGTCACAGGATTGGTTCAAATCATAGACAGTAGGAAGAGTCAGTCTTCTTGTACTTAAGTCGGCATTGTGCTTTTCTATTAATTTCCGATGCAATTTCTGTGTTTCGTCGTCAATAAGAAGGTCAAAAGGATACAGTAAACCTAAAATGAAGTATCGGAATCTATAACTAGTGTCACACTAATGGTTCAAAACATAGACTGTTAGAAGAGTCAGTCTTCTTGTACTTATGTCGGCATTGTGCCTCTTGTATTTAATTCCGATGCAATTTCTGTGTTTCATCGTCGATAAGAAGGTCCAAGGGATACAGTAAACCTGAAGTGAAGCATCGGAATCTATAACTAGTATCACAGGAATTGTTCAAAACATAGACAGTAACAAGAGTCAGTCTTCTTGTACTTAATTCGGCATTGTGCCTTTTGTATTTAATTCCGATGCAATTTCTGTGTTTCATCGTCAATAAGAAGGTCCAAGTGTTACAGTTAACCTGAAGTGAAGCATCTGAAACTATAACTACTGTCACCGGAATGGTTCAAAACATGGACAGTAAGAAGAGTCAGTCTTCTTGTACTTAAGTCGGCATTGTGCCTTTTGTATTTGATTCCGATGCAATTTCTGTGTTTCATCGTCAATAAGAAGGTCCAAGTGATACAGTAAACCTGAAGTGAAGCATCGGAAACTATAACTAGTGTCACCGGAATGGTTCAAAACATAGACAGTAAGAAGTGTCAGTCTTCTTGTACTTAAGTCGGCATTGTGCCTTTTGTATTTAATTCCGATGCAATTTCTGTGTTTCATCGTAAATACGAAGGTCAGAGGGATACAGTAAACCTGAAGTGAAGCATCTTAATCTATAACTAGTGTCACAGGAACGGTTCTAAACATAGACAGTAGGTAGAGTCAGTCTTCTTGTACTTAAGTCGGCATTGTGCTTTTGTATTTAATTGCGATGCAATTTCTGTGTTTCATCGTCAATAAGAAGGTCCAAGGGATACAATAAACATATAGTGAAGCATCGTGATCTAAAACTGGTCTCACAGGAAATGTTCACAACATAGTCAGAAAGAAGAGACTGTCTTATTGTATTTAAGTGGGCATTGTGCCTTTTGTACTTAATACCGATGCAATTTCTGTGTTTCATCGTCAATAAGAAGGTCAGAGGGATACAGTAAACCTGAAGTGAAGCATCGGAATCTATAACTAGTGTCACAGGAATGGTTCAAAACAGAGACAGTAGGAAGAGTCAGTCTTTTTGTACTTAAGTCAGCATTGTGCCTTTTCTATTTAATTCCGATGCAAATTCTGTGTTTCGCCGTCAATAAGAAGATCCAAGGGATACAATAAACCTGAAGTGAAGCATCGGAATCTATAACTAGTGTCACAGTAATGGTTCAAAACATAGATAGTAAGAAGAGTCAGTCTTCTTGTACTTAAGTCGGCGTTGTGCCTTTTCTATTTGATTTCGATGCAATTTCTGTGTTTCATCGTCAATACGAAGGGCCAAGGGATACAGTAAACACATAGTGAAGCATCGGAATCTGAGACTGGCCTCACAGGAAATTGATCAAGTCATTGTAAGTAAGAGGAGTCAGTCTTCTTTCACTTAAGTCGGCATTGTGCCTTTTCTATGTAATTTTGATGCAATTTCTGTGTTTCGTCGTCAATAAGAAGGTCCAAGGGATACAGTGAACCAGAAGTGAAGCACCGGAATCTAAAACCGGTCTCTCAGGAAAGGGCAAAACATAGAGAGTAAGAAGAGCCAGTCATCTTGTATTTGAGTCGGCATTGTGCCTTTTGTATTTAATTCCCATGCAGTTTCTGTGTTTCATCGTCAATAAGAAGGTCAGAGGGAATCTGTAAACCTGAAGTGAAGCATCGGAATCTATAACTAGTGTCACAGGAATGGGTAAAACATTGACAGTAGGAAGAGTCTGTGTTCTTGTACTTAAGTCGGCATTGTGCCTTTTCTATTTAATTCCGATGCAATGTATGTGTTTCATCGTCAATAAGAAGGTCCAAGGGATACAGTAAACATATAGTGAAGCATCGGAATCTAAAACTGGTCTCACAGGAAATGTTCACAACATAGTCAGTAAGAAGAGTCAGTCTTCTTGTACTTAAGTCGGCATTGTGCCTTTTGTATTTGATTCCGATGCAATTTCTGTGTTTCATCGTCAATAAGAAGGTCCAAGTGATACAGTAAACCTGAAGTGAAGCATCGGAAACTATAACTAGTGTCAACGGAATGGTTCAAACATAGACAGTAAGAAGTGTCAGTCTTCTTGTACTTAAGTCGGCATTGTGCCTTTCCTATTTTATTCCGATGCAATTTCTGTGTTTCGTCGTCAATAAGAAGGTCAAAGGGATGCAGTAAACCTGAGGTGAAGCATCGGAATCTATAACTAGTGTCACAGGAATGGTTCACAAAATAGACAGTAAGATGTGTCAGTCTTCTTGTACGTATGCCGGCATTGTGCCATTTGTATTTAATTCCGATGCAATTTCTGTGTTTCATCGTCAATACGAAGGTCATAGGGATACAGTAAACCTTAAGTGAGGCATCGGATGTATAACTAGTGTCACAGGAATGGTTCAAAACATATTCAGTTGGAAGAGTCAGTCTTCTTGTACTTAAGTCGGCATTGTGCCTTTTCAATTTAATTCCGATGCAATTTCTGTGTTTCGTCGTCAATAAGAAGGTCAAAAGGATACAGTAAACCTAGAATGAAGCATCGGAATCTATAACTAGTGTCACAGGAATGGTTCAAAACATAGACAGTGAGAAGAGTCAGTCTTCTTGTACTTATGTCGGCATTGTGCCTCTTGTATTTAATTCCGATGCAATTTCTGTGTTTCTTCGTCGATAAGAAGGTCCAAGGGATACAGTAAACCTGAAGTGAAGCATCGGAATCCATAACTAGTATCACAGGAATTGTTCATAACATAGACAGTAAGAAGAGTCAGTCTCCTTGTATTTAAGTCGGCATTGTGCCTTTTGTATTTAATTCCGATGCAATTTCTGTGTTTCATCGTCAATAAGAAGGTCCAAGAGATAAAGTAAACCTGAAGTGAAGCATCTGAAACTATAACTAGTGTCACCGGAATGGTTCAAAACATAGACAGTAAGAAGAGTCAGTCTTCTTGTACTTAAGTCGTCATTGTGCCTTTTGTATTTGATTCCGATGCAATCTCTGTGTTTCATCGTCAATAAGAAGGTCCAAGTGATACAGTAAACCTGAAGTGAAGCATCGTAAACTTTAACTAGTGTCACTGGAATGGTTCAAAACATAGACAGTAAGAAGTGTCAGTCTTCTTGTACTTATGTCGGCATTGTGCCTTTTGTATTTAATTCCGATGCAATTTCTGTGTTTCATCGTCAACACGAGGGTCAGAGGGATAGAGTAAACCTGAAGTGAAGCATCGGAATCTATAACTGGTGTCACAGGAATCGTTCAAAACATAGACAATAGGAAGGGTCAGTCTTCTTGTACTTAAGTCGGCATTTTGCCTTTCCTATTTTATTCCGATGCAATTTCTGTGTTTCGTCGTCAATAAGAAGGTCAAAGGGATGCAGTAAACCTGATGTGAAGCATCGGAATCTATAACTAGTGTAACAGGAATGGTTCAAAGAATAGACAGTAAGATGAGTCAGTCTTTTTGTACGTAAGTCGGCAATGTGCCTTTTGTATTTAATTCCGATGCAATTTCTGTGTTTCATCGTCAATAAGGTCAGAGGGATACAGTAAACCTGAAGTGAAGCATCGGAATCTATAACTAGTGTCACAGGAATGGTTCAAATCATAGAGATTCGAAAGAGTCAGTCTTCTTATACTTAAATCGGCACTGTGCCTTTTGTATTTAATTCCGATGCAATTTCTGTGTTTCATCGTCAATAAGGTCAGAGGGATGCAGTAAACCTAAAGTGAAGCATCGGAATCTATAACTAGTGTCACAGGAATGGTTCAAAACACAGACAGTAGGGAGAGTCAGTATTCTTGTACTTAAGTCGGCATTGTGCCTTTTCTATTTAATTCCGATGCAATTTCTGTGTTTCGTCGTCAATAAGAAGGTCAAAAGGATACAGTAAACCTAAAATGAAGCATCGGAATCTATAACTAGTGTCACAGGAATGGTTCTAAACTTAGACAGTAAGAAGAGTCAGTCTTCTTGTATTTAAGTCGGCATTGTGCCTTTTGTATTTAATTCCGATGCAATTTCTGTGTTTCATCGTCAATAAGAAGGTCCAAGTGATACAGTAAACCTGAAGTGAAGCATCTGAAACTATAACTAGTGTCACCGGAATAGTTCAAAACATAGACAGTAAGAAGAGTCAGTCTTCTTGTACTTAAGTCGGCATTGTGCCTTTTGTATTTGATTCCGATGCAATTTCTGTGTTTCATCGTCAATGAGAAGGTCCAAGTGATACAGTAAACCTGAAGTGAAGCATCGTAAACTGTGACTAGTGTCACAGGAATGGTTCAAAACATAGGCAGTAAGAAGTGTCAGTCTTCTTGTACTTATGTCGGCATTGTGCCTTTTGTATTTAATTCCGATGCAATTTCTGTGTTACATCGTCAACAAGAGGGTCAGAGGGATACAGTAAACCTGAAGTGAAGCATCGGAATCTATAACTAGTGTCACAGGAATCGTTCAAAACATAGACAATAGGAAGGGTCAGTCTTCTTGTACTTAAGTCGGCATTGTGCCTTTCCCATTTTATTCCGATGCAAATTCTGTGTTTCGTCGTCAATAAGAAGGTCAAAGGGATGCAGTAAACCTGAAGTGAAGCATCGGAATCTATAACTAGTGTCACAGGAATGGTTCAAAGAATAGACAGTAAGATGAGTCAGTCTTCTTGTACGTAAGTCGGCATTGTGCCTTTTGTATTTAATTCCGATGCAATTTCTGTGTTTCATCGTCAATAAGGTCAGAGGGATGCAGTAAACCTAAAGTGAAGCATCGGAATCTATAACTAGTGTCACAGGAATGGTTCAAAACACAGACAGTAGGGAGAGTCAGTATTCTTGTACTTAAGTCGGCATTGTGCCTTTTGTATTTGATTCCGATACAATTTCTGTGTTTTATCGTCAATAAGAAGGTCCAAGTGATACAGTAAACCTGAACTGAAGCATCGGAAACTATAGCTAGTGTCACCGGAATGGTTCAAAACATAGACAGTAAGAAGTGTCAGTCTTCTTGTACTTAAGTCGGCATTGTGCGTTTTCTATTTAATTCCGATGCAATTTCTGTGTTTCATCGTCAATAAGAAGGTCCAAGGGATACAATAAACATATAGTGAAGCATCGGAATGTAAAACTGGTCTCACAGGAAATGTTCACAACATAGTCAGAAAGAAGAAACAGTCTTCTTGAACTTAAGTGGGCAGTGTGCCTTTTGTATTTAATTCCGATGCAATTTCTGTGTTTCATCGTCAATAAGAAGGTCATAGGGATACAGTAAACCTTAAGTGAAGCATCGGAATGTATAACCAGTGTCACAGGAATGGTTCAAAACATATTCAGTAGGAAGAGTCAGTCTTCTTGTACTTAAGTCGGCATTGTGCCTTTTTTATTTAATTCCGATGCAATTTCTGTGTTTCATCGTCAATAAGAATTTCCAAGTGATACAGTAAACCTGAAGTGAAGCATCTGAAACTATAACTAGTGCCACCGGAATGGTTCAAAACATAGACAGTAAGAATAGTCAGTCTTCTTGTACTTAAGTCGGCATTGTGCCTTTTGTATTTGATTCCGATGCAATTTCTGTGTTTCATCGTTAATAAGAAGGTCCAAGTGATACAGTAAGCCTGAAGTGAGGCATCGGAAACTATAACTAGTGTCACCGGAATGGTTCAAAACATAGACAGTAAGAAGTGTCAGTCTTCTTGTACTTAAGTCGGCATTGTGCCTTTTGTATTTAATTCCAATGCAATTTCTGTGTTTCATCGTAAATAAGAAGGTCAGAGGGATACAGTAAACCTAAAGTGTAGCATCGGAACCTATAACTAGTGTCACAGGAACGGTTCTAAACATAGACAGTAAGTAGAGTCAGTCTTCTTGTACTTAAATCGGCATTGTGCTTTTGTATTTAATTGCGATGCAATTTCTGTGTTTCATCGTCAATAACAAGGTCGAAGGGATACAATAAACCAAAAGTGCAGCATCGGAATCTAAAACTGGTCTCACAGGAAATGTTCACAACATAGTCAGAAAGAAGAGACAGTCTTATTGTACTTAAGTGTGCATTGTGCCTTTTGTATTTAATTCCGATGCAATTTCTGTGTTTCATCGTCAATAAGAAGGTCATAGGGATACAGTAAACCTTAAGTGAAGCATCGGAATGTATAACTAGTGTCACAGGAATGTTTCAAAACAGAGACAGTAGGAAGTGTCAGTCTCTTTGTACTTAAGTCGGCATTGTGCCTTTTCTATTTAATTCCGATGCAAATTCTGTGTTTCGTCGTCAATAAGAAGATCCAAGGGATACAATAAACCTGAAGTGAAGCATCGGAATTTATTACTAGTGTCACAGTAATGGTTCAAAACATAGACAGTAAGAAGAGTCAGTCTTCTTGTACTTAAGTTGGCATTGTGCCTTTTCTATTTGATTTCGATGCAATTTCTGTGTTTCATTGTCAACAAGAGGGTCAGAGAGATACAGTAAACCTGAAGTGAAGCATCGGAATCTATAACTAGTGTCACAGGAATCGTTCAAAACATAGACAATAGCAAGGGTCAGTCTTCTTGTACTTAAGTCGGCATTGTGCCTTTCCTATTTTATTCCGATGCAATTTCTGTGTTTCGTCGTCAATAAGAAGGTCAAAGGGATGCAGTAAACCTGAAGTGAAGCATCGGAATCTATAACTAGTGTCACAGGAATGGTTCAAAAAATAGACAGTAAGATGAGTCATTCTTCTTGTACGTAAGTCGGCATTGTGCCTTTTGTATTTAATTCCGATGCAATTTCTGTGTTTCATCGTCAATTAGGTCAGAGGGATACAGTAAACCTGAAGTGAAGCATCGGAATCTTTAACTAGTGTCACAGGAATGGTTCAAATCATAGAGATTAGAAAGAGTCAGTCTTCTTACACTTAAATCGGCACTGTGCATTTTGTATTTAATTCCGATGCAATTTCTGTGTTTCATCAACAAGAAGAAGGTCAGAGCGGTACTGTAAACCTGAAGTGAAGCATCGGAATGTATAACTAGTGTCACAGGAATGTTTCAAACATAGACAGTAGGAAGAGTCAGTCTTCGTGTACTTGTGTCGGCATTGTGCCATTTGTAATTAATTCCGATGCAATTTCTGAGTTTCATCGTCAATAAGAAGGTCAGAGGGATGCAGTAAACCTGAAGTGAAGCGTCGGAATCTATAATTAGTGTCACAGGAATGGTTCAAAACACAGACAGTAGGAAGAGTCAGTATTCTTGTACTTCAGTCGGCATTGTGCCTTTTGTATTTAATTCCGATGCAATTTCTCTGTTTCATCGTCAATAAGAAAGTCAGAGGGATACAGTAAACCTGAAGTGAAGCATCGGAATCTAAAACTGGTCTCACAGGAAAGGTTCAAAGCATAGAGAGTAAGAAGAGCCAGTCATCTATTATTTGAGTCGGCATTGTGCCTTTTGTATTTAATTCCGATGCAATTTCTAAGTTTCAGCGTCAATAAGAAGGTCAGAGGGATACAGTAAACCTGAAGTGAAGAATCGGAATCTATAACTAGTGTCACAGGAATGGTTAAAAACATTGACAGTAAGAAGAGTCAGTCTTCTTGTACTTAATGCGGCACTGTGCCTTTTGTATTTAATTCCGATGCAATTTCTGTGTTTCATCGTCAATAAAAAGTTCCAAGTGATACAGTAAACTCAAAGTGTAGCATCGGAATCTATAATTAGTGCCTCAGGAATAGTTCAAAACATAGTGAGTAAGAAGAGTCAGTCTGCTTGTACTTAAGTCAGCATTGTGCCTTTTCTATTTAATTCCGATGCAATTTCTCTGTTTCATCGTCAATAAGAAAGTCAGAGGGATACAGTAAACCTGAAGTGAAGCATCGGATTCTAAAACCGGTCTCACAGGAAAGGATCAAAACATAGAGTGTAAGAAGAGCCAGTCATCTTGTATTTGAGTCGGCATTGTGCCTTTTGTATTTAATTCCGATGCAATTTCTGTGTTTCATCGCCAATAAGAAGGTCAGAGGGATACAGTAAACCTGAATTGAAGCATCGGAATGTATAACTAGTGTTACACGAATGATTCAAAACATAGACAGTAGGAAGAGTCAGTGTTCTTGTACTTGAGTCGGCATTGTGCCTTTTCTATTTAATTCCGATGCAAATTCTGTGTTTCGTCGACAATAAGAAGGTCCAAGGGATACAGTAAACCTGAAGTGAAGAATCGGAATCTATAACTAGTGTCACAGGAATGGTTCAAAACATAGACAGTGGGAAGAGTCAGTCTCCTTGTACATGAGTCGGCATTGTGCCTTTTCTATTTAATTACGATGCAATTTCTGTGTTTCATCGTCAATAAGAAGGTCAGAGGGATACAGTACACCTGAAGTGAAGCATCGGAATCTATAACTAGTGTCACAGGAATGGTTCAAAACATAGACAGTAAGAAGAGTCAGTCTTCTTGTACTTAAGTCGGCATTGTGCATTTTCTATTTAATTCCGATGCAATTTCTGTGTGTCATCGTCAATAATAAAGTCCAAGGGATATAGTAAACCTGAAGTGAAGAATCGGAATCTATAACTAGTGTCACAGGAATCGTTCAAATCATAGACAGTAAGGAGAGTCAGTCTTCTTGTACTTAAGTCGGCATTGTGCCTTTTCTATTTAATTCCGATGCAATTTCTGTGTTTGATCATCAAGAAGAAGGTCAGAGGGATACAGTACACCTGAAGTGAAGCATCGGAATCTATAACTAGTGTCACAGGAATGGTTCAAAACATAGACAGTAAGAAGAGTCAGTCTTCTTGTACTTAAGTCGGCATTGTGCATTTTCTATTTAATTCCACTGCAATTTCTGTGTGTCATCGTCAATAATAAAGTCCAAGGAATATAGTAAACCTGAAGTGAAGAATCGGAATCTATAACTAGTGTCACAGGAATGGTTCAAAACATAGACAGTAGGAAGAGTCAGTCTTCTTGTACTTGAGTCGGCATTGTGCGTTTTGTATTTAATTCCGATGCAATTTCTGTGTTTCATTGTCAATAAGGTCAGAGGGATACAGTAAACATGAAGTGAAGCATCGGAATCTAAAACCGGTCTCACAGGAAAGGATCAAAACATAGAGTGTAAGAAGAGCCAGTCATCTTGTATTTGAGTCGCCATTGTGCCTTTTGTATTTAATTCCGACGCAATTTCTAAGTTTCATCGTCAATAGGAAGGTCAGAGGGATACAGTAAACCTGAAGTGAAGCATCGGAATCTATAACTCGTGTCACACGAATGGTTAATAACATTTACAGTAATAAGAGTCAGTCTTCTTGTACGTAAGTCGGCATTGTGCCTTTTGTATTTAATTCCGATGCAATTTCTGTGTTTCATCGTCAATAAGAAGGTGCAAGTGATACAGTAAACCTAAAGTGAAGCATCGGAATCTATAACTAGTGTCACAGGAATGGTTCATAACATATACAGTAAGAAGAGTCAGTCTTCTTGTACTTAAGTCGGCATTGTGCCTTTTGTATTTAATTCCGATGCAATTTCTGTGTTTCATCGACAATTAGAAGGTCCAAGTGATACAGTAAACCTGAAGTGAAGCATCTGAAACTATAACTAGTGTCACCGGAATGGTTCAAAACATAGACAGTAAGAAGAGTCAGTCTTCTTGTACTTAAGTCGGCATTGTGCCTTTTGTATTTGATTCCGATGCAATTTCTGTGTTTCATCGTCAATAAGAAGGTCCAAGTGATACAGTAAACCTGAGGTGAAGCATCGGAAACTATAACTAGTGTCACCGGAATGGTTCAAAACACAGACAGTAAGAAGTGTCAGTCTTCTTGTACTTAAGTCGGCATTGTGCCTTTTGTATTTAATTCCGATGCAATTTCTGTGTTTCATCGTAAATAAGAAGGTCAGAGGGATACAGTAAACCTGAAGTGAAGCATCGGAATCTATAACTAGTGTCACAGGTTCGGTTCTAAACATAGACAGTAAGTAGAGTCAGTCTTCTTGTACTTAAGTCGGCATTGTGCCTTTTCTATTTAATTACGATGCAAATTCTGTGTTTCGTCGTCAATAAGAAGATCCAAGGGATACAATAAACCTGAAGTGAAGCATCGGAATCTATAACTAGTGTCACAGTAATGGTTCAAAACATAGACAGTAAGAAGAGTCACTCTTCTTGTACTTAAGTCGGCATTGTGCTGTTTCTATTTGATTTCGATGCAATTTCTGTGTTTCATCGTCAACAAGAGGGTCAGAGGGATACAGTAAACCTGAAGTGAAGCATCGGAATCCATAACTAGTGTCACAGGAATCGTTCAAAACATAGACAATAGGAAGGGCCAGTCTTCTTGTACTTAAGTCGGCATTGTGTCTTTCCTATTTTATTCCGATGCAATTTCTGTGTTTCGTCGTCAATAAGAAGGTCAAAGGGATGCAGTAAACCTGAAGTGAAGCATCGGAATCTATAACTAGTGTCACAGGAATGGTTCAAAAAATAGACAGTAAGATGAGTCAGTCTTCTTGTACGTAAGTCGGCATTGTGCCTTTTGTATTTAATTCCGATGCAATTTCTGTGTTTCATCGTCAATAAGGTCAGAGGGATACAGTAAACCTGAAGTGAAGCATCGGAACCTATAACTAGTGTCACAGGAATGGTTCAAATCATAGACAGTAAGGAGAGTCAGTTTTCTTGTACTTAAGTCGGCATTGTGCCTTTTCTATTTAATTCCGATGCAATTTCTGTGTTTGATCATCAAGAAGAAGGTCAGAGGGATACAGTAAACCTGAAGTGAAGCATCGGAATGTATAACTAGTGTCACAGGAATTGTTCAAAACATAGACAGTAGGAAGAGTCAGTCTTCTTGTACTTGTGTCGGCATTGTGCCTTTTGTATTTAATTCCGATGCAATATCTGTGTTTCATCGTCAATAAGAAGGTCAGAAGGATACAGTAAACATGAAGTGAAGCTTCGGATTCTAAAACCGGTCTCACAGGAAAGGATCAAAACATAGAGTGTAAGAAGAGCCACTCATCTTGTATTTGAGTCGGCATTGTGCCTTTTGTATTTAATTCCGATGCATTTTCTGTTTTTCATCGCCAATAAGATTGTCAGAGGGATACAGTAAACCTGAAGTGAAGCATCGAAATGTATAACTAGTGTCACAGGAATGGTTTTAATCATAGACAGTAAGAAGAGTCAGTCTACTTGTACTAAAGTCGGCATTGTGCCTTTTGTATTTAATTCCGATGCAATTTCTGTGTTTCATCGTCAATAAGAAGGTCCAAGGGATACAGTAAACCTGAAGTGAAGCATCGGAAACTATAACTAGTGTCACCGGAATGGTTCAAAACATAGACAGTAAGAAGAGTCAGTCTTCTTGTACTTAAGTCGGCATTGTGCCTTTTGTATTTGATTCCGATGCAATTTCTGTGTTTCATCGTCAATAAGAAGGTCCAAGTGATACAGTAAACCTGAAGTGAAGCATCGGAAACTATATCTAGTGTCACCGGAATGGTTGAAAACACAGACAGTAAGAAGTGTCAGTCTTCTTGTACTTAAGTCGGCATTGTGCCTTTTGTATTTAATTCCGATGCAATTTCTGTGTTTCATCGTAAATAAGAAGGTCAGTGGGATACAGTAAACCTGAAGTGAAGCATCGGAACCTATAACTAGTGTCACAGGTTCGGTTCTAAACATAGACAGTAAGTAGAGTCAGTCTTCTTGTACTTAAGTCGGCATTGTGCTTTTGTATTTAATTGCGATGCAATTTCTGTGTTTCATCGTCAATAAGAAGGTCCAAGGGATACAATAAACATACAGTGCAGCATCGGAATCTAAAACTGGCCTCACAGGAAATGTTCACAACATAGTCTTAAAGAAGAGACAGTCTTATTGTACTTAAGTGGGCATTGTGACTTTTGTATTTAATTCCGATGCAATTTCTGTGTTTCATCGTCAATAACAAGGTCAGAGGGATACAGGAAACCTGAAGTGAAGCATCGGAATCTATAACTAGTGTCGCAGGAATGGTTCAAAACAGAGACAGTAGGAAGAGTCAGTCTTTTTGTACTTAAGTCGGCATTGTGCCTTTTCTATTTAATTACGATGCAAATTCTGTGTTTCGTCGTCAATAAGAAGATCCAAGGGATACAATAAACCTGAAGTGAAGCATCGGAATCTATAACTAGTGTCACAGTAATGGTTCAAAACATAGACAGTAAGAAGAGTCACTCTTCTTGTACTTAAGTCGGCATTGTGCTGTTTCTATTTGATTTCGATGCAATTTCTGTGTTTCATCGTCAACAAGAGGGTCAGAGGGATACAGTAAACCTGAAGTGAAGCATCGGAATCCATAACTAGTGTCACAGGAATCGTTCAAAACATAGACCATAGGAAGGGCCAGTCTTCTTGTACTTAAGTCGGCATTGTGCCTTTCCTATTTTATTCCGATGCAATTTCTGTGTTTCGTCGTCAATAAGAAGGTGAAAGGGATGCAGTAAACCTGAAGTGAAGCATCGGAATCTATAACTAGTGTCACAGGAATGGTTCAAAAAACAGACAGTAACATGAGTCAGTCTTCTTGTACGTAAGTCGGCATTGTGCCTTTTGTATTTAATTCCGATGCAATTTCTGTGTTTCATCGTCAATAAGGTCAGAGGGATACAGTAAACCTGAAGTGAAGCATCGGAATCTATAACTAGTGTCACAGGAATGGTTCAAATCATAGACAGTAAGGAGAGTCAGTCTTCTTGTACTTAAGTCGGCATTGTGCCTTTTCTATTTAATTCCGATGCAATTTCTGTGTTTGATCATCAAGAAGAAGGTCAGAGAGATACAGTAAACCTGAAGTGAAGCATCGGAATGTATAACTAGTGTCACAGGAATTGTTCAAAACATAGCCAGTAGGAAGAGTCAGTCTTCTTGTACTTGTGTCGGCATTGTGCCTTTTGTATTTAATTCCGATGCAATATCTGTGTTTCATCGTCAATAAGAAGGTCAGAAGGATACAGTAAACATGAAGTGAAGCGTCGGATTCTAAAACCGGTCTCACAGGAAAGGATCAAAACATAGAGTGTAAGAAGAGCCACTCATCTTGTATTTGAGTCGGCATTGTGCCTTTTGTATTTAATTCCGATGCAATTTCTGTGTTTCATCGCCAATAAGAAGGTCAGAGGGATACAGTAAACCTGAAGTGAAGCATCGGAATCTATAACTAGTGTCACAGGAATGGTTCTAAACTTAGACAGTAAGTAGAGTCAGTCTTCTTGTACTTAAATCGGCATTGTGATTTGTATTTAATTGCGATGCCATTTTTGTGATTCATCGTCAATAAGAAGTTCCAAGGGATACAATAAACATATAGTGAAGCATCGGAATGTAAAACTGGTCTCACAGGAAATGTTAACAACATAGTCAGAAAGAAGAAACAGTCTTCTTGTACTTAGGTGGGCATTGAGCCTTTTGTATTTAATTCCGATGCAATATCTGTGTTTCATCGTCAATAAGAAGGTCAGAGGGATACAGTAAACCTGGAGTGATGCATCGGAATCTATAACTAGTGTCACAGGAACCGTTCAAATCATAGACAGTAAGGAGAGTCAGTCTTCTTGTACTTAAGTCGGCACTGTGCCTTTTCTATTTAATTACGATGCAATTTCTGTGTTTGATCATCAAGAAGAAGGTCAGAGGGACACAGTAAACCTGAAGTGAAGCATCGGAATGTATAACTAGTGTCACAGGAATTGTTCAAAACATAGCCAGTAGGAAGAGTCAGTCTTCTTGTACTTGTGCCGGCATTGTGCCTTTTGTATTTAATTCCGATGCAATATCTGTGTTTCATCGTCAATAAGAAGGTCAGAAGGATACATTAAACATGAAGTGAAGCATCGGATTCTAGAACCGGTCTCACAGGAAAGGATCAAAACATAGAGTGTAAGAAGAGCCACTCATCTTGTATTTGAGTCGGCATTGTGCCTTTTGTATTTAATTCCGATGCAATTTCTGTGTTTCATCGATAATAAGAAGGTCAGAGGGATACAGTAAACCTGAATTGAAGCATCGGAATGTATAACTAGTGTTACAGGAATGATTCAAAACATAGACAGTAGGAAGAGTCAGTGTTCTTGTACTTGAGTCGGCATTGTGCCTTTTCTATTTAATTCCGATGCAAATTCTGTGTTTCGTCGACAATAAGAAGGTCCACGGGATACAGTAAACCTGAAGTGAAGAATCGGAATCTGTAACTAGTGTCACAGGAATGGTTCAAAACATAGACAGTGGGAAGGGTCAGTCTCCTTGTACATAAGTCGGCATTGTTCCTTTTCTATTTAATTACGATGCAATTTCTGTGTTTCATCGTCAATAAGAAGGTCAGAGGGATACAGTACACCTGAAGTGAAGCATCGGAATCTATAACTAGTGTCACAGGAATGGTTCAAGACATAGACAACAAGAAGAGTCAGTCTTCTTGTACTTAAGTCGGCATTGTGCATTTTCTATTTAATTCCGATGCAATTTCTGTGTGTCATCGTCAATAATAAAGTCCAAGGGATATAGTAAACCTGAAGTGAAGAATCGGAATCTATAACTAGTGTCACAGGAATGGTTCAAAACATAGACAGTAGGAAGTGTCAGTCTTCTTGTACTTAAGTCGGCATTGTGCATTTTGTATTTAATTCCGATGCAACTACTGTGTTTCATCGTCAAGAAGAAGGTCCAAGGGATACAGTACACCTGAAGTGAAGCATCGGAATCTATAACTAGTGTCACAGGAATCGTTCAAATCATAGACAGTAAGGAGAGTCAGTCTTCTTGTACTTATGTCGGCATTGTGCCTTTTCTATTTAATTCCGATGCAATTTCTGTGTTTGATCATCAAGAAGAAGGTCATAGGGCTACAGTAAACCTGAAGTGAAGCATCGGAATGTATAACTAGTGTCACAGGAATTGTTCAAAACATAGCCAGTAGGAAGAGTCAGTCTTCTTGTACTTGAGTCGGCATTGTGCCTTTGGTATTTAATTCCGATGCAATTTCTGTGTTTCATCGTCAATGAGAAGGTCAGAGGGATACAGTAAACATGAAGGGAAGCATCGGAATCTAAAACCGGTCTCACAGGAAAGGATCAAAACATAGAGTGTAAGAAGAGCCAGTCATCTTGTATTTGAGTCGGCATTGTGCCTTTTGTATTTAATTCCGATGCAATTTCTAAGTTTCATCGTCAATAATAAGGTCAGAGGGATACAGTAAACCTGAAGTGAAGCATCGGAATCTATAACTAGTGTCACAGGAATGGTTAAAAACATTGACAATAAGTCGAGTCAGTCTTCTTGTACTTAAGTCGGCATTGTGCTTTTTGTATTTAATTCCGATGCAATTTCTGTGTTTCATCGTCAAGAAGATGGTCCAAGTGATACAGTAAACCCAAAGTGAAGCATCGGAATCTATAACTAGTGTCACAGGAATGGTTCAAATCATAGACAGTAAGAAGAGTTAGTCTTCTTGTACTTATGTCAGCATTGTGCCTTTCCTATTTAATTCCGGTGCATTTTCTGTGTTTCGTCGTCAATAATAAGGTCCAAAGGATGCAGTAAACCTGAAGTGAAGCATCGGAATCTATAACAAGTGTCACAGGAATGGTTCAAAAAATAGACAGTAGGAAGAGTCAGTCTTCTTGTACTTAAGTCAGCATTGTGCCTTTTGTATTTAATTCCGATGCAATTTCTGTGTTTCATCGTCAATAAGAAGGTCCAAGGGATACAGTAAACCAGAAGTGAGGCATCGGAATCTATAACTAGCGTCACAGGAATGCTTCAAATCATAGACAGTAGGAAGAGTCAGTCTTCTTGTACTTAAGTCGGCATTGTGAATTTTGTATTTAATTCCGATGCAATTTCTGTGTTTCATCATCAATAAGAAGGTCCAAGGGATACAGTAAACCTGAAGTGAGGCATCGGAATCTATAACTAGTGTCACAGGAATGGTTCAAAACATAGACAGAAAGAAGAGTCAGTCTTCTTGTACTTAAGTCGGCATTGTGCATTTTCTATTTAATTCCGATGCAATTTCCAAGTTTCATCGTCAATAAGAAGGTCAGAGGGATACAGTAAACCTGAAGTGAAGCATCGGAATCTATAACTCGTGTCACACGAATGGTTAATAACATTTACAGTAATAAGAATCAGTCTCCTTGTACGTAAGTCGGCATTGTGCCTTTTGTATTTAATTCCGATGCAATTTCTGTGTTTCATCGTCAATAAGAAGGTCCAAGTGATACAGTAAACCTAAAGTGAAGCATCGGAATCTATAACTAGTGTCACAGGAATGGTTCAAAACATAGACAGTAAGAAGAGTCAGTCTTCTTGTACTTAAGTCGGCATTGTGCCTTTTGTATTTAATTCCGATGCAATTTCTGTGTTTCATCGTCAATAAGAAGGTCCAAGTGATACAGTAAACCTGAAGTGAAGCATCTGAAACTATAACTAGTGTCACCGGAATGGTTCAAATCATAGACAGTAAGAAGAGTCAGTCTTCTTGTACTTAAGTCGGCATTGTGCCTTTTGTATTTGATTCAGATGCAATTTCTGTGTTTCATCGTCAATAAGAAGGTCCAAGTGATACAGTAAACCTGAAGTGAAGCATCGGAAACTATAGCTAGTGTCACCGGAATGGTTCAAAATACAGACAGTAACAAGTGTCAGTCTTCTTGTACTTAAGTCGGCATTGTGCCTTTTGTATTTAATTCCGATGCAATTTCTGTGTTTCATCGTAAATAAGAAGGTCAGAGGGATACAGTAAAACTGAAGTGAAGCATCGGAATCTATAACTAGTGTCACAGGTTCGGTTCTAAACATAGCCAGTAAGTAGAGTCAGTCTTCTTGTACTTAAGTCGGCATTGTGCTGTTTCTATTTGATTTCGATGCAATTTCTGTGTTTCATCGTCAACAAGAGGGTCAGAGGGATACAGTAAACCTGAAGTGAAGCATCGGAATCCATAACTAGTGTCACAGGAATCGTTCAAAACATAGACAATAGGAAGGGCCAGTCTTCTTGTACTTAAGTCGGCATTGTGCCTTTCCTATTTTATTCCGATGCAATTTCTGTGTTTCATCGTAAATAAGGTCAGAGGGATACAGTAAACCTGAAGTGAAGAATCGGAATCTATAACTAGTGTCACAGGAATAGTTCTAAACTTAGACAGTAAGTAGAGTCAGTCTTCTTGTACTTAAATCGGCATTGTGCTTTTGTATTTAATTGCGATGCAATTTCTGTGATTCATCGTCAATAATAAGGTCCAAGGGATACAATAAACATATAGTGAAGCATCGGAATCTAAAACTGGTCTCACAGGAAAAGTTCACAACATAGTCAGAAAGAAGAGACAGTCTTCTTGTACTTAAGTCGGCATTGTGCCTTTTGTATTTAATTCCGATGCAATTTCCATGTTTCATCGTCAATAAGAAGGTCAGAGGGATACAGTAAACCTGAAGTGAAGCATCGGAATGTATAACTAGTGTCACAGGATGGTTCAAAACATAGACAGTAGGAAGAGTCAGTCTTCTTGTACTTGAGTCGGCATTGTGCATTTTGTATTTAATTCTGATGCAATTTCTGTTTTTCATCGTCAATAAGAATGTCCAAGTGATACAGTAAACCTGAAGTGAAGCATCGGAAACTATAACTAGTGTCACCGGAATGGTTCAAAACATAGACAGTAAGAAGAGTCAGTCTTCTTGTACTTAAGTCGGCATTGTGCCTTTTCTATTTACTTCCGATGCAATTTCTGTGTTTCATCGTCAATAATAATGTCAGAGGCATACAGTAAACCTGAAGTGAAGCATCGGAATCTATAACTAGTGTCACAGAATGGTTTTAATCATAGACAGTAAGAAGAGTCAGTCTACTTGTACTAAAGTCGGCATTGTGCCCTTTGTATTTAATTCCGATGCAATTTCTGTGTTTCATCGTCAATAAGAAGGTCCAAGGGATACAATAAACATATAGTGAAGCATCGGAATGTAAAACTGGTCTCACAGGAAATGTTAACAACATAGTCAGAAAGAAGAAACAGTCTTCTTGTACTTAGGTGGGCATTGAGCCTTTTGTATTTAATTCCGATGCAATTTCTGTGTTTCATCGTCAGTAAGAAGGTCAGAGGGATACAGTAAACCTGAAGTGAAGCATCTGAAACTATAACTAGTGTCACAGGAATCGTTCAAAACATAGACAATAGGAAGGGCCAGTCTTCTTGTACTTAAGTCGGCATTGTGCCTTTCCTATTTTATTCCGATGCAATTTCTGTGTTTCATCGTAAATAAGGTCAGAGGGATACAGTAAACCTGAAGTGAAGAATCGGAATCTGTAACTAGTGTCACAGGAATGGTTCAAATCATAGAGATTAGAAAGAGTCAGTCTTCTTATACTTAAATCGGCACTGTGCCTTTTGTATTTAATTCCGATGCAATTTCTGTGTTTCATCGTCAATAAGAAGGTCATAGGGATACAGTAAACCTTAAGTGAAGCATCGGAATGTATAACTAGTGTCACAAGAATGGTTCAAAACATAGACAGTAGGAAGAGTCAGTCTTCTTGTACTTGAGTCGGCATTGTGTATTTTGTATTCATTTCCGATGCAATTTCTGTGTTTTATCGTCAATAAGAAGGTCCAAGTGATACAGTAAACCTGAAGTGAAGCATCGGAAACTATAACTAGTGTCACCGGAATGGTTCAAAACATAGACAGTAAGAAGTGTCAGTCTTCTTGTACTTAAGTCGGCATTGTGCCTTTTCTATTTAATTCCGATGCAATTTCTGTGTTTCATCGTAAAAAAGGTCAGAGGGATACAGTAAACCTGAAGTGAAGAATCGGAATCTATAACTAGTGTCACAGGAATAGTTCTAAACTTAGACAGTAAGTAGAGTCAGTCTTCTTGTACTTAAATCGGCATTGTGCATTTGTATTTAATTGCGATGCAATTTCTGTGAATCATCGTCAATAATAAGGTCCAAGGGATACAATAAACATATAGTGAAGCATCGGAATCTAAAACTGGTCTCACAGGAAAAGTTCACAACATAGTCAGAAAGAAGAGACAGTCTTCTTGTATTTAAGTCGGCATTGTGCCTTTTGTATTTAATTCCGATGCAATTTCCATGTTTCATCGTCAATAAGAAGGTCAGAGGGATACAGTAAACCTGAAGTGAAGCATCGGAATGTATAACTAGTGTCACAGGATGGTTCAAAACATAGACAGTAGGAAGAGTCAGTCTTCTTGTACTTGAGTCGGCATTGTGCATTTTGTATTTAATTCCGATGCAATTTCTGTTTTTCATCGTCAATAAGAATGTCCAAGTGATACAGTAAACCTGAAGTGAAGCATCGGAAACTATAACTAGTGTCACCGGAATGGTTCAAAACATAGACAGTAAGAAGAGTCAGTCTTCTTGTACTTAAGTCGGCATTGTGCCTTTTCTATTTACTTCCGATGCAATTTCTGTGTTTCATCGTCAATAATAATGTCAGAGGGATACAGTAAACCTGAAGTGAAGCATCGGAATCTATAACTAGTGTCACAGAATGGTTTTAATCATAGACAGTAAGAAGAGTCAGTCTACTTGTACTAAAGTCGGCATTGTGCCCTTTGTATTTAATTCCGATGCAATTTCTGTGTTTCATCGTCAATAAGAAGGTCCAAGGGATACAATAAACATATAGTGAAGCATCGGAATGTAAAACTGTTCTCACAGGAAATGTTAACAACATAGTCAGAAAGAAGAAACAGTCTTCTTGTACTTAGGTGGGCATTGAGCCTTTTGTATTTAATTCCGATGCAATTTCTGTGTTTCATCGTCAATAAGAAGGTCAGAGGGATACAGTAAACCTGAAGTGAAGCATCGGAATCTATAACTAGTGTCACAGGAATGATTCAAAACAGAGACAGTAGGAAGAGTCAGTCTTCTTGTACTTAAGTCGGCATTGTGCCTTTTCTATTTAATTCCGATGCAAATTCTGTGTTTCATCGTCAATAAGAAGATCCAAGGGATACAATAAACCTGAAGTGAAGCATCGGAATCTATAACTAGTGACACAGTAATGGTCAAAACATAGACAGTAAGAAGAGTCAGTCTTCTTGAACTTACGTCGGCATTGTGCCTTTTCTATTTAATTCCGAAGCAAATTCTGTGTTTCATCGTCAATAAGAAGGTCATAGGGATACAGTAAATGTAACGTGAATCATCGGAATCTATAACTAGTGTCACAGGAATGGTTCAAAACATAGACAGTAAGAAGAGTCAGCCTACCTGTACTTAAGTCGGCATTGTGCCTTTTGTATTTAATCCCGATGCAATATCTGTGTTTCATCGTCAATAAGAAGGTCCAAGGGATACAGTACACCTGAAGTGAAGCATCGGAATCTATAACTAGTGTCACAAGAATGGTTCAGATCATAGACAGTAAGAAGAGTCAGTCTTCTTGTACTTAAGTCGGCATAGTGCCTTTTCCATTTAATTCCGATGCAATTTCTGTGTTTCATCATCAAGAAGAAGGTCAGAGCGATACTGTAAACCTGAATAAAGCATCGGAATGTATAACTAGTGTCACAGAAATGTTTCAAACATAGACAGTAGGAAGAGTCAGTCTTCTTGCACTTGTGTCGGCATTGTGCCATTTGTATTTAATTCCGATGCAATTTCTGAGTTTCATCGTCAATAAGAAGGTCAGAGGGATGCAGTAAACCTGAAGTGAAGCATCGGAATGTATAACTAGTGTCACAGGATGGTTCAAAACATAGACAGTAGGAAGAGTCAGTCTTCTTGTACTTGAGTCGGCATTGTGCATTTTGTATTTAATTCCGATGCAATTTCTGTTTTTCATCGTCAATAAGAAGGTCCAAGTGATACAGTAAACCTGAAGTGAAGCATCGGGAACTATAACTAGTGTCACCGGAATGGTTCAAAACATAGACAGTAAGAAGAGTCAGTCTTCTTGTACTTAAGTCGGCATTGTGCCTTTTCTAATTACTTCCGATGCAATGTCTGTGTTTCATCGTCAATAATAATGTCTGAGGGATACAGTAAACCTGAAGTGAAGCATCGGAATCTATAACTAGTGTCACAGAATGGTTTTAATCATAGACAGTAAGAAGAGTCAGTCTACTTGTACTAAAGTCGGCATTGTGCCCTTTGTATTTAATTCCGATGCAATTTCTGTGTTTCATCGTCAATAAGAAGGTCCAAGGGATACAATAAACATATAGTGAAGCATCGGAATGTAAAACTGGTCTCACAGGAAATGTTAACAACATAGTCAGAAAGAAGAAACAGTCTTCTTGTACTTAGGTGGGCATTGAGTCTTTTGTATTTAATTCCGATGCAATTTCTGTGTTTCATCGTCAATAAGAAGGTCAGAGGGATACAGTAAACCTGAAGTGAAGCATCGGAATCTATAACTAGTGTCACAGGAATGGTTCAAAACAGAGAGAGTAGGAAGAGTCAGTCTTCTTGTACTTAAGTCGGCATTGTGCCTTTTCTATTTAATTCCGATGCAAATTCTGTGTTTCATCGTCAATAAGAAGATCCAAGGGATACAATAAACCTGAAGTGAAGCATCTGAATCTATAACTAGTGACACAGTAATGGTCAAAACATAGACAGTAAGAAGAGTCAGTCTTCTTGAACTTAAGTCGGCATTGTGCCTTTTCTATTTAATTCCGAAGCAAATTCTGTGTTTCATCGTCAATAAGAAGGTCAAAGGGATACAGTAAATGTAACGTGAATCATCGGAATCTGTAACTAGTGTCACAGGAATGGTTCAAAACATAGACAGTAAGAAGAGTCAGCCTACCTGTACTTAAGTCGGCATTGTGCCTTTTGTATTTAATCCCGATGCAATATCTGTGTTTCATCGTCAATAAGAAGGTCCAAGGGATACAGTACACCTGAAGTGAAGCATCGGAATCTATAACTAGTGTCACAAGAATGGTTCAGATCATAGACAGTAAGAAGAGTCAGTCTTCTTGTACTTAAGTCGGCATAGTGCCTTTTCTATTTAATTCCGATGCAATTTCTGTGTTTCATCATCAAGAAGAAGGTCAGAGCGATACTGTAAACCTGAAGTGAAGCATCGGAATGTATAACTAGTGTCACAGAAATGTTTCAAACATAGACAGTAGGAAGAGTCAGTCTTCTTGCACTTGTGTCGGCATTGTGCCATTTGTATTTAATTCCGATGCAATTTCTGAGTTTCATCGTCAATAAGAAGTCAGAGGGATGCAGTAAACCTGAAGTGAATCATCGGAATCTATAACTAGTGTCACAGGAATGGTTCAAAACACAGACTGTAGGAAGAGTCAGTATTCTTGTACTTAAGTCGGCATTGTGCCTTTTGTATTTAATTCCGATGCAATTTCTAAGTTTCATCGTCAATAAGAAGGTCAGAGGGATACAGTAAACCTGAAGTGAAGCATCGGAATCTATAACTAGTGTCACAGGAATGGTTAAAAACATTGATAGTAAGAAGAGTCAGTCTTCTTGTACTTAAGTCGGCGCTGTGCCTTTTGTATTTAATGCCGATGTAATTTCTGTGTTTCGTCGTCAATAAGAAGTTCCAAGTGATACAGTAAACCCTAAGTGTAGCATCGGAATCTATAACTAGTGTCTCAGGATAATAGTTCAAAACATAGTGAGTAAGAAGAGTCAGTCTGCTTGTACTTACGTCGGCATTGTGCCTCTTGTATTTAATTCCGATGCATTTTCTGTTATTCATCGTCAATAAGAAGGTCCAAGGGATACAGTAAACCTGAAGTAAAACATCGGAATCTATAACTAGTGTCACAGGCATGGTTCAAAACGTAGACAGTAGGAAGAGTCAGTCTTCTTGTACTTGATTCGGCATTGTGCATTTTGTATTTAATTCCGATGCAATTTCTGTGTTTCGTCGTCAATAAGAAGTTCCAAGTGATACAGTAAACCCAAAGTGTAGCATCGGAATCTATAACTAGTGTCTCAGGAATAGTTCAAAACATAGTGAGTAAGAAGAGTCAGTCTGCTTGTACTTAAGTCAGCATTCTGCCTTTTCTATTTAATTCCGATGCAATTTCTGTGTTTTAACGTCAATAAGAAGGTCAGAGGGATACAATAAACCTGAAGTGAAGCGTCGGAATCTATAACTAGTGTCACAGGCATGGTTCAAAACGTAGACAGTAGGAAGAGTCAGTCTTCTTGTACTTGATTCGGCATTGTGCATTTTGTATTTAATTCCGATACAATTTCTGTTTTTCATCGTCAATAAGAAGGTCCAAGTCATACAGAAAACCTGAAGTGAAGCATCGGAAACTATAACTAGTGTCACCGGAATGGTTCAAAACATAGACAGTAAGAAGAGTCAGTCTTCTTGTACTTAAGTCGGCATTGTGCCTTTTCTGTTTAATTCCGATGCAAATTCTGTGTTTCGTCGACAATAAGAAGGTCCAAGGGATACAGTAAACCTGAAGTGAAGAATCGGAATCTATAACTAGTGTCACAGGAATGGTTCAAAACATAGACAGTAGGAAGTGTCAGTCTTCTTGTACTTAAGTCGGCATTGTGCATTTTGTATTTAATTCCGATGCAACTACTGTGTTTCATCGTCAAGAAGAAGGTCCAAGGGATACAGTACACCTGAAGTGAAGCATCGGAATCTATAACTAGTGTCACAGGAATCGTTCAAATCATAGACAGTAAGGAGAGTCAGTCTTCTTGTACTTAAGTCGGCATTGTGCCTTTTCTATTTAATTCCGATGCAATTTCTGTGTTTGATCATCAAGAAGAAGGTCATAGGGCTACAGTAAACCTGAAGTGAAGCATCGGAATGTATAACTAGTGTCACAGGAATTGTTCAAAACATAGCCAGTAGGAAGAGTCAGTCTTCTTGTACTTGAGTCGGCATTGTGCCTTTGGTATTTAATTCCGATGCAATTTCTGTGTTTCATCGTAAATAAGAAGGTCAGAGGGATACAGTAAACATGAAGGGAAGCATCGGAATCTAAAACCGGTCTCACAAGAAAGGATCAAAACATAGAGTGTAAGAAGAGCCAGTCATCTTGTATTTGAGTCGGCATTGTGCCTTTTGTATTTAATTCCGATGCAATTTCTAAGTTTCATCGTCAATAATAAGGTCAGAGGGATACAGTAAACCTGAAGTGAAGCATCGGAATCTATAACTAGTGTCACAGGAATGGTTAAAAACATTGACAATAAGTCGAGTCAGTCTTCTTGTGCTTAAGTCGGCATTGTGCTTTTTGTATTTAATTCCGATGCAATTTCTGTGTTTCATCGTCAAGAAGATGGTCCAAGTGATACAGTAAACCCAAAGTGAAGCATCGGAATCTATAACTAGTGTCACAGGAATGGTTCAAATCATAGACAGTAAGAAGAGTTAGTCATCTTGTACTTATGTCAGCATTGTGCCTTTCCTATTTAATTCCGGTGCATTTTCTGTGTTTCGTCGTCAATAATAAGGTCCAAAGGATGCAGTAAACCTGAAGTGAAGCATCGGAATCTATAACTAGTGTCACAGGAATGGTTCAAAAAATAGACAGTAGGAAGAGTCAGTCTTCTTGTACTTAAGTCAGCATTGTGCCTTTTGTATTTAATTCCGATGCAATTTCTGTGTTTCATCGTCAATAAGAAGGTCCAAGGGATACAGTAAACCAGAAGTGAGGCATCGGAATCTATAACTAGCGTCACAGGAATGCTTCAAATCATAGACAGTAGGAAGAGTCAGTCTTCTTGTACTTAAGTCGGCATTGTGAATTTTGTATTTAATTCCGACGCAATTTCTGTGTTTCATCATCAATAAGAAGGTCCAAGGGATACAGTAAACATGAAGTGAGGCATCGGAATGTATAACTAGTGTCACAGGAATGGTTCAAAACATAGACAGTAAGAAGAGTCAGTCTTCTTGTACTTAAGTCGGCATTGTGCATTTTCTATTTAATTCCGATGCAATTTCCAAGTTTCATCGTCAATAAGAAGGTCAGAGGGATACAGTAAACCTGAAGTGAAGCATCGGAATCTATAACTCGTGTCACACGAATGGTTAATAACATTTACAGTAATAAGAATCAGTCTCCTTGTACGTAAGTCGGCATTGTGCCTTTTGTATTTAATTCCGATGCAATTTCTGTGTTTCATCGTCAATAAGAAGGTCCAAGTGATACAGTAAACCTAAAGTGAAGCATCGGAATCTATAACTAGTGTCACAGGAATGGTTCAAAACATAGACAGTAAGAAGAGTCAATCTTCTTGTACTTAAGTCGGCATTGTGCCTTTTGTATTTAATTCCGATGCAATTTCTGTGTTTCATCGTCAATAAGAAGGTCCAAGTGATACAGTAAACCTGAAGTGAAGCATCTGAAACTATAACTAGTGTCACCGGAATGGTTCAAAACATAGACAGTAAGAAGAGTCAGTCTTCTTGTACTTAAGTCGGCATTGTGCCTTTTGTATTTGATTCAGATGCAATTTCTGTGTTTCATCGTCAATAAGAAGGTCCAAGTGATACAGTAAACCTGAAGTGAAGCATCGGAAACTATAGCTAGTGTCACCGGAATGGTTCAAAACACAGACAGTAACAAGTGTCAGTCTTCTTGTACTTAAGTCGGCATTGTGCCTTTTGTATTTAATTCCGATGCAATTTCTGTGTTTCATCGTAAATAAGAAGGTCAGAGGGATACAGTAAAACTGAAGTGAAGCATCGGAATCTATAACTAGTGTCACAGGTTCGGTTCTAAACATAGCCAGTAAGTAGAGTCAGTCTTCTTGTACTTAAGTCCGCATTGTGCTGTTTCTATTTGATTTCGATGCAATTTCTGTGTTTCATCGTCAACAAGAGGGTCAGAGGGATACAGTAAACCTGAAGTGAACCATCGGAATCCATAACTAGTGTCACAGGATTCGTTCAAAACATAGACAATAGGAAGGGCCAGTCTTCTTGTACTTAAGTCGGCATTGTGCCTTTCCTATTTTATTCCGATGCAATTTCTGTGTTTCATCGTAAATAAGGTCAGAGGGATACAGTAAACCTGAAGTGAAGAATCGGAATCTATAACTAGTGTCACAGGAATAGTTCTAAACTTAGACAGTAAGTAGAGTCAGTCTTCTTGTACTTAAATCGGCATTGTGCTTTTGTATCTAATTGCGATGCAATTTCTGTGATTCATCGTCAATAATAAGGTCCAAGGGATACAATAAACATATAGTGAAGCATCGGAATCTAAAACTGGTCTCACAGGAAAAGTTCACAACATAGTCAGAAAGAAGAGACAGTCTTCTTGTACTTAAGTCGGCATTGTGCCTTTTGTATTTAATTCCGATGCAATTTCCATGTTTCATCGTCAATAAGAAGGTCAGAGGGATACAGTAAACCTGAAGTGAAGCATCGGAATGTATAACTAGTGTCACAGGATGGTTCAAAACATAGACAGTAGGAAGAGTCAGTCTTCTTGTACTTGAGTCGGCATTGTGCATTTTGTATTTAATTCTGATGCAATTTCTGTTTTTCATCGTCAATAAGAATGTCCAAGTGATACAGTAAACCTGAAGTGAAGCATCGGAAACTATAACTAGTGTCACCGGAATGGTTCAAAACATAGACAGTAAGAAGAGTCAGTCTTCTTGTACTTAAGTCGGCATTGTGCCTTTTCTATTTACTTCCGATGCAATTTCTGTGTTTCATCGTCAATAATAATGTCAGAGGGATACAGTAAACCTGAAGTGAAGCATCGGAATCTATAACGAGTGTCACAGAATGGTTTTAATCATAGACAGTAAGAAGAGTCAGTCTACTTGTACTAAAGTCGGCATTGTGCCCTTTGTATTTAATTCCGATGCAATTTCTGTGTTTCATCGTCAATAAGAAGGTCCAAGGGATACAATAAACATATAGTGAAGCATCGGAATGTAAAACTGGTCTCACAGGAAATGTTAACAACATAGTCAGAAAGAAGAAACAGTCTTCTTGTACTTAGGTGGGCATTGAGCCTTTTGTATTTAATTCCGATGCAATTTCTGTGTTTCATCGTCAATAAGAAGGTCAGAGGGATACAGTAAACCTGAAGTGAAGCATCTGAAACTATAACTAGTGTCACAGGAATCGTTCAAAACATAGACAATAGGAAGGGCCAGTCTTCTTGTACTTAAGTCGGCATTGTGCCTTTCCTATTTTATTCCGATGCAATTTCTGTGTTTCATCGTAAATAAGGTCAGAGGGATACAGTAAACCTGAAGTGAAGAATCGGAATCTATAACTAGTGTCACAGGAATGGTTCAAATCATAGAGATTAGAAAGAGTCAGTCTTCATATACTTAAATCGGCACTGTGCCTTTTGTATTTAATTCCGATGCAATTTCTGTGTTTCATCGTCAATAAGAAGGTAATAGGGATACAGTAAACCTTAAGTGAAGCATCGGAATGTATAACTAGTGTCACAAGAATGGTTCAAAACATAGACAGTAGGAAGAGTCAGTCTTTTTGTACTTGAGTCGGCATTGTGTATTTTGTATTCATTTCCGATGCAATTTCTGTGTTTTATCGTCAATAAGAAGGTCCAAGTGATACAGTAAACCTGAAGTGAAGCATCGGAAACTATAACTAGTGTCACCGGAATGGTTCAAAACATAGACAGTAAGAAGTGTCAGTCTTCTTGTACTTAAGTCGGCATTGTGCCTTTTCTATTTAATTCCGATGCAATTTCTGTGTTTCATCGTAAATAAGGTCAGAGGGATACAGTAAACCTGAAGTGAAGAATCGGAATCTATAACTAGTGTCACAGGAATAGTTCTAAACTTAGACAGTAAGTAGAGTCAGTCTTCTTGTACTTAAATCGGCATTGTGCATTTGTATTTAATTGCGATGCAATTTCTGTGATTCATCGTCAATAATAAGGTCCAAGGGATACAATAAACATATAGTGAAGCATCGGAATCTAAAACTGGTCTCACAGGAAAAGTTCACAACATAGTCAGAAAGAAGAGACAGTCTTCTTGTACTTAAGTCGGCATTGTGCCTTTTGTATTTAATTCCGATGCAATTTCCATGTTTCATCGTCAATAAGAAGGTCAGAGGGATACAGTAAACCTGAAGTGAAGCATCGGAATGTATAACTAGTGTCACAGGATGGTTCAAAACATAGACAGTAGGAAGAGTCAGTCTTCTTGTACTTGAGTCGGCATTGTGCATTTTGTATTTAATTCCGATGCAATTTCTGTTTTTCATCGTCAATAAGAATGTCCAAGTGATACAGTAAACCTGAAGTGAAGCATCGGAAACTATAACTAGTGTCACCGGAATGGTTCAAAACATAGACAGTAAGAAGAGTCAGTCTTCTTGTACTTAAGTCGGCCTTGTGCCTTTTCTATTTACTTCCGATGCAATTTCTGTGTTTCATCGTCAATAATAATGTCAGAGGGATACAGTAAACCTGAAGTGAAGCATCGGAATCTATAACTAGTGTCACAGAATGGTTTTAATCATAGACAGTAAGAAGAGTCAGTCTACTTGTACTAAAGTCGGCATTGTGCCCTTTGTATTTAATTCCGATGCAATTTCTGTGTTTCATCGTCAATAAGAAGGTCCAAGGGATACAATAAACATATAGTGAAGCATCGGAATGTAAAACTGGTCTCACAGGAAATGTTAACAACATAGTCAGAAAGAAGAAACAGTCTTCTTGTACTTAGGTGGGCATTGAGCCTTTTGTATTTAATTCCGATGCAATTTCTGTGTTTCATCGTCAATAAGAAGGTCAGAGGGATACAGTAAACCTGAAGTGAAGCATCGGAATCTATAACTAGTGTCACAGGAATGATTCAAAACAGAGACAGTAGGAAGAGTCAGTCTTCTTGTACTTAAGTCGGCATTGTGCCTTTTCTATTTAATTCCGATGCAAATTCTGTGTTTCATCGTCAATAAGAAGATCCAAGGGATACAATAAACCTGAAGTGAAGCATCGGAATCTATAACTAGTGACACAGTAATGGTCAAAACATAGACAGTAAGAAGAGTCAGTCTTCTTGAACTTACGTCGGCATTGTGCCTTTTCTATTTAATTCCGAAGCAAATTCTGTGTTTCATCGTCAATAAGAAGGTCAAAGGGATACAGTATATGTAACGTGAATCATCGGAATCTATAACTAGTGTCACAGGAATGGTTCAAAACATAGACAGTAAGAAGAGTCAGCCTACCTGTACTTAAGTCGGCATTGTGCCTTTTGTATTTAATCCCGATGCAATTTCTGTGTTTCATCGTCAATAAGAAGGTCCAAGGGATACAGTACACCTGAAGTGAAGCATCGGAATCTATAACTAGTGTCACAAGAATGGTTCAGATCATAGACAGTAAGAAGAGTCAGTCTTCTTGTACTTAAGTCGGCATAGTGCCTTTTCTATTTAATTCCGATGCAATTTCTGTGTTTCATCATCAAGAAGAAGGTCAGAGCGATACTGTAAACCTGAATAAAGCATCGGAATGTATAACTAGTGTCACAGAAATGTTTCAAACATAGACAGTAGGAAGAGTCAGTCTTCTTGCACTTGTGTCGGCATTGTGCCATTTGTATTTAATTCCGATGCAATTTCTGAGTTTCATCGTCAGTAAGAAGGTCAGAGGGATGCAGTAAACCTGAAGTGAAGCATCGGAATGTATAACTAGTGTCACAGGATGGTTCAAAACATAGACAGTAGGAAGAGTCAGTCTTCTTGTACTTGAGTCGGCATTGTGCATTTTGTATTTAATTCCGATGCAATTTCTGTTTTTCATCGTCAATAAGAAGGTCCAAGTGATACAGTAAACCTGAAGTGAAGCATCGGAAACTATAACTAGTGCCACCGGAATGGTTCAAAACATAGACAGTAAGAAGAGTCAGTCTTCTTGTACTTAAGTCGGCATTGTGTTTTTTCTATTTACTTCCGATGCAATTTCTGTGTTTCATCGTCAATAATAATGTCTGAGGGATACAGTAAACCTGAAGTGAAGCATCGGAATCTATAACTAGTGTCACAGAATGGTTTTAATCATAGACAGTAAGAAGAGTCAGTCTACTTGTACTAAAGTCGGCATTGTGCCCTTTGTATTTAATTCCGATGCAATTTCTGTGTTTCATCGTCAATAAGAAGGTCCAAGGGATACAATAAACATATAGTGAAGCATCGGAATGTAAAACTGGTCTCACAGGAAATGTTAACAACATAGTCAGAAAGAAGAAACAGTCTTCTTGTACTTAGGTGGGCATTGAGCCTTTTGTATTTAATTCCGATGCAATTTTTGTGTTTCATCGTCAATAAGAAGGTCAGAGGGATACAGTAAACCTGAAGTGAAGCATCGGAATCTATAACTAGTGTCACAGGAATGGTTCAAAACAGAGAGAGTAGGAAGAGTCAGTCTTCTTGTACTTAAGTCGGCATTGTGCCTTTTCTATTTAATTCCGATGCAAATTCTGTGTTTCATCGTCAATAAGAAGATCCAAGGGATACAATAAACCTGAAGTGAAGCATCTGAATCTATAACTAGTGACACAGTAATGGTCAAAACATAGACAGTAAGAAGAGTCAGTCTTCTTGAACTTAAGTCGGCATTGTGCCTTTTCTATTTAATTCCGAAGCAAATTCTGTGTTTCATCGTCAATAAGAAGGTCAAAGGGATACAGTAAATGTAACGTGAATCATCGGAATCTGTAACTAGTGTCACAGGAATGGTTCAAAACATAGACAGTAAGAAGAGTCAGCCTACCTGTACTTAAGTCGGCATTGTGCCTTTTGTATTTAATCCCGATGCAATATCTGTGTTTCATCGTCAATAAGAAGGTCCAAGGGATACAGTACACCTGAAGTGAAGCATCGGAATCTATAACTAGTGTCACAAGAATGGTTCAGATCATAGACAGTAAGAAGAGTCAGTCTTCTTGTGCTTAAGTCGGCATAGTGCCTTTTCTATTTAATTCCGATGCAATTTCTGTGTTTCATCATCAAGAAGAAGGTCAGAGCGATACTGTAAACCTGAAGTGAAGCATCGGAATGTATAACTAGTGTCACAGAAATGTTTCAAACATAGACAGTAGGAAGAGTCAGTCTTCTTGCACTTGTGTCGGCATTGTGCCATTTGTATTTAATTCCGATGCAATTTCTGAGTTTCATCGTCAATAAGAAGTCAGAGGGATGCAGTAAACCTGAAGTGAAGCATCGGAATCTATAACTAGTGTCACAGGAATGGTTCAAAACACAGACTGTAGGAAGAGTCAGTATTCTTGTACTTAAGTCGGCATTGTGCCTTTTGTATTTAATTCCGATGCAATTTCTAAGTTTCATCGTCAATAAGAAGGTCAGAGGGATACAGTAAACCTGAAGTGAAGCATCGGAATCTATAACTAGTGTCACAGGAATGGTTAAAAACATTGATAGTAAGAAGAGTCAGTCTTCTTGTACTTAAGTCGGCGCTGTGCCTTTTGTATTTAATGCCGATGTAATTTCTGTGTTTCGTCGTCAATAAGAAGTTCCAAGTGATACAGTAAACCCTAAGTGTAGCATCGGAATCTATAACTAGTGTCTCAGGATAATAGTTCAAAACATAGTGAGTAAGAAGAGTCAGTCTGCTTGTACTTACGTCGGCATTGTGCCTCTTGTATTTAATTCCGATGCATTTTCTGTTATTCATCGTCAATAAGAAGGTCCAAGGGATACAGTAAACCTGAAATAAAACATCGGAATCTATAACTAGTGTCACAGGCATGGTTCAAAACGTAGACAGTAGGAAGAGTCAGTCTTCTTGTACTTGATTCGGCATTGTGCATTTTGTATTTAATTAAGATGCAATTTCTGTGTTTCGTCGTCAATAAGAAGTTCCAAGTGATACAGTTAACCCAAAGTGTAGCATCGGAATCTATAACTAGTGTCTCAGGAATAGTTCAAAACATAGTGAGTAAGAAGAGTCAGTCTGCTTGTACTTAAGTCAGCATTCTGCCTTTTCTATTTAATTCCGATGCAATTTCTGTGTTTTAGCGTCAATAAGAAGGTCAGAGGGATACAATAAACCTGAAGTGAAGCGTCGGAATCTATAACTAGTGTCACAGGCATGGTTCAAAACGTAGACAGTAGGAAGAGTCAGGCTTCTTGTACTTGATTCGGCATTGTGCATTTTGTATTTAATTCCGATACAATTTCTGTTTTTCATCGTCAATAAGAAGGTCCAAGTCATACAGAAAACCTGAAGTGAAGCATCGGAAACTATAACTAGTGTCACCGGAATGGTTCAAAACATAGACAGTAAGAAGAGTCAGTGTTCTTGTACTTGAGTCGGCATTGTGACTTTTCTATTTAATTCCGATGCAAATTCTGTGTTTCGTCGACAATAAGAAGGTCCAAGGGATACAGTAAACCTGAAGTGAAGAATCGGAATCTATAACTAGTGTCACAGGAATGGTTCAAATCATAGACAGAGGGAAGAGCCAGTCTCCTTGTACATAAGTCGGCATTGTGCCTTTTCTATTTAATTACGATGCAATTTCTGTGTCTCATCGTCAATAATAAAGTCCAAGTGATATAGTAAACCTGAAGTGAAGAATCGGAATTTATAACTAGTGTCACAGGAATGGTTCAAAACATAGACAGTAGGAAGAGTCAGTCTTCTTGTACTTGGGTCGGCATTGTGCCTTTTGTATTTAATTCCGATGCAATTTCTGTGTTTCATCATCAATTAGAAGGTCAGAGGGATACAGTAAACATGAAGTGAAGCATCGGAATCTAAAACCGGGCTCACAGGAAAGGATCAAAACATAGAGTGTAAGAAGAGCCAGTCATCTTGTATTTGAGTCGGCATTGTGCCTTTTGTATTTAATTCTGATGCAATTTCTAAGTTTCATAGTCAATAAGAAGGTCAGAGGGATACGGTAAACCTGAAGTGAAGCACAGGAATCATTAACTAGTGTCGCAGTAACGGTTACAAACATTGACAATAAGATGAGTCAGTCTTCTTGTACTTAAGTCGACATTGTGCCTTTTCTATTTAATTCCGATGCAATTTCTGTGTGTCATCGTCAATAACAAGGTCAAAGGGATACAGAAAACCTGGAGTGAACCATCGGAATCTATAAATAGTGTCAATGGAATGGTTCAAATCGTAGACAGTAAGAAGTGTCAGTCTTCTTGTACTTAAATCAGCACTGTGCCTTTTGTATTTAATTCTGATGCAATTTCTGTGTTTCATCGTCAATAAGAAGGTCCAAGGGATACAGTAAACCTAAAGTGAAGCATAGGAATCTATAACAAGTGTCACAGGAATGGTTCAAAAAATAGACAGTAGGAAGAGTCAGTCTTCTTGTACTTAAGTCAGCATTGCGCCTTTTGTATTTAATTCCGATGCAATTTCCAAGTTTCATCGTCAATAAGAAGGTCAGAGGGATACAGTTAACCTGAAGTGAAGCATCAGAATCTATAACTCGTGTCACACGAATGGTTAATAACATTGACAGTAAGAAGAGTCAGTCTTCTTGTACGTAAGTCGGCATTGTGCCTTTTGTATTTAATTCCGATGCAATTTCTGTGTTTCATCGTCAATAAGAAGGTCCAAGTGATACAGTAAACCTAAAGTGAAGCATCGGAATCTATAACTAGTGTCACAGGAATGGTTCAAAACATAGACAGTAAGAAGAGTCAGTCTTCTTGTACTTAAGTCGGCATTGTGCCTTTCCTAAGTAATTCCGATGCAATTTCTGTATTTCGTCGTCAATAAGAAGGTCCAAGGGATGCAGTAAACCTGAAGTGAAGCATCGGAATCTATAACTACTGTCACAGGAATGGTTCAAAGCATAGACAGTAAGAAGAGTCAGTCTTCTTGTACTTAAGTCGGCATTGTGCATTTTCTATTTAATTCCGATGCAATTTCTGTGTGTCATCGTCAATAATAAAGTCCAAGGGATGTAGTAAACCTGAAGTGAAGAATCGGAATCTACAACTAGTGTCACAGGAATGGTTCAAATCATAGACAGTAGGAAGAGTTAGTCTTCTTGTACTTAAGTCGGCATTGTGCATTTTGTATTTAATTCCGATGCAAATTCTGTGTTTCATCGTCAATAAGAACGTCCAAGGGATACAGTACACCTGAAATGAAGCATCGGAATCTATAACTAGTGTCACAGAAATCGTTCAAATCATAGACAGTAAGGAGAGTCAGTCTTCTTGTACTTAAGTCGGCATTGTGCCCTTTCTATTTATTTCCGATGCAATTTCTGTTTTTGATCATCACGAAGAAGGTCAGAGGGATACAGTAAACCTGAAGTGAAGCACAGGAATCATTAACTAGTGTCACAGTAATGGTTAAAAACATTGACAATAAGATGAGTCAGTCTTCTTGTACTTAATTCGGCATTGTGCATTTTGTATTTAATTCTGATGCAATTTCTGTGTTTCATCGTCAAGAAGAAGGTCCAAGTGATACAGTAAACCTAAAGTGAAGCATCGGAATCTATAACTAGTGTCACAGGAATGGTTCAAAACATAGACAGTAAGAACAGTCAGTCTTCTTGTACTTAAGTCGGCATTGTGCCTTTCCTATGTAATTCCGGAGCATTTTCTGTGTTTCGTCGTCAATAAGAAGGTCCAAGGGATGCAGTAAACCTGAAGTGAAGCATCAGAATCTATAACTAGTGTCACAGGAATGGTTCAAATCATTGACAGTAAGAAGAGTCAGTCTACTTGTACTTAAGTCGGCTTTGTTCCTTTTGTATTTAATCCCGATGCAATTTCTGTGTTTCATCGTAAATAAGAAGGTCCAAGGGATACAGTAAACCTGAAGTGAATCATCGGAATCCATAACTAGTGTCACAGGAGTGGTTCAAAACATAGTCAGTAGGAAGAGTCAGTCTCCTTTTACTTATGTCGACATTGTGCCTTTTCTATTTAATTCCGATGCAATTTCTGTGTTTCATCGTCAATAACAAGGTCAAAGGGAAACAGTAAACCTGGAGTGAACCATCGGAATCTATAACTAGTGTCAATGGAATGGTTCAAATCATAGACAGTAAGAAGAGTCAGTCTTCTTGTACTTAAGTCGGCATTGTGCCTTTTGTATTTAATTCTGATGCAATTTCTGTGTTTCTTCGTCAATAAGAAGGTCCAAGGGATACAGTAAACCTGAAGTGAAGCATCGGAATCTATAACAAGTGTCACAGGAATGGTTCAAAAAATAGACAGTAGGAAGAGTCAGTCTTCTTGTACTTAAGTCAGCATTGTGCCTTTTGTATTTAATTCCGATGCAATATCTGTGTTTCATCGTCAATAAGAAGGTCCAAGGGATACAGTAAACCTGAAGTGAATCATCGGAATCCATAACTAGTGTCACAGGAGTGGTTCAAAACATAGTCAGCAAGAAGAGTCAGTCTCCTTGTACTTATGTCGACATTGTGCCTTTTCTATTTAATTCCGATGCAATTTCTGTGTTTCATCGTCAATAACAAGGTCAAAGGGAAACAGTTAACCTGGAGTGAACCATCGGAATCTATAACTAGTGTCAATGGAATGGTTCAAATCATAGACAGTAAGAAGAGTCAGTCTTCTTGTACTTAAGTCGGCATTGTGCCTTTTGTATTTAATTCTGATGCAATTTCTGTGTTTCATCGTCAATAGGAAGGTCCAAGGGATACAGTAAACCTGAAGTGAAGCATCGGAATCTATAACAAGTGTCACAGGAATGGTTCAAAAAATAGACAGTAGGAAGAGTCAGTCTTCTTGTACTTAAGTCAGCATTGTGCCTTTTGTATTTAATTCCGATGCAATTTCTGTGTTTCATCGTCAATAAGAAGGTCAGAGGGATACAGTAAACCTGAAGTGAAGCATCGGAATCTATAACTAGTGCCACAGGAATGGTTCAAAACATAGACAGTTTGAAGAGCCAGTCTATTTGTACCTAAGTCGGCATTGTTCCTTTTCTATTTAATTCCGATGCAGTTTCTGTGTTTCGTCGCCAATGAGAAGGTCCAAGGGATACAGTAAACCTGAAGTGAAGCATCGGAATCTATAACTAGTGTCACAGGAATGGTTCAAAACATAGACAGAAGGATGAGTCAGTCTTCTTGTACTTAAGTCGGCATTGTGCCTTTTGTATTTAATTCCGATGCAATTTCTGTGTTTCATCGTCAATAAGAAGGTCAGAGGGATACAGTAAACCTCAAGTGAAGCATCGGAATCTATAACTAATGTCACGGGAATGGTTCAAAACATAGAGATTAGGAAGAGTCAGTCCTCTTATACTTAAGTCGGCACTGTGCCTTTTGTATTTAATTTCGATGCAATTTCTGTGTTTCATCGTCAATAAGAAGGTCCAAGGGATACAGTAAACATATTGTGAAGCATCGGAATCTAAAACTGGATTCACAGGAAATGTTCAAAACATAGCCAGTAAGAAGAGCGAGTTCTCTTGTACTTAAGTCGGCATTGTGCCTTTTCTTTTTAATTCCGATGCAATTTCTGTGTGTCATCGTCAATAATAAAGTCCAAGGGATATAGTAAACCTGAAGTGAAGAATCGGAATCTATAACTAGTGTCACAGGAATCGTTCAAATCATAGACAGTAAGGAGAGTCAGTCTTCTTGTACTTAAGTCGGCATTGTGACTTTTCTATTTAATTCCGATGCAATTTCTGTGTTTGATCATCACGAAGAAGGTCAGAGGGATACAGTAAACCTGAAGTGAAGCACAGGAATCATTAACTAGTGTCACAGTAATGGTTAAAAACATTGACAATAAGATGAGTCAGTCTTCTTGTACTTAAGTCGGCATTGTGCCTTTTGTATTTAATTCCGATGCAATTTCTGTGTTTCATCGTCAAGAGGAAAGTCCAAGTGATACAGTAAACCTAAAGTGAAGCATCGGAATCTATAACTAGTGTCACAGGAATGGTTCAAAACATAGACAGTAAGAAGAGTCAGTCTTCTTGTACTTAAGTCGGCATTGTGCCTTTCCTATTTAATTTCGGTGCATTTTCTGTGTTTCGTCGTCAATAAGAAGGTCCAAGGGATGCAGTAAACCGGAAGTGAAGCATCGGAATCTATAACTTGTGTCACAGGAATGGTTCAAATCATTGACAGTAAGAAGAGTCAGTCTACTTGTACTTAAGTCGGCTTTGTTCCTTTTGTATTTAATCCCGATGCAATTTCTGTGTTTCATCGTCAATAAGAAGGTCCAAAGGATACAGTAAACCTGAAGTGAGGCATCGGAATCTATAAGTAGTGTCACAGGAATGGTTCAAAACATAGACAGTAGGAAGAGTAAGTCTTCTTGTACTTAAGTCGGCATTGTGCCCTTTGTATTTAATTCCGATGCAATTTCTGTGTTTCAACATCAATAAGAAGGTCAGAGGGATACAGTAAACCTGAAGTGAAGCATCGGAATCTAATACCGGTCTCACAGGAAAGGTTCATAGCATAGAGAGTAAGATGAGCCAGTCATCTTGTATTTGAGTCGGCATTGTGCCTTTTGTATTAATTCCGATGCAATTTCTGTGTTTCATCGTCAATAAGAAGGTCAGAGGGCTACAGTAAACCTAAGTGAAGCTTCGGAATCTATAGCTAGTGTCACAGGAATGGTTCAAAACATAGTCAGTAAAAAGAGTCAGTCCTTTTGTACTTAAGTCGGCATTGCGCCTTTTGTATTTAAATCCGATGCAATTTCTGTGTTTCATCGACAATAAGAAGGTCAGAGGGATACAGTATACCTGAAGTGAAGCATTGGAATCTATAACTAATGTCACAGGAATGGTTCAAAACATAGAAAGTTGGAACAGTCAGTCTTCTTGTACTTAAGTCGGCATTGTGCCTTTTCTACTTAATTCCGATGCAGTTTTTGTGTTTCGTCGTCAATGAGAAGGTCCAAGGGATACAGAAACCTGAAGTGAGGCATCGGAATCTATAACTAGTGTCACAGGAATGGTTCAAAACATAGACAGAAGTATGAGTCAGTCTTCTTGTACGTAAGACGGCATTGTGCCTTTTGTATTTAATTCCGATGCAATTTCTGTGTTTCATCGTCAATAAGAAGGTCAGAGGGATACAGTAAACCTGAAGTGAAGCATCGGAATCTATAACTAGTGTCACAGGAATGGTTCAAAACATAGACAGTTTGAAGAGCCAGTCTACTTGCACTTAAGTCGGCATTGTTCCTTTTCTATTCAATTCCGATGCAGTTTCTGTGTTTCGTCGACAATGAGAAGGTCCAAGGGATACAGTAAACCTGAAGTGAAGCATCGGAATCTATAACTAGTGTCACAGGAATGGTTCAAAACATAGACAGAATGATGAGTCAGTCTTCTTGTACTTAAGTCGGCATTGTGCCTTTTGAATTTAATTCCGATGCAATTTCTGTGTTTCATCGTCAATAAGAAGGTCAGAGGGATACAGTAAACCTCAAGTGAAGCATCGGAATCTATAACTAATGTCACGGGAATGGTTCAAAACATAGAGATTAGGAAGAGTCAGTCTTCTTATACTTAAGTCGGCACTGTGCCTTTTGTATTTAATTTCGATGCAATTTCTGTGTTTCATCGTCAATTAGAAGATCAGAGGGATACAGTAAACCTGAAGTGAAGCATCGGAATGTATAACTAGTGTCACAGGAATGGTTCAAATCATAGACAGTAGGAAGAGTAGATTTCTTGTACTTGAGTCGGCATTGTGCCTTTTGTATTTAATTCCGATGCTATTTCTGTGTTTCATCGTCAATAAGAAGTTCCAAGTGATACAGTAAACCTAAAGTGAAGCATCGGAATCTATAACTAGTGTCACAGGAATGGTTCAAAACATGGACAGTAAGAAGGGTCAGTCTTCTTGTACTTAATTCAGCATTGTGCCTTTCCTAAGTAATTCCGATGCAATTTCTGTGTTTCGTCGTCAATACGAAGGTCCAAGGGATACAGTAAACCTGAAGTGAAGCATCGGAATCTATAACAAGTGTCACAGGAATGGTTCTAAAAATAGACAGTAGGAAGAGTCAGTCTTCTTGTACTTAAGTCAACATTGTGCCTTTTGTATTTAATTCCGATGCAATTTCTGTGTTTCATCGTCAATCAGAAGGTCCAAGGGATACAGTAAACCTGAAGTGAAGCATCGGAATCTGTAACTAGCGTCACAGGAATGCTTCAAAACATAGACAGTAGGAAGAGTCAGTCTTCTTGTACTTAAGTCGGCATTGTGCCTTTTGTATTTAATTCCGGTGCATTTTCTGTGTTTCGTCGTCAATAAGAAGGTCCAAGGTATGCAGTAAACCTGAAGTGAAGCATCGGAATCTATAACTAGTGTCACAGGAATTTCTCAAATCAATGACAGTAAGAAGAGTCAGTCTAATTGTACTTAAGTCGGCATTGTGCCTTTTGTATTTAATCCCGATGCAATTTCTGTGTTTCATAGTGAATAAGAAGGTCCAAGGGATACAGTAAACCTGAAGTGAATCATCGGATCCATAACTAGTGTCACAGGAATGGTTCAAAATATAGTCCGTAAGAAGAGTCAGTCTTCTTGTACTTATGTCGACATTGTGCCTTTTCTATTTAATTCCGATGCAATTTCTGTGTTTCATCGTCAATAACAAGGTCAAAGGGATACAGTAAACCTGGAGTGAACCATCGGAATCTATAACTAGTGTCAATGGAATGGTTCAAATCATAGACAGTAAGAAGAGTCAGTCTTCGTGTACTTAAGTCGGCATTGTGCCTTTTGTATTTAATTCTGATGCAATTTCTGTGTTTCATCGTCAATAAGAAGGTCCAAGGGATACAGTAAACCTGAAGTGAAGCATCGGAATCTGTAACTAGCGTCACAGGAATGCTTCAAAACATAGACAGTAGGAAGAGTCAGTCTTCTTGTACTTAAGTCGGCATTGTGCCTTTTGTATTTAATTCCGATGCAATTTCTGTGGTTCATCATCAATAAGAAGGTCCAAGGGATACAGTAAACTTGAAGTGGGGCATCGGAATCTATAACTAGTGCCACAGGAATGGTTCAAAACATAGTCAGTAAGAGGAGTCAGTCATCTTCTACTTAAGTCGGCATGGTGCCTTTTGTATTTAATTCCGATGCAATTTCTGTGTTTCATCGTCAATAAGAAGGTCCAAGGGATACAGTAAACATATAGCGAAGCATCGGAATCTAAAACTGGTCTCACAGGAATAGTTCAAAGCATAGTCAGTAAGAAGAGTCAGTCTACTTGTACTTAAGTCGGCATTGTGCTTTTTCTATTTAATTCCGATGCAATTTCTAAGTTTCATCGTCAATAAGAAGGTCAGAGGGATACAGTAAACCTGAAGTGAAGCATCGGAATCTATAACTAGTGTCACACGAATGGTTAATAACATTGACAGTAAGAAGAGTCAGTCTTCTTGTACTTAAGTTGGCATTGTGCCTTTTGTATTTAATTCCGATGCAATTTCTGTGTTTCATCGTCAATAAGAAGGTCCAAGGGATACAGTAAACATATTGTGAAGCATCGGAATCTAAAACTGGTCACACAGGAAATGTTCAAAACATAGCAAGCAAGAAGAGTGAGTTCTCTTGTACTTAAGTCGGCATTGTGCCTTTTGTATTTAATTCCGATGCAATTTCTGTGTTTCATCGTCAATAAGAAGGTCAGAGGGATACAGTAAACCTGAAGTGAAGCATCGGAATCTATAACTAGTACCACGGAAATGGTTCAAAACATAGAGATTAGGAAGAGTCAATCTTCTTATACTTAAGTCGGCACTGTGCCTTTTCTTTATAATTCCGATGCAATTTCTGTGTTTCATCGTTAATAAGAAGGTCCAAGGGATACAGTAAACCTGAAGTTAAGCATCGGAATCTGTAAGTAGTGTCACAGGAATGGTTCAAAACATAGACAGAAGGATGAGTCAGTCTTCTTGTACGTAAGTCGGCATTGAGCCTTTTGTATTTAATTCCGATGCAATTTCTGTGTTTCATCGTCAATAAGAAGGTCCAAGGGATACAGTAAACATATTGTGAAGCATCGGAATCTAAAACTGGTCACACAGGAAATGTTCAAAACACAGCAAGCAAGAAGAGTGAGTTCTCTTGTACTTAAGTCGGCATTGTGCCTTTTCTTTATAATTCCGATGCAATTTCTGTGTTTCATCGTTAATAAGAAGGTCCAAGGGATACAGTAAACCTGAAGTTAAGCATCGGAATCTATAAGTAGTGTCACAGGAATGGTTCAAAACATAGACAGTAGGAAGAGTAAGTCTTCTTGTACTTAAGTCGGCATTGTGCCCTTTGTATTTAATTCCGATGCAATTTCTGTGTTTCAACATCAATAAGAAGGTCAGAGGGATACAGTAAACCTGAAGTGAAGCATCAGAATCTAATACCGGTCTCACAGGAAAGGTTCATAGCATAGAGAGTAAGATGAGCCAGTCATCTTGTATTTGAGTCGGCATTGTGCCTTTTCTATTTAATTCCGATGCAGTTATTGTGTTTCGTCGTCAATGAGAAGGTCCAAGGGATACAGAAACCTGAAGTGAAGCATCGGAATCTATAACTAGTGTCACAGGAATGGTTCAAAACATAGACAGAAGGATGAGTCAGTCTTCTTGTACGTAAGTCGGCATTGAGCCTTTTGTATTTAATTCCGATGCAATTTCTGTGTTTCATCGTCAATAAGAAGGTCAGAGGGATACAGTAAACCTGAAGTGAAACATCGGAATCTATAACTAGTACCACGGAAATGGTTCAAAACATAGAGATTAGGAAGAGTCAATCTTCTTATACTTAAGTCGGCACTGTGCCTTTTGTATTTAATTCCGATGCAACTTCTGTGTTTCATCGTCAATTAGAAGGGCAGAGGGATACAGTAAACCTGAAGTGAAGCATCGGAATGTGTAACCAGTGTCACGGGATTGGTTCAAATCATAGACAGTAGGAAGAGTCAGAATTCTCGTACTTGAGTCGTTATTGTGCCTTTTGTATTTAATTCCGATGCAATTTCTGTGTTTCATCGTCAATAAGAAGGTCAGAGGGATACAGTAAACATTAAGTGAAGCATCGGAATGTATAACTAGTGACACAGGAATGGTTCAAAACATAGACAGTAGGAAGAGTCAGTCTTCTTGTACTTGTGTCGGCATTGTGCCTTTTGTATTTATTTCCGATGCCATTTCTGTGTTTCATCGTCAATAAGAAGGTCAGAGGGATACAGTAAACCTGAAGTAAAGCATGGGAATCTTTAACTAGAGTCACAAGGATGGTTCAAAGCATAGTCAGTAGGAAGAATCAGTCTTGTTGTACTTAAGTCGGCATTGTGCGCTTTGTATTTAATTCCGATGCTATTTCTGTGTTTCATCGTCAATGAGAAGGTCAGAGGGATACAGTGAGACTGATGTGAAGCATCAGAATCTATAACTAGTGTCACAGGAATGGTTCAAAACATAGACAGTATGAAGAGTCAGTCTACCTGTACTTAAGTCGGCATTGTGCCTTTTGTATTTAATCCCGATGCAATTTCTGTGTTTCATCGTCAATAAGAAGGTCCAAGGGATACAGTACACCTGAAGTGAAGCATCGGAATCTATAACTAGTGTCACAAGAATGGTTCAAATCATAGACAGTAAGAAGAGTCAGTCTTCTTGTACTTAAGTCGCCATAGTGCCTTTTCTATTTAATTCCGATGCAATTTCTGTGTTTCATCATCAAGAAGAAGGCCAGAGGGATACAGTAAACCTTAAGTGAAGCATCGGAATGTATAACTAGTGACACAGGAATGGTTCAAAACATAGACAGTAGGAAGAGTCAGTTTTCTTGTACGTGTGTCGGCATTGTGCCTTTTGTATTTATTTCCGATGCCATTTCTGTGTTTCAACGTCAATAAGAAGGTCAGAGGGATACAGTAAACCTCAAGTGAAGCATCAGAATCTATAACTAGTGTCACAAGATTTGTTCAAAACATAGACAGTAGGAAGAGTCATTCTTCTTGTACTTAAATCGGCATTGTGATTTTTCTATTTAATTCCGAAGCAAAATCTGTGTTTCATCGTCAATAAGAAGGTCAAAGGGATACGGTAAACGTAAAGTGAGTCATCGGAACCTATAACTAGTGTCACAAGAATGGTTCAAATCATAGACAGTAAGAAGAGTCAGTCTTCTTGTACTTAAGTCGGCATAGTGCCTTTTCTATTTAATTCCGATGCAATTTCTGTGTTTCATCATCAAGAAGAAGGTCAGAGCGATACTGTAAACCTGAAGTGAAGCATCGGAATGTATAACTAGTGTCACAGGAATGTTTCAAACATAGACAGTAGGAAGAGCCAGTCTTCTTGTACTTGTGGCGGCATTGTGCCATTTGTATTTAATTCCGATGCAATTTCTGAGTTTCATCGTCAATAAGAAGGTCAGAGGGATGCAGTAAACCTGAAGTGAAGCATCGGAATCTATAACTAGTGTCACAGGAATGGTTCAAAACTCGGACAGTAGGAAGAGTCAGTATTCCTGTACTTAAGTCGCCATTGTGCTTCTTGTATTTAATTCCGATGCAATTTCTCTGTTTGATCGTCAAAAAGAAAGTAAGAAAGATACAGTAAACCTGAAGTGAAGCATCGGAATCTAAAACTGGACTCACAGGAAAGGTTCAAAGCATAGAGAGTAAGAAGAGCCAGTCATCTATTATTTGAGTCGGCATTGTGCCTTTTGTATTTAATTCCGATGCAATTTCTAAGTTTCATCGTCAACAAGAAGGTCAGAGGGATACAGTAAACCTGAAGTGAAGCATCGGAATCTATAACTAGTGTCACAGGAATAATTAAAAACATTGACAGTAAGAAGAGTCAGTCTTCTTGTACGTAAGTCGGCATTGAGCCTTTTGTATTTAATTCCGATGCAATTTCTGTGTTTCATCGTCAATAAGAAGGTCCAAGGGATACAGTAAACATATTGTGAAGCATCGGAATCTAAAACTGGTCACACAGGAAATTTTCAAAACATAGCAAGCAAGAAGAGTGAGTTCTCTTGTACTTAAGTCGGCATTGTGCCTTTTCTTTATAATTCCGATGCAATTTCTGTGTTTCATCGTTAATAAGAAGGTCCAAGGGATACAGTAAACCTGAAGTTAAGCATCGGAATCTATAAGTAGTGTCACAGGAATGGTTCAAAACATAGACAGTAGGAAGAGTAAGTCTTCTTGTACTTAAGTCGGCATTGTGCCCTTTGTATTTAATTCCGATGCAATTTCTGTGTTTCAACATCAATAAGAAGGTCAGAGGGATACAGTAAACCTGAAGTGAAGCATCAGAATCTAATACCGGTCTCACAGGAAAGGTTCATAGCATAGAGAGTAAGATGAGCCAGTCATCTTGTATTTGAGTCGGCATTGTGCCTTTTCTATTTAATTCCGATGCAGTTATTGTGTTTCGTCGTCAATGAGAATGTCCAAGGGATACAGAAACCTGAAGTGAAGCATCGGAATCTATAACTAGTGTCACAGGAATGGTTCAAAACATAGACAGAAGGATGAGTCAGTCTTCTTGTACGTAAGTCGGCATTGAGCCTTTTGTATTTAATTCCGATGCAATTTCTGTGTTTCATCGTCAATAAGAAGGTCAGAGGGATACAGTAAACCTGAAGTGAAACATCGGAATCTATAACTAGTACCACGGAAATGGTTCAAAACATAGAGATTAGGAAGAGTCAATCTTCTTATACTTAAGTCGGCACTGTGCCTTTTGTATTTAATTCCGATGCAACTTCTGTGTTTCATCGTCAATTAGAAGGGCAGAGGGATACAGTAAACCTGAAGTGAAGCATCGGAATGTGTAACTAGTGTCACGGGATTGGTTCAAATCATAGACAGTAGGAAGAGTCAGAATTCTTGTACTTGAGTCGTTATTGTGCCTTTTGTATTTAATTCCGATGCAATTTCTGTGTTTCATCGTCAATAAGAAGGTCAGAGGGATACAGTAAACATTAAGTGAAGCATCGGAATGTATAACTAGTGACACAGGAATGGTTCAAAACATAGACAGTAGGAAGAGTCAGTCTTCTTGTACTTGTGTCGGCATTGTGCCTTTTGTATTTATTTCCGATGCCATTTCTGTGTTTCATCGTCAATAAGAAGGTCAGAGGGATACAGTAAACCTGAAGTAAAGCATGGGAATCTTTAACTAGAGTCACAAGGATGGTTCAAAGCATAGTCAGTAGGAAGAATCAGTCTTGTTGTACTTAAGTCGGCATTGTGCGCTTTGTATTTAATTCCGATGCTATTTCTGTGTTTCATCGTCAATGAGAAGGTCAGAGGGATACAGTGAGACTGATGTGAAGCATCAGAATCTATAACTAGTGTCACAGGAATGGTTCAAAACATAGACAGTATGAAGAGTCAGTCTACCTGTACTTAAGTCGGCATTGTGCCTTTTGTATTTAATCCCGATGCAATTTCTGTGTTTCATCGTCAATAAGAAGGTCCAAGGGATACAGTACACCTGAAGTGAAGCATCGGAATCTATAACTAGTGTCACAAGAATGGTTCAAATCATAGACAGTAAGAAGAGTCAGTCTTCTTGTACTTAAGTCGCCATAGTGCCTTTTCTATTTAATTCCGATGCAATTTCTGTGTTTCATCATCAAGAAGAAGGCCAGAGGGATACAGTAAACCTTAAGTGAAGCATCGGAATGTATAACTAGTGACACAGGAATGGTTCAAAACATAGACAGTAGGAAGAGTCAGTTTTCTTGTACGTGTGTCGGCATTGTGCCTTTTGTATTTATTTCCGATGCCATTTCTGTGTTTCAACGTCAATAAGAAGGTCAGAGGGATACAGTAAACCTCAAGTGAAGCATCAGAATCTATAACTAGTGTCACAAGAATTGTTCAAAACATAGACAGTAGGAAGAGTCATTCTTCTTGTACTTAAATCGGCATTGTGATTTTTCTATTTAATTCCGAAGCAAAATCTGTGTTTCATCGTCAATAAGAAGGTCAAAGGGATACGGTAAACGTAAAGTGAGTCATCGGAACCTATAACTAGTGTCACAAGAATGGTTCAAATCATAGACAGTAAGAAGAGTCAGTCTTCTTGTACTTAAGTCGGCATAGTGCCTTTTCTATTTAATTCCAATGCAATTTCTGTGTTTCATCATCAAGAAGAAGGTCAGAGCGATACTGTAAACCTGAAGTGAAGCATCGGAATGTATAACTAGTGTCACAGGAATGTTTCAAACATAGACAGTAGGAAGAGCCAGTCTTCTTGTACTTGTGGCGGCATTGTGCCATTTGTATTTAATTCCGATGCAATTTCTGAGTTTCATCGTCAATAAGAAGGTCAGAGGGATGCAGTAAACCTGAAGTGAAGCATCGGAATCTATAACTAGTGTCACAGGAATGGTTCAAAACACGGACAGTAGGAAGAGTCAGTATTCCTGTACTTAAGTCGCCATTGTGCTTCTTGTATTTAATTCCGATGCAATTTCTCTGTTTGATCGTCAAAAAGAAAGTAAGAAAGATACAGTAAACCTGAAGTGAAGCATCGGAATCTAAAACTGGACTCACAGGAAAGGTTCAAAGCATAGAGAGTAAGAAGAGCCAGTCATCTATTATTTGAGTCGGCATTGTGCCTTTTGTATTTAATTCCGATGCAATTTCTAAGTTTCATCGTCAACAAGAAGGTCAGAGGGATACAGTAAACCTGAAGTGAAGCATCGGAATCTATAACTAGTGTCACAGGAATAATTAAAAACATTGACAGTAAGAAGAGTCAGTCTTCTTGTACTTAAGTCGGCACTGTGCCTTTTGTATTTAATTCCGATGCAATTTCTGTGTTTCATCGTCAATAAGAAGTTCCAAGTGATACAGTAAACCCAAAGTGTAGCATCGGAATCTATAACTAGTGTCTCAGGAATAGTTCAAAACATAGTGAGTAAGAAGAATCAGTCTGCTTGTACTTAAGTCAGCATTGTGCCTTTTCTATTTAATTCCGATGCAATTTCTGTGTTTTAACGTCAATAAGAAGGTCAGAGGGATACAATAAACCTGAAGGGAAGCGTCGGAAACTATAACTAGTGTCACAGGGATGGTTCAAAACGTAGACAGTAGGAAGAGTCAGTCTTCTTGTACTTAAGACGGCATTGTGCGTTTTGTATTTAATTCCGATGCAATTTCTGTGTTTCATCGTCAATAAAAAGGTCAGAGGGATACAGTACACCTGAAGTGAAGCATCGGAATCTGTAACTAGTGTCACAGGAATGGTTCAAAACATAGACAGTAAGAAGAGTCAGTCTTCTTGTACTTAAGTCGGCATTGTGCATTTTCTATTTAATTCCGATGCAATTTCTGTGTGTCATCGTCAATAATAAAGTCCAAGGGATATAGTAAACCTGAAGTGAAGAATCGGAATCTATAACTAGTGTCACAGGAATGGTTCAAAACATAGACAGTAGGAAGAGTCAGTCTACTTGTACTTAAGTCGGCATTGTGCCTTTTGTATTTAATTGCGATGCAACTTCTGTGTTTCATCGTCAATAAGAAGGTCCAAAGGATACAGTACACCTGAAATTAAGAATCGAAATCTATAACCAGTGTCACAGGAATCGTTCAAATCATAGACAGTAAGGAGAGTCAGTCTTCTTGTACTTAAGTCGGCATTGTGCCTTTTCTATTTAATTCCGTTGCAATTTCTGAGTTTCATCGTCAATAAGAAGGTCAGAGGGATGCAGTAAACCTGAAGTGAAGCATCGGAATCTATAACTAGTGTCACAGGAATGGTTCAAAACACAGACAGTAGGAAGAGTCAGTATTCTTGTACTTAAGTCGGCATTGTGCCTTTTGTATTTATTTCCGATGCAATATCTCTGTTTCATCGTCAATAAGAAAGTCAGAGGGATACAGTAAACCTGAAGTGAAGCATCGGAATCTAAAAATGGTCTCGCAGGAAAGGTTCAAAGCATAGACAGTAAGTAGAGCCCGTCATCTATTATTTGAGTCGGCATTGTGCGTTTTGTATTTAATTCCGATGCTATTTCTGTGTTTCATCGCCAATAAGAAGGTCAGAGGGATACAGTAAACCTGAATTGAAGCATCGAAATGTATAACTGGTGTTACAGGAATGATTCAAAAAATAGACAGTAGGAAGAGTCAGTGTTCTTGTACTTAAGTCGGCATTGTGCATTTTCTATTTAATTCCGATGCAATTTCTGTGTGTCATCGTCAATAATAAAGTCCAAGGGATATAGTAAACCTGAAGTGAAGAATCGGAATCTATAACTAGTGTCACAGGAATGGTTCGAAACATAGACAGTGGGAAGAGTCAGTCTCCTTGTACATAAGTCGGCATTGTGCCTTTTCTATTTAATTACGATGCAATTTCTGTGTTTCATCGTCAATAAGAAGGTCAGAGGGATACAGTAAACCTTAAGTGAAGCATCGGAATGTATAACTAGTGACACAGGAATGGTTCAAAACATAGACAGTAGGAAGAGTCAGTTTTCTTGTACGTGTGTCGGCATTGTGCCTTTTGTATTTATTTCCGATGCCATTTCTGTGTTTCAACGTCAATACGAAGGTCAGAGGGATACAGTAAACCTGAAGTGAAGCATCGGAATCTATAACTAGTGTCACAAGAATTGTTCATAACATAGACAGTAGGAAGAGTCATTCTTCTTGTACTTAAATCGGCATTGTGATTTTTCTATTTAATTCCGAAGCAAATTCTGTGTTTCATCGTCAATAAGAAGGTCAAAGGGATACGGTAAACGTAAAGTGAGTCATCGGAATGTATAACTAGTGTCACAGGAATGTTTCAAACATAGACAGTAGGAAGAGCCAGTCTTCTTGTACTTGTGGCGGCATTGTGCCATTTGTATTTAATTCCGATGCAATTTCTGAGTTTCATCGTCAATAAGAAGGTCAGAGGGATGCAGTAAACCTGAAGTGAAGCATCGGAATCTATAACTAGTGTCACAGGAATGGTTCAAAACACGGACATTAGGAAGAGTCAGTATTCTTGTACTTAAGTCGCCATTGTGCTTCTTGTATTTAATTCCGATGCAATTTCTCTGTTTCATCGTCAAAAAGAAAGTAAGAGGGATACAGTAAACCTGAAGTGAAGCATCGGAATCTAAAACTGGTCTCACAGGAAAGGTTCAAAGCATAGAGAGTAAGAAGAGCCAGTCATCTATTACTTGAGTCGGCATTGTGCCTTTTGTATTTAATTCCGATGCAATTTCTAAGTTTCATCGTCAATAAGAAGGTCAGAGGGACACAGTAAACCTGAAGTGAAGCATCGGAATCTATAACTAGTGTCACAGGAATAATTAAAAACATTGACAGTAAGAAGAGTCAGTCTTCTTGTACTTAAGTCGGCACTGTGCCATTTGTATTTAATTCCGATGCAATTTCTGTGTTTCATCGTCAATAAGAAGATCCAAGTGATACAGTAAACCCAAAGTGTAGCATCGGAATCTATAACTAGTGTCTCAGGAATAGTTCAAAACATAGTGAGTAAGAAGAATCAGTCTGCTTGTACTTAAGTCAGCATTGTGCCTTTTCTATTTAATTCCGATGCAATTTCTGTGTTTTAACGTCAATAAGAAGGTCAGAGGGATACAATAAACCTGAAGGGAAGCGTCGGAAACTATAACTAGTGTCACAGGAACGGTTCAAAGCATAGACAGTAAGAGGAGTCAGTCTTCTTGTACTTAAGTCGGCATTGTGCATTTCCTATTTAATTCCGGTGCAATTTCTGTGTTTCGTCGTCAATAAGAAGGTCCAAGGGATGCAGTAAACCTGAAGTGAAGCATCGGAATCTATAACTAGTGTCACAGGAATGGTTCAAATCATTGACAGTAAGAAGAGTCAGTTTTCTTGTACTTAAGTCGGCATTGTGCCTTTTGTATTTAATTCTGATGCAATTTTTGTGTTTCATCGTCAATAAGAAGGTCCAAGGGATACAGTAAACCTGAAGTGAAGCATAGGAATCTATAACAAGTGGCACAGGAATGGTTCAAAAAATAGACAGTAGGAAGAGTCAGTCTTCTTGTACTTAAGTCAGCATTGTGCCTTTTGTATTTAATTCCGATGCAATTTCTGTGTTTCATCGTCAATAAGAAGGTCCAAGGGATACAGTAAACCTGATGTGAGGCATCGGAATCTATAACTAGCGTCACAGGAATGCTTCAAAACATAGACAGTAGGAAGAGTCAGTCTTCTTGTACTTAAGTCGGCATTGTGCCTTTTGTATTTAATTCCGATGCAATTTCTGTGTTTCATCAACAATAAGAAGGTCCAAGGGATACAGTAAACCTGAAGTGAGGCATCGGAATCTATAACTAGTGTCACAGGAATGGTTCCAAACATAGACAGTAAGAAGAGTCAGTCTTCTTGTACTTAAGTAGGCATTGTGCATTTTCTATTTAATTCCGATGCTATTTCCAAGTTTCATCGTCAATACGAGGGTCAGAGGGATACAGTAAACCTGAAGTGAAGCATCGGAATCTATAACTAGTGTCACACGAATGGTTAATAACATTGACAGTAAAAAGAGTCAGTCTTCTTGTACTTAAGTCGGCATTGTGCCTTTTGTATTTAATTCCGATGCAATTTCTGTGTTTCATCATCAATAAGAAGGTCCAAGTGATACAGTAAACCTGAAGTGAAGAATCGGAATCTATAACTAGTGTCACAGGAATGGTTCAATACATAGACAGTAGGAAGAGTCAGTCTTCTTGTACTTAAGTCGGCATTGTGCATTTTGTATTTAATTCCGATGCAACTTCTGTGTTTCATCGTCAATAGGAAGGTCCAAGGGATACTGTACACCTGAAATGAAGCATCGGAATCTATAACAAGTGTCACAGGAATCGTTCAAATCATAGACAGTAAGGAGAGTCAGTCTTCTTGTACTGAAGTCGGCGTTGTGCCTTTTCTATTTAATTCCGATGCAATTTCTGTGTTTGATCATCAAGAAGAAGGTCAGAGGGATACAGTAAACCTGAAGTGAAGCATCGGAATGTATAACTAGTGTCACAGGAATTGTTCAAAGCATAGCCAGTAGGAAGAGTCAGTCTTCTTGTACTTGAGTCTGCATTGTGCCTTTTGTATTTAATTCCGATGCATTTTCTGTGTTTCATCGTCAATAAGAAGGGCAGAGGGATACAGTAAACATGAAGTGAAGCATCGGAATCTAAAACCGGTCTCACAGGAAAGGATCAAAACATAGAGTGTAAGAAGAGCCAGTCATCTTGTATTTGGGTCGGCATTGTGCCTTTTGTATTTAATTGCGATGCAATTTCTAAGTTTCATCGTCAATAAGAAGGTCAGAGGGATACAGTAAACCTGAAGTGAAACACAGGAATCTATAACTAGTGTCACAGAAATGGTTAAAAACATTGACAGTAAGATGAGTCAGTCTTCTTGTACTTAAGTCGGCATTGTGCCTTTTGTATTTAATTCCGATGCAATTTCTGTGTTTCATCGTCAAGAAGAAGGTCCAAGTGATACAGTAAACCTAAAGTGAAGCATCGGAATCTTTTACTAGTGTCACAGGAATGGTTCAAAACATAGACAGTAAGAAGAGTCAGTCTTCTTGTACTTAAGTCGGCATTGTGCCTTTCCTATTTAATTCCGGTGCATTTTCTGTGTTTCGTCGTCAATAAGAAGGTCCAAGGGATGCAGTAAACCTGAAGTGAAGCATCGGAATCTATAACTAGTGTCACAGGAATGGTTCAAATCATTGATAGTAAGAAGAGTCAGTCTACTTGTACTTAAGTCGGCTTTGTTCCTTTTGTATTTAATCCCGATGCAATTTCTGTGTTTCATCGTAAACAAGAAGGTCCAAGGGATACAGTAAACCTGAAGTGAATCATCGGAATCAATAACTAGTGTCACAGGAATGGTTCAAAACATAGTCAGTAAGAAGAGTCAGTCTTCTTGTACTTATGTCGACATTGTGCCTTTTCTATTTAATTCCGATGCAATTTCTGTGTTTCGTCGTCAATAACAAGGTCAAAGGGATACAGTAAACCTGGAGTGAACCATCGGCATCTATAACTAGTGTCAATGGAATGGTTCAAATCATAGACAGTAAGAAGGGTCAGTCCTCTTGTACTTAAGTCGGCATTGTGCCTTTTGTATTTAATTCTGATGTAATTTCTGTGTTTCATCGTCAATGAGAAGGTCCAAGGGATACAGTAAACCTGAAGTGAAGCATCGGAATCTATAACAAGTGTCACAGGAATGGTTCAAAAAATGGACAGTAGGAAGAGTCAGTCTTCTTGTACTTAAGTCAGCATTGTGCCTTTTGTATTTAATTCCGATGCAATTTCTGTGTTTCATAGTCAATAAGAAAGTCCAAGGGATACAGTAAACCTGAAGTGAGGCATCGGAATCTATAACTAGCGTCACAGGAATGCTTCAAAACATAGACAGTAGGAAGAGTCAGTCTTCTTGTACTTAAGTCGGCATTGTGCCTTCTCTATTTAATTCCGATGCAATATAAAAGTTTCATCGTCAATAAGTAGGTCAGAGGGATACAGTAAACCTGAAGTGATGCATCGGAATCTATAACTAGTGTCACACGAATGGTTAATACCATTGACAGCAAGAAGAGTCAGTCTTCCTGTACTTAAGTCGGCGTTGTGCCTTTTGTATTTAATTCCGATGCAATTTCTGTGTTTCATCGTCAATAAGAAGGTCCAAGTTATACAGTAAACCTAAAGTGAAGCATCGGAATCTATAACTAGTGTCACAGGAATAGTTCAATACATAGACAGTAAGAAGAGTCAGTCTTCTTGTACTTATGTCGGCACTGTGCCTTTCCTAAGTAATTCCGATTCAATTTCTGTGTTTCGTCGTCAATAAGAAGGTCCAAGGGATGCAGTGAACCTGAAATGAAGCATCGGAATCTATAACTAGTGTCACAGGAATGGTTCAAAACATAGACAGTAAGAAGAGTCAGTCCTCTTGTACTTAAGTCGGCATTGTGCCTTTTGTATTTAATTCCGATGCAATTTCTGTGTTTCATCGGCAATAAGAAGGGAGGAGGGATACAGTAAACCTGAAGTGAAGCATCGGAATCTATAACTAGTACCACAGGAATGGTTCAAATCATAGACAGTTTGAAGAGTCAGTCTTCTTGTACTTAAGTCGTCATTGTGCCTTTTCTATTTAATTCCGATGCAGTTTCTGTGTTTCGTCGTCAATGAGAAGGTCCAAGGATACAGTAAACATGAAGTGAAGCATCGGAATCTATAACTAGTGTCACAGGAATGGTTCAAAACATAGACAGAAGGATGAGTCAGTCTTCTTGTACGTAAGTCGGCATTGTGCCTTTTTTATTTAATTCCGATGCAATTTCTGTGTTTCATCGTCAACAAGAAGGTCAGAGGGATACAGTAAACCTGAAGTGAAGCATCGGAATTTATAACTAGTGTCACGGGAATGGTTCAAAACATAGAGATTTGGAAGAGTCAGTCTTCTTATACTTAAGTCGGCACTGTGCCTTTTGTATTTAATATCGAAGCAATTTCTGTGTTTCATCGTCAATTAGAAGATCAGAGGGATACAGTAAACCTGAAGTGAAGCATCGGAATGTATAACTAGTGTCACAGGAATGGTTCAAATCATAGACAGTAGGAAGAACCAGATTTCTTGTACTGGAGTCGGCCTTGTGCCTTTCGTATTTAATTCCGATGCAATTTCTGTGTTTCATCGTCAATAAGAAGTTCCAAGTGATACAGTAAACCTAAAGTGAAGCATCGGAAACTATAACTAGTGTCACCGGAGTGGTTCAAAACGTAGACAGTAAGAAGAGTCAGTCTTCTTGTACTTAAGTCGGCATTGTGCCTTTTGTATTTAATTCCGATGCAATTTCTGTGTTTCAACATCAATAAGAAGGTCAGAGGGATACAGTAAACCTGAAGTGAGGCATCGGAATCTATAACTAGTGTCACACAAATGGTTCAAAACATAGTCAGTGAGAAGAGTCAGTCTTCTTGTATTTAAGTCGGCATGGTGCCTTTTGTATTTCATTCCGATTCAATTTCTGTGTTTCATCGTCAATAAGAAGGTCCAAGGGATACAGTAAACATATTGTGAAGCATCGGAATCTTAAACTGGTCTCACAGGTAATGTTCGAAACATAGCCAGTAAGAAGAGTGAGTTCTCTTGTACTTAAGTCGGCATTGTGCCTTTTCCTTTTAATTCCGATGCAATTTCTGTGTTTCATCGTCAATAAGAAGGTCCAAGGGATACCGTAAACCTGAAGTGAGGCATCGGAATCTATAAGTAGTGTCACAGGAATGGTTCAAAACACAGACAGTAGGATGAGTAAGTCTTCTTGTACTTAAGTCGGCATTGTGCCCTTTGTATTTAATTCCGATGCAATTTCTGTGTTTCAACATCAATAAGAAGGTCAGAGGGATACAGTAAACCTGAAGTGAAGCATCGGAATCTAATACCGGTCTCACAGGAAAGGTTCATAGCATAGAGAGTACGAAGAGCCAATCATCTTGTATTTGAGTCGGCATTGTGCCTTTTGTATTTTATTCCGATGCAATTTCTGTGTTTCATCGTCAATAAGAAGGTCAGAGGGCTACAGTAAACCTAAGTGAGTCTTCGGAATCTATAGCTAGTGTCACACGAATGGTTCAAAACGTAGTCAGTAAAAAGAGTCAGTCGTCTTGTACTTAAGTCGGCATTGCGCCTTTTGTATTTAAATCCGATGCAATTTCTGTGTTTCATCGACAATAAGAAGGTCAGAGGGATACAGTAAACCTGAAGTGAAGCATCGGAATCTATAACTATTGTCACAGAAATGGTTCAAAACATAGAGAGTTTGAAGAGTCAGTCTTCTTGTACTTAAGTCGGCATTGTGCCTTTTCTATTTAATTCCGATGCAGTTTCTGTATTTCGTCGCCATTGAGAAGGTCCAAGGGATACAGTAAACCTGAAGTGAAGCATCGGAATCTATAACTAGTGTCACAGGAATGGTTCAAAGCATAGACAGAAGGATGAGTCAGTCTTCTTGTACGTATGTCGGCATTTTGCCTTTTGTATTTAATTCCGATGCAATTTCTGTGTTTCATCGTCAATAAGAAGGTCAGAGGGATACAGTAAACCTGAAGTGAAGCATCGGAATCTATAACTAGTGTCACACGAATGGTTAATCACATTGACAGTAAGAAGAGTCAGTCTTCTTGTACTTAAGTTGGCATTGTGCCTTTTGTATTTAATTCCGATGCAATTTCTGTGTTTCATCGTCAATAAGAAGGTCCAAGTGATACAGCAAACCTAAAGTGAAGCATCGGAATCTATAACTAGTGTCACAGGAATGGTTCAAAACATAGACAGTAAGAAGAGTCAGTCTTCTTGTACTTAAGTCGGCATTGTGCCTTTCCTAAGTAATTCCGATGCAATTTCTGTGTTTCGTCGTCAATAAGAAGGTCCAAGGGATGCAGTAAACCTGGAGTGAAGCATCGGAATCTATAACTAGTGTCACAGGAATGGTTCAAATCATAGACAGTAAGAAGAGTCAGTCCTCTTGTACTTAAGTCGGCATTGTGCCTTTTGTATTTAATTCCGATGCAATTTCTGTGTTTCATCGACAATAAGAAGGAAGGAGGGATACAGTAAACCTGAAGTGAAGCATCGGAATCTATAACTAGTGTCACGGGAATGGTTCAAAACATAGAGATTAGGAAGAGTCAGTCTACTTACACTTAAGTCGGCACTGTGCCTTTTGTATTTAATTTCGATGCAATTTCTGTGTTTCATCGTCAATAAGAAGTTCCAAGTGATACAGTAAACCTAAAGTGAAGCATCGGAAACTATAACTAGTGTCACCGGAATGGTTCAAAACATAGACAGTAAGAAGAGTCAGTCTTCCTGTACTTAAGTCGGCTTTGTGCCTTTTGTATTTAATTACGATGCAATTTCTGTGTTTCATCGTCAATAAGAGGGTCAGAGGGCTACAGTAAACCTGAAGTGAAGCATCGGAATCTATAGCTAGTGTCACAGGAATGGTCAAGACAGAGACAGTGGGAAGAGTCAGCCTTCTTGTACTTCAGTCGGCATTGTGCCTTTTCTATTTAATTCCGATGCAAATTCTGTGTTTCGTCGTCAATACGAAGGTCCAAGGGATACAGTAAACCTGAAGTGAGGCATCGGAATCTCTAAGTAGTGTCACAGGAATGGTTCCGAACATAGACAGTAGGAAGAGTAAGTCTTCATGTACTTAAGTCGGCATTGTGCCCTTTGTATTTAATTCCGATGCAATTTCTGTGTTTCAACATCAATAAGAAGGTCAGAGGGATACAGTAAACCTGAAGTGAGGCATCGGAATCTATAACTAGTGTCACAGGAATGGTACAAAACATAGTCAGTAAGAAGACTCAGTCTTCTTGTATTTCTGTCGGCATGGAGCCCTTTGTATTTAATTCCGATGCAATGTCTGTGTTTCATCGTCAATAAGAAGGTCCAAGGGATACAGTAAACATATTGTGAAGCATCGGAATCTAAAACTGGTCTCACAGGAAATGTTCAAAACATAGCCAGTAAGAAGAGTGATTTCTCTTGTACCTAAGCCGGCATTGTGCCTTTTCTTTTTAATTCCGATGCAATTTCTGTGTTTCATCGTCAATAAGAAGGTCCAAGGGATACAGTAAACCTCAAGTTAGGCATCGGAATCTCTAAGTAGTGTCACAGGAATGGTTCAAAACATAGACAGTAGGAAGAGTAAGTCTTCTTGTACTTAAGTCGGCATTGTGACTTTGTATTTAATTCCGATGCAATTTCTGTGTTTCAATATCAATAAGAAGGTCAGAGGGATACAGTAAACCTGAAGTGAAGCATCGGAATCTAATACCGGTCTCACAGGAAAGGTTCATAGCATAGAGAGTAAGAAGAGCCAGTCATCTTGTATTTGAGTCGGCATTGTGCCTTTTGTATTTAATTCCGATGCAATTTCTGTGTTTCATCGACAATAAGAAGGTCAGAGGGATACAGTAAACCTGAAGTGAAGCATCGGAATCTGCAACTAGTGTCACACGAATGGTTAATAACCTTGACAGTAAGAAGAGTCAGTCTTCTTGTACTTAAGTCGGCATTGTGCCTTTTGTATTTAATTTCGATGCTATTTCTGTGTTTCATCGACAATAAGAAGGTCCAAGATATACAGTAAACATAAAGTGAAGCAACGGAATGTATAACTAGTGTCACAGGAATGGTTGAAAACATAGACAGTAAGAAGAGTCAGTCTTCTTGTACTTAAGTCGGCATTGTGCCTTTCCTAAGTAATTCCGAAGCAATTTCTGTGTTTCGTCGTCAATAAGAAGGTCCAAGGGATGCAGTAAACCTGAAATGAAGCATCGGAATCTATAACTAGTGTCACAGGAATGGTTCAAAACATAGACAGTAAGAAGAGTCAGTCCTCTTGTACTTATGTCGGCATTGTGCCTTTTGTATTTAATTCCGATGCAATTTCTGTGTTTCATCGACAATAAGAAGGGAGGAGGGATACAGTAAACCTGAAGTGAAGCATCGGAATCTATAACTAGTATCACAGGAATGGTTCAAAACATAGACAGTTTGAAGAGTCAGTCTTCTTGTACATAAGTCAGCATTGTGCCTTTTCTATTTAATTCCGATGCAGTTCCTGTGTTTCGTCGTCAATGGGAGGGCCAAGGGATACAGTAAACCTGAAGTGAAGCATCGGAATCTATAGCTAGTGTCACAGGAATGGTTCAAAACATAGACAGAAGGATGAGTCAGTCTTCTTGTACGTAAGTCGGCATTGTGCCTTTTGTATTTAATTCCGATGCAATTTCTGTGTTTCATCGTCAATAAGAAGGTCAGAGGGATACAGTAAACCTGAAGTGAAGCATCGGAATCTATAACTAGTGTCACGGGAATGGTTCAAAACATAGAGATTAGGAAGTGTCAGTCTTCTAATACTTAAGTCGGCACTGTGCCTTTTGTATTTATTTTCGAAGCAATTTCTGTGTTTCATCGTCAATTAGAAGATCAGAGGGATACAGTAAACCTGAAGTGAAGCATCGGAATGTATAACCAGTGTCACAGGAATGGTTCAAATCATAGACAGTAGGAAGAACCAGATTTCTTGTACTTGAGTCGGCATTGTGCCTTTTGTATTTAATTCCGATGCAATTTCTGTGTTTCATCGTCAATAAGAAGGTCCAAGGGATACAGTAAACATATTGTGAAGCATCGGAATCTAAAACTGGTCTCACAGGATATGTTCAAAACATAGCCAGTAAGAAGAGTGAGTTCTCTTGTACTTAAGTCGGCATTGTGCCTTTTCTTTTTAATTCCGATGCAATTTCTGTGATTCATCGTCAATAAGAAGGTCAGAGGGCTACAGTAAACCTAAGTGAAGCTTCGGAATCTATAGCTAGTGTCACAGGAATGGTTCAAAACATAGTCAGTAAAAAGAGTCAGTCCTCTTGTACTTAAGTCGGCATTGCGCCTTTTGTATTTAAATCCGATGCAATTTCTGTGTTTCATCGTCAATAAGAAGGTCAGAGGGATACAGTGAACCTGAAGTGAAGCATCGGAATCTATAACTAGTGTCACAGGAATGGTTCAAAACATAGAGAGTTTGAAGAGTCAGTCTTCTTGTACTTAAGTCGGCATTGTGCCTTTTCTATTTAATTCCGATGCAGTTTCTGTGTTTCGTCGCCAATGAGAAGGTCCAAGGGATACAGTAAACCTGAAGTGAAGCATCGGAATCAATAACTAGTGTCACAGGAATGGTTCAAAACATAGACAGAAGGATGAGTCAGTCTTCTTGTACGTAAGTCGGCATTGTGCCTTTTGTATTTAATTCCGATGCAATTTCTGTGTTTCATCGTCAATAAGAAGGTCAGAGGGATACAGTAAACCGGAAGTGAAGCATCGGAATCTATAACTAGTGTCACACGAATGGTTAATCACATTGACAGTAAGAAGATTCAGTCTTCTTGTACTTAAGTTGGCATTGTGCCTTTTGTATTTAATTCCGATGCAATTTCTGTGTTTCATCGTCAATAAGAAGGTCCAAGTGATACAGTAAACATATTGTGAAGCATCGGAATCAAAAACTGGTCTCACAGGACATGTTCAAAACATAGCCAGTAAGAAGAGTGAGTGATCTTGTACTTAAGACGGCATTGTGCCTTTTCTTTTTAATTCCGATGCAATTTCTGTGATTCGTCGTCAATAAGAAGGTCCAAGTTATACAGTAAACCTGAAGTGAGGCATCGGAATCTATAAGTAGTTGTCACAGGAATGGTTCAAAACATAGAAAGTAGGAAGAGTAAGTCTTCTTGTACTTAAGTCGGCATTGTGCCTTTTGTATTTAATTCCGATGCAATTTCTGTGTTTCAACATCAATAAGAAGGTCAGAGGGATACAGAAAACCTGAAGTGAAGCATCGGAATCTAATACCGGTCTCACAGGAAAGGTTCATGGCATAGAGACTAAGAAGAGCCAGTCATCTTGTCTTTGAGTCGGCATTGTGCCTTTTGTATTTAATTCCGATGCAATTTCTGTGTTTCATCGTCAATAAGAAGGTCAGAGGGCTACAGTAAACCTAAGTGAAGCTTCGGAATCTATAGCTAGTGTCACAGGAATGGTTCAAAACATAGTCAGTAAAAAGAGTCAGTCGTCTTGTACTTAAGTCGGCATTGCGCCTTTTGTATTTCAATCCGATGCAATTTCTGTGTTTCATCGACAATAAGAAGGTCAGAGGGATACAGTAAACCTGAAGTGAAGCTTCGGATTTTATAACTAGTGTCACAGGAATTGTTCAAAACATAGAAAGTTTGAAGAGTCAGTCTTCTTGTACTTAAGTCGGCATTGTGCCTTTTCTATCTAATTCCGATGCAGTTTCTGTGTTTCGTCGCCAATGAGAAGGTCCAAGGGATACAGTAAACCTGAAGTGAAGCATCGGAATCAATAACTAGTGTCACAGGAATGGTTCAAAACATAGACAGAAGGAGGAGTCAGTCTTCTTGTGCGTAAGTCGGCATTGTGCCTTTTGTATTTAATTACGATGCAATTTCTGTGTTTCATCGTCAATAAGAAGGTCAGAGGGTTACAGTAAACCTTAAGTGAAGCATCGGAATGTATAACTAGTGACACAGGAATGGTGCAAAACATAGACAGTAGGAAGAGTCAGTCTTCTTGTACTTGTGTCGGCATAGTGCCTTTTGTATTTATTTCCGATGCCATTTCTGTGTTTCATCGTCAATAACAAGGTCCGAGTGATACAGTAAACCTGAAGTAAAGCATCGGAATCTATAACTAGTGTCACAAGGATGGTTCAAAGCTTAGTCAGTAGGAAGAGTCAGTCTTGTTGTACTTAAGTCGGCATTGTGCGCTTTGTATTTAATTCCGATGCTATTTCTGTGTTTCATCGTCAATGAGAAGGTCTGAGGGATACAGTGAGACTGATGTGAAGCATCAGAATCTATAACTAGTTTCACAGGAATGGTTCAAAACATAGACAGTAAGAAGAGTCAGTCTACCTGTACTTAAGTCGGCATTGTGCCTTTTGTATTTAATCCCGATGCAATTTCTGTGTTTCATCGTCAGTAAGAAGGTCCAAGGGATACAGTACACCTGAAGTGAAGCATCGGAATCTATAACTAGTGTCACAAGAATGGTGCCAATCATAGACAGTAAGAAGAGTCAGTCTTCTTGTACTTAAGTCGGCATAGTGCCTTTTCTATTTAATTCCGATGCAATTTCTGTGTTTGATCATCAAGAGGAAGGCCAGGGCGATACTGTAAACCTGAAGTGAAGCATCGGAATGTATAACTAGTGTCACAGGAATGTTTCAAACATAGACAGTGGGAAGAGTCAGTCTTCTTGTACTTGTGTCGGCATTGCGCCATTTGTATTTAATTCCGATGCAATTTCTGAGTTTCATCGTCAATAAGAAGGTCAGAGGGATGCAGTAAACCTGAAGTGAAGCATCGGAATCTATAACTAGTGTCACAGGAATGGTTCAAAACACAGACAGTAGGAAGAATCAGTATTCTTGTACTTAAGTCGGCATTGTGCCTTTTGTATTTAATTCCGATGCAATTTCTCTGTTACATCGTCAATAAGAAAGTCAGAGGGATACAGTAAACCTGAAGTGAAGCATCGGAATCTAAAACTGGTCTCACAGGAAAGGTTCAAAGCATAGACAGTAAGAAGAGCCAGTCATCTATTATTTGAGTCGGCATTGTGCCTTTTGTATTTAATTCCGATGCAATTTCTGTGTTTTAACGTCAATAAGAAGGTCAGAGGGATACAATAAACCTGAAGTGAAGCGTCGGAATCTATAACTAGTGACACAGGGATGGTTCAAAACGTAGACAGTAGGAAGAGTCAGTCTTCTTGCACTTAAGTCAGCATTGCGCGTTTTGTATTTAATTCCGATGCAATTTCTGTGTTTCATTGCCAATAAGAAGGTCAGAGGGATACAGTAAACCTGAATTGAAGCATCGGAATGTATAACTAGTGTTACAGGAATGATTCAAAACATTGACAGTAGGAAGAGTCAGTGTTCTTGTATTTGAGTCGGCATTGTGCCTTTTCTATTTAATTCCGATGCAAATTCTGTGATTCGTCGACAATAAGAAGGTCCAAGGGTTCAGTAAACCTGAAGTGAAGAATCGGAATCTATAACTAGTGTCACAGGAATTGTTCAAAACATAGACAGTGGGGAGAGTCAGTCTCCTTGTACATAAGTCGGCATTGTGCCTTTTCTATTTAATTACGATGCAATTTCTGTGTTTCATCGTCAATAAGAAGGTCAGAGGGATACAGTACACCTGAAGTGAAGCATCGGAATCTATAACTAGTGTCAAAGGAATGGTTCAAAACATAGACAGTAAGAAGAGTCAGTCATCTTGTACTTAAGTCGGCATTGTGCATTTTCTATTTAATTCCGATGCAATTTCTGTGTGTCATCGTCAATAATAAAGTCCAAGGGATATAGTAAACCTGAAGTGAAGAATCGGAATCTATAACTAGTGTCACAGGAATGGTTCAAAACATAGACAGTAGGAAGAGTCAGTCTTCTTGTACTTAAGTCGGCATTGTGCATTTTGTATTTAATTCCGATGCAACTTCTGTGTTTCATCGACAATAAGAAGGTCAGAGGGATACAGTAAACCTTAAGTGAAGCATCGGAATGTATAACTAGTGACACAGGAATGGTTCAAAACATAGACAGTAGGAAGAGTCAGTCTTCTTGTACTTGTGTCGGCAATGTGCCTTTTGTATTTATTTCCGATGCCATTTCTGTGTTTCATCGTCAATAACAAGGTCAGAGTGATACAGTAAACCTGAAGTAAAGCATCGGAATCTACAACTAGTGTCACAAGGATGGTTCAAAGCTTAGTCAGTAGGAAGAGTCAGTCTTGTTGTACTTAAGTCGGCATTGTGCGCTTTGTATTTAATTCCGATGCTATTTCTGTGTTTCATCGTCAATGAGAAGGTCTGAGGGATACAGTGAGACTGATGTGAAGCATCAGAATCTATAACTAGTTTCACAGGAATGGTTCAAAACATAGACAGTAAGAAGAGTCAGTCTACCTGTACTTAAGTCGGCATTGTGCCTTTTGTATTTAATCCCGATGCAATTTCTGTGTTTCATCGTCAGTAAGAAGGTCCAAGGGATACAGTACACCTGAAGTGAAGCATCGGAATCTATAACTAGTGTCACAAGAATGGTGCCAATCATAGACAGTAAGAAGAGTCAGTCTTCTTGTACTTAAGTCGGCATAGTGCCTTTTCTATTTAATTCCGATGCAATTTCTGTGTTTCATCATCAAGAAGAAGGCCAGGGCGATACTGTAAACCTGAAGTGAAGCATCGGAATGTATAACTAGTGTCACAGGAATGTTTCAAAAATAGACAGTGGGAAGAGTCAGTCTTCTTGTACTTGTGTCGGCATTGCGCCATTTGTATTTAATTCCGATGCAATTTCTGAGTTTCATCGTCAATAAGAAGGTCAGAGGGATGCAGTAAACCTGAAGTGAAGCATCGGAATCTATAACTAGTGTCACAGGAATGGTTCAAAACACAGACAGTAGGAAGAATCAGTATTCTTGTACTTAAGTCGGCATTGTGCCTTTTGTATTTAATTCCGATGCAATTTCTCTGTTACATCGTCAATAAGAAAGTCAGAGGGATACAGTAAACCTGAAGTGAAGCATCGGAATCTAAAACTGGTCTCACAGGAAAGGTTCAAAGCATAGACAGTAAGAAGAGCTAGTCATCTATTATTTGAGTCGGCATTGTGCCTTTTGTATTTAATTCTGATGCAATTTCTGTGTTTTAACGTCAATAAGAAGGTCAGAGGGATACAATAAACCTGAAGTGAAGCGTCGGAATCTATAACTAGTGACACAGGGATGGTTCAAAACGTAGACAGTAGGAAGAGTCAGTCTTCTTGCACTTAAGTCAGCATTGCGCGTTTTGTATTTAATTCCGATGCAATTTCTGTGTTTCATTGCCAATAAGAAGGTCAGAGGGATACAGTAAACCTGAATTGAAGCATCGGAATGTATAACTAGTGTTACAGGAATGATTCAAAACATTGACAGTAGGAAGAGTCAGTGTTCTTGTATTTGAGTCGGCATTGTGCCTTTTCTATTTAATTCCGATGCAAATTCTGTGATTCGTCGACAATAAGAAGGTCCAAGGGTTTAGTAAACCTGAAGTGAAGAATCGGAATCTATAACTAGTGTCACAGGAATTGTTCAAAACATAGACAGTGGGGAGAGTCAGTCTCCTTGTACATAAGTCGGCATTGTGCCTTTTCTATTTAATTACGATGCAATTTCTGTGTTTCATCGTCAATAAGAAGGTCAGAGGGATACAGTACACCTGAAGTGAAGCATCGGAATCTATAACTAGTGTCAAAGGAATGGTTCAAAACATAGACAGTAAGAAGAGTCAGTCATCTTGTACTTAAGTCGGCATTGTGCATTTTCTATTTAATTCCGATGCAATTTCTGTGTGTCATCGTCAATAATAAAGTCCAAGGGATATAGTAAACCTGAAGTGAAGAATCGGAATCTATAACTAGTGTCACAGGAATGGTTCAAAACATAGACAGTAGGAAGAGTCAGTCTTCTTGTACTTAAGTCGGCATTGTGCATTTTGTATTTAATTCCGATGCAACTTCTGTGTTTCATCGTCAATAAGAAGGTCAGAGGGATACAGTAAACCTTAAGTGAAGCATCGGAATGTATAACTAGTGACACAGGAATGGTTCAAAACATAGACAGTAGGAAGAGTCAGTCTTCTTGTACTTGTGTCGGCATTGTGCTTTTTGTATTTATTTCCGATGCCATTTCTGTATTTCAACGTCAATAAGAAGGTCAGAGGGATACAGTAAACCTGAAGTGAAGCATCGGAATCTATAACTAGTGTCACAAGAATTGTTCAAAACATAGACAGTAGGAAGAGTCATTCTTCTTGTACTTACATCGGCATTGTGCCTTTTCTATTTCATTCCGATTCAAATTCTGTGTTTCATCGTCAATAAGAAGGTCAAAGGGATACAGTAAACGTAAAGTGAGTTATCGGAATCTATATCTAGTGTCACAAGAATGGTTCAAATCATAGACAGTAAGAAGAGTCAGTCATCTTGTACTTAAGTCGGCATTGTGCATTTTCTATTTAATTCCGATGCAATTTCTGTGTGTCATCGTCAATAATAAAGTCCAAGGGATATAGTAAACCTGAAGTGAAGAATCGGAATCTATAACTAGTGTCACAGGAATGGTTCAAAACATAGACAGTAGGAAGAGTCAGTCTTCTTGTACTTAAGTCGGCATTGTGCCATTTGTATTTAATTCCGATGCAATTTCTGAGTTTCATCGTCAATAAGAAGGTCAGAGGGATGCAGTAAACCTGAAGTGAAGCATCGGAATCTATAACTAGTGTCACAGGAATGGTTCAAAACACGGACAGTAGGAAGAGTCAGTATTCTTGTACTTAAGTCGGCATTGTTCTTCTTGTATTTAATTCCGATGCAATTTCTCTGTTTCATCGTCAATAAGAAAGTAAGAGGGATACAGTAAACCTGAAGTGAAGCATCGGAATCTAAAACTGGTCTCACAGGAAAGGTTCAAAACATAGAGAGTAAGAAGATCCAGTCATCTATTATTTGAGTCGGCATTGTGCCTTTTGTATTTAATTCCGATGCAATTTCTCAGTTTCATCGTCAATAAGAAGGTCAGAGGGATACAGTAAACCTGAAGTGAAGCATCGGATTCTATAACTAGTGTCACAGGAATAATTAAAATATTGACAGTAAGAAGAGTCAGTCTTCTTGTACTTAAGTCGGCACTGTTCCTTTTGTATTTAATTCCGATGCAATTTCTGTGTTTCATCGTCAATAAGAAGTTCCAAGTGATACAGTAAACAAAAAGTGTAGCATCGGAATCTATAACTAGTGTCAAAGGAATGGTTCAAAACATAGACAGTAAGAAGAGTCAGTGTTCATGTACTTGAGTCGGCATTGTGCCTTTTCTATTTAATTCCGATGCAAATTCTGTGTTTCGTCGACAATAAGAAGGTCCAAGGGATACAGTAAACCTGAAGTGAAGGATCGGAATCTATAACTAGTGTCACAGGAATGGTTCAAAACATAGACAGTGGGAAGGGTCAGTCTCCTTGTACATAAGTCGGCATTGTGCCTTTTCTATTTAATTACAATGCAATTTCTGTGTTTCATCGACAATAAGAAGGTCAGAGGGATACAGTACACCTGAAGTGAAGCATCGGAATCTGTAACTAGTGTCTCAGGAATGGTTCAAAACATAGACAGTAAGAAGAGTCAGTCTTCTTGTACTTAAGTCGGCATTGTGCATTTTCTATTTAATTCCGATGCAATTTCTGTGTGTCATCGTCAATAATAAAGTCCAAGGGATATAGTAAACCTGAAGTGAAGAAACGAAATCTATAACTAGTGTCACAGGAATGCTTCAAAACATAGACAGTAGGAAGAGTCAGTCTCCTTCTACTTAAGTCGGCATTGTGCATTTTGTATTTAATTCCGCTGCAACATCTGTGTTACATCGTCAATAAGAAGGTCCAAGGGATACAGTACACCTGAAATGAAGCATCAGAATCTATAACTAGTGTCACAGGAATCGTTCAAATCATAGACAGTAGGAGGAGTCAGTCTTCTTGTACTTAAGTCGGCATTGTGCCTTTTGTATTTAATTCCGATGCAATTTCTGTGTTTCATCGTCAATAAGTAGGTCAGAGGGATACAGTAAACATGAAGTGAAGCATCGGAATCTAAAACCGGTCGCACAGGAAAGGATCAAAACATAGAGTGTAAGAAGAGCCAGTCATCTTGTATTCGAGTCGGCATTGTGCCTTTTGTATTTAATTCCGATGCAATTTCCAAGTTTCATCGTCAATAAGAAGGTCAGAGGGATACAGTAAACCTGAAGTGAAGCACAGGAATCTATAACTAGTGTCAAAGAAATGGTTAAAGACATTGACAGTAAGATGAGTCAGTCTTCTTGTACTTAAGTCGGCATTGTGCCTTTCCTAAGTAATTCCGATGCAATTTCTGTGTTTCGTCGTCAATAAGAAGGTCCAAGGGATGCAGTAAACCTGAAGTGAAGCATCGGAATTTATAACTAGTGTCACAGGAATGGTTCAAAACATAGACAGTAAGAAGAGTCAGTCTTCTTGTACTTAAGTCGGCATTGTGCATTTTCTATTTAATTCCGATGCAATTTCTGTGTGTCATCGTCAATAATTAAGTCCAAGGGATATAGTAAACCTGAAGTGAAGAATCGGAATCTATAACTAGTGTCACAGGAATGGTTCAAAAAAAAGACCGTAGGAAGAGTCAGTCTTCTTGTACTTAAGTCGGCATTGTGCATTTTGTATTTAATTCCGATGCAACTTCTGTGTTTCATCGTCAATAGGAAGGTCCAAGGGATACCGTACACCTGAAATGAAGCATCGGAATCTATAACTAGTGTCACAGGAATCCTTCAAATCATAGACAGTAAGGAGAGTCAGTCTTCTTGTACTGAAGTCGGCGTTGTTCCTTTTCTATTTAATTCCGATGCAATTTCTGTGTTTGATCATCAAGAAGAAGGTCAGAGGGATACAGTAAACCTGAAGTGCAGCATCGGAATGTATAACTAGTGTCACAGGAATTGTTCAAATCATAGCCAGTAGGAAGAGTCAGTCTTCTTGTACTTGAGTCGGCATTGTGCCTTTTGTATTTAATTCCGATGCAATTTCTGTGTTTCATCGTCAATAAGAAGGTCAGAGGGATACAGTAAAAATGAAGTGAAGCATCGGAATCTAAAACCGGTCTCACAGGAAAAGATCAAAACATAGAGTGTGAGAAGAGCCAGTCATCTTGTATTTGAGTCGGCATTGTGCCTTTTGTATTTAATTCCGATGCAATTTCTGTGTTTCATCGTCAAGAAGAAGGTCCTAGTGATACAGTAAACCTAAAGTGAAGCATCGGAATTTATAACTAGTGTCACAGGAATGGTTCAAAACATAGACAGTAAGAAGAGTCAGTCTTCTTGTACTTAAGTCGGCATTGTGCCTTTCCTATTTAATCCCGGTGCATTTTTTGTGTTTCGTCGTCAATAAGAAGGTCCAAGGGATGCAGTAAACCTGAAGTGAAGCATCGGAATCTATAACTAGTGTCACAGGAATGGTTCAAATCATTGACAGTAAGAGGAGTCAGTCTACTTGTACTTAAGTTGGCTTTGTTCCTTTTGTATTTAATCCCGATGCAATTTCTGTGTTTCATCGTAAATAAGAAGGTCCAAGGGATACAGTAAACCTGAAGTGAATCATCGGAATCTATAACTAGTGTCACAGGAATGGTTCAAAACATAGTCAGTAAGAAGAGTCGGTCTTCTTGTACTTATTTTGACATTGTGCCTTTTCTATTTAATTCCGATGCAATTTCTGTGTTTCATCGTCAATATAAAGGTCAAAGGGATACAGTTAACCTGGAGTGAACCATCGGAATCTATAACTAGTGTCAATGGAATGGTTCAAATCACAGACAGTAGGAAGAGTCAGTCTTCTTGTACTTAAGTCAGCATTGTGCCTTTTGTATTTATTTCCGATGGAATTTCTGTGTTTCATCGTCAATAAGAAGGTCCAAGGGATACAGTAAACCTGAAGTGAGGCATCGGAATCTATAACTAGCGTCACAGGAATGCTGCGAAACATAGACAGTAGGAGGTGTCAGTCTTCTTGTACTTAAGTCGGCATTGTGCCTTTTGTATGTAATTCCGATGCAATTTCTGTGCTTCATCATCAATAAGAAGGTCCAAGGGATAAAGTAAACCTGAAGTGAGGCATCGGAATCTATAACTAGTGTCACAGGAATGGTTCAAACATAGTCAGTAAGAGGAGTCATTCTTTTTGTACTTAAGACGGCATGGTGCCTTTTGTATTTAATTCCGATGCAATTCCTGTGTTTCATCGTCAATAAGAAGATCCAAGGGATACAGTAAACATATAGCGAAGCATCGGAATCTAAAACTTGTCTCACAGGAAAAGTTCAAAGCATAGTCAGTAAGAAGAGTCAGTCTACTTGTACTTAAGTCAGCACTGTGCCTTCTCTATTTAATTCCGATGCAATATCTAAGTTTCATCGTCAATAAGAAGGTCAGAGGGATACAGTAAACCTGAAGTGAATTATCGGAATCTATAACTAGTGTCACAGGAATGGTTCAAAACATAGACAGCAAGAAGAGTCTGTCTTCTTGTACTTAAGTCGGCATTGTGCCTTTCCTAAGTAATTCCGATGCAATTTCTGTGTTTCGTCGTCAATAAGAAGGTCCAAGGGATGCAGTAAATCTGAAATGAAGCATCGGAATCTATAACTAGTGTCACAGGAATGGTTCAAAACATAGACAGTAAGAAGAGTCAGTCCTCTTGTATTTAAGTCGGCATGGTGCCTTTTGGATTTAATTCCGTTGCAATTTCTGTGTTTCATCGACAATAAGAAGGGAGGTGGGATACAGTAAACCTGAAGTGAGGCATCGGAATCTATAACTAGTGTCACAGGAATGTTTCAAAACATAGTCAGTAAAAAGAGTCAGTCTTCTTGTATTTAAGTCGGCATGGTGCCTTTTGTATTTAATTCCGATGAAATTTCTGTGTTTCATCGTCAATAAGGAGGTCCAAGGGATACAGTAAACATATTGTGAAGCATCGGAATCTTAAACTAGTCTCACAGGAAATGTTCAAAACATAGCCAGTAAGAAGAGTGAGTTCTCTTGTACTTAAGTCGGCATTGTGCCTTTTCTTTTTAATTCCAATGCAATTTCTGTGTTTCATCGTCAATAAGAAGGTGCAAGGGATACAGTAAACCTGAAGTGAGGCATCGGAATCTATAAGTAGTGTCACAGGAATGGTTCAAAACATAGACAGTAGGAAGAGTAAGTCTTCTTGTACTTAAGTCGGCATTGTGCCCTTTGTATTTAATTCCGATGCAATTTCTGTGTTTCAACATCAATAAGAAGGTCAGAGGGATACAGTAAACCTGAAGTGAAGCATCGGAATCTAATACCGGTCTCACAGGAAAGGTTCATAGCATAGAGAGTAAGAAGAGCCAGTCATCTTGTATTTGAGTCGGCATTGTGCCTTTTGTATTTAATTCCGATGCAATTTCTGTGTTTCATCGTCAATAAGGTCAGAGGGCTACAGTAAACCTAAGTGAAGCTTCGGAATCTATAGCTAGTGTCACAGGATTGGTTTAAAACATAGTCAGTAAAAAGTGTCAGTCCTCTTGTACTTAAGTCGGCATTGCGCCTTTTGTATCTAAATCCGATGCAATTTCTGTGTTTCATCGACAATATGAAGGTCAGAGGGATACAGTATACCTGTAGTGAAGCATTGGAATCTATAACTAATGTCACAGGAATGGTTCAAAACATAGAAAGTTGGAACAGTCAGGCTTCTTGTACATAAGTCGGCATTGTGCCTTTTGTATTTAATTCCGATGCAATTTCTGTGTTTCATCGTCAATAAGAAATTCCAAGTGATGCAGTAAACCTAAAGTGAAGCATCGGAATCTATAACTAGTGTCACAGGAATGGTTCAAATCATAGACAGTAAGAAGAGTCAGTCTTCTTGTACTTAAGTCGGCATTGTGCCTTTCCTAAGTAATTCCGATGCAATTTCTGTGTTTCGTCATCAATAAGAAGGTCCAAGGGATGCAGTAAACCTGAAATGAAGCATCGGAATCTATAACTAGTGTCACAGGAATGGTTCAAAACAAAGACAGTAAGAAGAGTCAGTCCTCTTGTACTTAAGTCGGCATTGTGCCTTTTGTATTTAATTCCGATGCAATTTCTGTGTTTCATCGACAATAAGAAGGGAGGAGGGATACAGTAAAACTGAAGTGAAGCATCGGATCTATAACTAGTATCACAGGAATGGTTCAAAACATAGACAGTTTGAAGAGTCAGTCTTCCTGTACTTAAGTCGGCATTGTGCCTTTTCTATTTAATTCCGATGCAGTTTCTGTGTTTCGTCGTCAATGAGAAGGTCCAAGGGATACAGTAAACCTGAAGTGAAGCATCGGAATCTATCACTAGTGTCACAGGAATGGTTCAAAGCATAGACAGAAGGATGAGTCAGTCTTCTTGTACATAAGTCGGCATTGTGCCTTTTGTATTTAATTCCGATGCAATTTCTGTGTTTCATCGTCAATAAGAAGGTCAGAGGGATACAGTAAACCTGAACTGAAGCATCGGAATCTATAACTAGTGTCACACGAATGGTTAATCACATTGACAGTAAGAAGAGTCAGTCTTCTTGTACTTAAGTTGGCATTGTGCCTTTTGTATTTAATTCCGATGCAATTTCTGTGTTTCATCGTCAATAAGAAGGTCAGAGGGATACAGTAAAAATGAAGTGAAGCATCGGAATCTAAAACCGGTCTCACAGGAAAAGATCAAAACATAGAGTGTGAGAAGAGCCAGTCATCTTGTATTTGAGTCGGCATTGTGCCTTTTGTATTTAATTCCGATGCAATTTCTGTGTTTCATCGTCAAGAAGAAGGTCCAAGTGATACAGTAAACCTAAAGTGAAGCATCGGAATTTATAACTAGTGTCACAGGAATGGTTCAAAACATAGACAGTAAGAAGAGTCAGTCTTCTTGTACTTAAGTCGGCATTGTGCCTTTCCTATTTAATTCCGGTGCATTTTTTGTGTTTCGTCGTCAATAAGAAGGTCCAAGGGATGCAGTAAACCTGAAGTGAAGCATCGGAATCTATAACTAGTGTCACAGGAATGGTTCAAATCATTGACAGTAAGAGGAGTCAGTCTACTTGTACTTAAGTTGGCTTTGTTCCTTTTGTATTTAATCCCGATGCAATTTCTGTGTTTCATCGTAAATAAGAAGGTCCAAGGGATACAGTAAACCTGAAGTGAATCATCGGAATCTATAACTAGTGTCACAGGAATGGTTCAAAACATAGTCAGTAAGAAGAGTCGGTCTTCTTGTACTTATTTTGACATTGTGCCTTTTCTATTTAATTCCGATGCAATTTCTGTGTTTCATCGTCAATATAAAGGTCAAAGGGATACAGTTAACCTGGAGTGAACCATCGGAATCTATAACTAGTGTCAATGGAATGGTTCAAATCACAGACAGTAGGAAGAGTCAGTCTTCTTGTACTTAAGTCAGCATTGTGCCTTTTGTATTTATTTCCGATGGAATTTCTGTGTTTCATCGTCAATAAGAAGGTCCAAGGGATACAGTAAACCTGAAGTGAGGCATCGGAATCTATAACTAGCGTCACAGGAATGCTGCGAAACATAGACAGTAGGAGGTGTCAGTCTTCTTGTACTTAAGTCGGCATTGTGCCTTTTGTATGAAATTCCGATGCAATTTCTGTGCTTCATCATCAATAAGAAGGTCCAAGGGATACAGTAAACCTGAAGTGAGGCATCGGAATCTATAACTAGTGTCACAGGAATGCTGCGAAACATAGACAGTAGGAGGTGTCAGTCTTCTTGTACTTAAGTCGGCATTGTGCCTTTTGTATGTAATTCCGATGCAATTTCTGTGTTTCAACATCAATAAGAAGGTCAGAGGGATACAGTAAACCTGAAGTGAAGCATCGGAATCTAATACCGGTCTCACAGGAAAGGTTCATAGCATAGAGAGTAAGAAGAGCCAGTCATCTTGTATTTGAGTCGGCATTGTGCCTTTTGTATTTAATTCCGATGCAATTTCTGTGTTTCATCGTCAATAAGGTCAGAGGGCTACAGTAAACCTAAGTGAAGCTTCGGAATCTATAGCTAGTGTCACAGGATTGGTTTAAAACATAGTCAGTAAAAAGTGTCAGTCCTCTTGTACTTAAGTCGGCATTGCGCCTTTTGTATCTAAATCCGATGCAATTTCTGTGTTTCATCGACAATATGAAGGTCAGAGGGATACAGTATACCTGTAGTGAAGCATTGGAATCTATAACTAATGTCACAGGAATGGTTCAAAACATAGAAAGTTGGAACAGTCAGGCTTCTTGTACATAAGTCGGCATTGTGCCTTTTGTATTTAATTCCGATGCAATTTCTGTGTTTCATCGTCAATAAGAAATTCCAAGTTATGCAGTAAACCTAAAGTGAAGCATCGGAATCTATAACTAGTGTCACAGGAATGGTTCAAATCATAGACAGTAAGAAGAGTCAGTCTTCTTGTACTTAAGTCGGCATTGTGCCTTTCCTAAGTAATTCCGATGCAATTTCTGTGTTTCGTCATCAATAAGAAGGTCCAAGGGATGCAGTAAACCTGAAATGAAGCATCGGAATCTATAACTAGTGTCACAGGAATGGTTCAAAACAAAGACAGTAAGAAGAGTCAGTCCTCTTGTACTTAAGTCGGCATTGTGCCTTTTGTATTTAATTCCGATGCAATTTCTGTGTTTCATCGACAATAAGAAGGGAGGAGGGATACAGTAAAACTGAAGTGAAGCATCGGAATCTATAACTAGTATCACAGGAATGGTTCAAAACATAGACAGTTTGAAGAGTCAGTCTTCCTGTACTTAAGTCGGCATTGTGCCTTTTCTATTTAATTCCGATGCAGTTTCTGTGTTTCGTCGTCAATGAGAAGGTCCAAGGGATACAGTAAACCTGAAGTGAAGCATCGGAATCTATCACTAGTGTCACAGGAATGGTTCAAAGCATAGACAGAAGGATGAGTCAGTCTTCTTGTACATAAGTCGGCATTGTGCCTTTTGTATTTAATTCCGATGCAATTTCTGTGTTTCATCGTCAATAAGAAGGTCAGAGGGATACAGTAAACCTGAACTGAAGCATCGGAATCTATAACTAGTGTCACACGAATGGTTAATCACATTGACAGTAAGAAGAGTCAGTCTTCTTGTACTTAAGTTGGCATTGTGCCTTTTGTATTTAATTCCGATGCAATTTCTGTGTTTCATCGTCAATAAGAAGGTCAGAGGGATACAGTAAAAATGAAGTGAAGCATCGGAATCTAAAACCGGTCTCACAGGAAAAGATCAAAACATAGAGTGTGAGAAGAGCCAGTCATCTTGTATTTGAGTCGGCATTGTGCCTTTTGTATTTAATTCCGATGCAATTTCTGTGTTTCAACATCAATAAGAAGGTCAGAGGGATACAGTAAACCTGAAGTGAAGCATCGGAATCTAATACCGGTCTCACAGGAAAGGTTCATAGCATAGAGAGTAAGAAGAGCCAGTCATCTTGTATTTGAGTCGGCATTGTGCCTTTTGTATTTAATTCCGATGCAATTTCTGTGTTTCATCGTCAATAAGGTCAGAGGGCTACAGTAAACCTAAGTGAAGCTTCGGAATCTATAGCTAGTGTCACAGGATTGGTTTAAAACATAGTCAGTAAAAAGTGTCAGTCCTCTTGTACTTAAGTCGGCATTGCGCCTTTTGTATCTAAATCCGATGCAATTTCTGTGTTTCATCGACAATATGAAGGTCAGAGGGATACAGTATACCTGTAGTGAAGCATTGGAATCTATAACTAATGTCACAGGAATGGTTCAAAACATAGAAAGTTGGAACAGTCAGGCTTCTTGTACATAAGTCGGCATTGTGCCTTTTGTATTTAATTCCGATGCAATTTCTGTGTTTCATCGTCAATAAGAAATTCCAAGTTATGCAGTAAACCTAAAGTGAAGCATCGGAATCTATAACTAGTGTCACAGGAATGGTTCAAATCATAGACAGTAAGAAGAGTCAGTCTTCTTGTACTTAAGTCGGCATTGTGCCTTTCCTAAGTAATTCCGATGCAATTTCTGTGTTTCGTCATCAATAAGAAGGTCCAAGGGATGCAGTAAACCTGAAACGAAGCATCGGAATCTATAACTAGTGTCACAGGAATGGTTCAAAACAAAGACAGTAAGAAGAGTCAGTCCTCTTGTACTTAAGTCGGCATTGTGCCTTTTGTATTTAATTCCGATGCAATTTCTGTGTTTCATCGACAATAAGAAGGGAGGAGGGATACAGTAAAACTGAAGTGAAGCATCGGAATCTATAACTAGTATCACAGGAATGGTTCAAAACATAGACAGTTTGAAGAGTCAGTCTTCCTGTACTTAAGTCGGCATTGTGCCTTTTCTATTTAATTCCGATGCAGTTTCTGTGTTTCGTCGTCAATGAGAAGGTCCAAGGGATACAGTAAACCTGAAGTGAAGCATCGGAATCTATCACTAGTGTCACAGGAATGGTTCAAAGCATAGACAGAAGGATGAGTCAGTCTTCTTGTACATAAGTCGGCATTGTGCCTTTTGTATTTAATTCCGATGCAATTTCTGTGTTTCATCGTCAATAAGAAGGTCAGAGGGATACAGTAAACCTGAACTGAAGCATCGGAATCTATAACTAGTGTCACACGAATGGTTAATCACATTGACAGTAAGAAGAGTCAGTCTTCTTGTACTTAAGTTGGCATTGTGCCTTTTGTATTTAATTCCGATGCAATTTCTGTGTTTCATCGTCAATAAGAAGGTCAGAGGGATACAGTAAAAATGAAGTGAAGCATCGGAATCTAAAACCGGTCTCACAGGAAAAGATCAAAACATAGAGTGTGAGAAGAGCCAGTCATCTTGTATTTGAGTCGGCATTGTGCCTTTTGTATTTAATTCCGATGCAATTTCTGTGTTTCATCGTCAAGAAGAAGGTCCAAGTGATACAGTAAACCTAAAGTGAAGCATCGGAATTTATAACTAGTGTCACAGGAATGGTTCAAAACATAGACAGTAAGAAGAGTCAGTCTTCTTGTACTTAAGTCGGCATTGTGCCTTTCCTATTTAATTCCGGTGCATTTTTTGTGTTTCGTCGTCAATAAGAAGGTCCAAGGGATGCAGTAAACCTGAAGTGAAGCATCGGAATCTATAACTAGTGTCACAGGAATGGTTCAAATCATTGACAGTAAGAGGAGTCAGTCTACTTGTACTTAAGTTGGCTTTGTTCCTTTTGTATTTAATCCCGATGCAATTTCTGTGTTTCATCGTAAATAAGAAGGTCCAAGGGATACAGTAAACCTGAAGTGAATCATCGGAATCTATAACTAGTGTCACAGGAATGGTTCAAAACATAGTCAGTAAGAAGAGTCGGTCTTCTTGTACTTATTTTGACATTGTGCCTTTTCTATTTAATTCCGATGCAATTTCTGTGTTTCATCGTCAATATAAAGGTCAAAGGGATACAGTTAACCTGGAGTGAACCATCGGAATCTATAACTAGTGTAAATGGAATGGTTCAAATCACAGACAGTAGGAAGAGTCAGTCTTCTTGTACTTAAGTCAGCATTGTGCCTTTTGTATTTATTTCCGATGGAATTTCTGTGTTTCATCGTCAATAAGAAGGTCCAAGGGATACAGTAAACCTGAAGTGAGGCATCGGAATCTATAACTAGCGTCACAGGAATGCTGCGAAACATAGACAGTAGGAGGTGTCAGTCTTCTTGTACTTAAGTCGGCATTGTGCCTTTTGTATGTAATTCCGATGCAATTTCTGTGCTTCATCATCAATAAGAAGGTCCAAGGGATAAAGTAAACCTGAAGTGAGGCATCGGAATCTATAACTAGTGTCACAGGAATGGTTCAAACATAGTCAGTAAGAGGAGTCATTCTTTTTGTACTTAAGACGGCATGGTGCCTTTTGTATTTAATTCCGATGCAATTCCTGTGTTTCATCGTCAATAAGAAGATCCAAGGGATACAGTAAACATATAGCGAAGCATCGGAATCTAAAACTTGTCTCACAGGAAAAGTTCAAAGCATAGTCAGTAAGAAGAGTCAGTCTACTTGTACTTAAGTCAGCACTGTGCCTTCTCTATCTAATTCCGATGCAATATCTAAGTTTCATCGTCAATAAGAAGGTCAGAGGGATACAGTAAACCTGAAGTGAATTATCGGAATCTATAACTAGTGTCACAGGAATGGTTCAAAACATAGACAGCAAGAAGAGTCTGTCTTCTTGTACTTAAGTCGGCATTGTGCCTTTCCTAAGTAATTCCGATGCAATTTCTGTGTTTCGTCGTCAATAAGAAGGTCCAAGGGATATAGTATATCTGAAATGAAGCATCGGAATCTATAACTAGTGTCACAGGAATGGTTCAAAACATAGACAGTAAGAAGAGTCAGTCCTCTTGTATTTAAGTCGGCATGGTGCCTTTTGGATTTAATTCCGTTGCAATTTCTGTGTTTCATCGACAATAAGAAGGGAGGTGGGATACAGTAAACCTGAAGTGAGGCATCGGAATCTATAACTAGTGTCACAGGAATGTTTCAAAACATAGTCAGTAAAAAGAGTCAGTCTTCTTGTATTTAAGTCGGCATGGTGCCTTTTGTATTTAATTCCGATGAAATTTCTGTGTTTCATCGTCAATAAGGAGGTCCAAGGGATACAGTAAACATATTGTGAAGCATCGGAATCTTAAACTAGTCTCACAGGAAATGTTCAAAACATAGCCAGTAAGAAGAGTGAGTTCTCTTGTACTTAAGTCGGCATTGTGCCTTTTCTTTTTAATTCCAATGCAATTTCTGTGTTTCATCGTCAATAAGAAGGTGCAAGGGATACAGTAAACCTGAAGTGAGGCATCGGAATCTATAAGTAGTGTCACAGGAATGGTTCAAAACATAGACAGTAGGAAGAGTAAGTCTTCTTGTACTTAAGTCGGCATTGTGCCCTTTGTATTTAATTCCGATGCAATTTCTGTGTTTCAACATCAATAAGAAGGTCAGAGGGATACAGTAAACCTGAAGTGAAGCATCGGAATCTAATACCGGTCTCACAGGAAAGGTTCATAGCATAGAGAGTAAGAAGAGCCAGTCATCTTGTATTTGAGTCGGCATTGTGCCTTTTGTATTTAATTCCGATGCAATTTCTGTGTTTCATCGTCAATAAGGTCAGAGGGCTACAGTAAACCTAAGTGAAGCTTCGGAATCTATAGCTAGTGTCACAGGATTGGTTTAAAACATAGTCAGTAAAAAGTGTCAGTCCTCTTGTACTTAAGTCGGCATTGCGCCTTTTGTATCTAAATCCGATGCAATTTCTGTGTTTCATCGACAATATGAAGGTCAGAGGGATACAGTATACCTGTAGTGAAGCATTGGAATCTATAACTAATGTCACAGGAATGGTTCAAAACATAGAAAGTTGGAACAGTCAGGCTTCTTGTACATAAGTCGGCATTGTGCCTTTTGTATTTAATTCCGATGCAATTTCTGTGTTTCATCGTCAATAAGAAATTCCAAGTTATGCAGTAAACCTAAAGTGAAGCATCGGAATCTATAACTAGTGTCACAGGAATGGTTCAAATCATAGACAGTAAGAAGAGTCAGTCTTCTTGTACTTAAGTCGGCATTGTGCCTTTCCTAAGTAATTCCGATGCAATTTCTGTGTTTCGTCATCAATAAGAAGGTCCAAGGGATGCAGTAAACCTGAAATGAAGCATCGGAATCTATAACTAGTGTCACAGGAATGGTTCAAAACAAAGACAGTAAGAAGAGTCAGTCCTCTTGTACTTAAGTCGGCATTGTGCCTTTTGTATTTAATTCCGATGCAATTTCTGTGTTTCATCGACAATAAGAAGGGAGGAGGGATACAGTAAAACTGAAGTGAAGCATCGGAATCTATAACTAGTATCACAGGAATGGTTCAAAACATAGACAGTTTGAAGAGTCAGTCTTCCTGTACTTAAGTCGGCATTGTGCCTTTTCTATTTAATTCCGATGCAGTTTCTGTGTTTCGTCGTCAATGAGAAGGTCCAAGGGATACAGTAAACCTGAAGTGAAGCATCGGAATCTATCACTAGTGTCACAGGAATGGTTCAAAGCATAGACAGAAGGATGAGTCAGTCTTCTTGTACATAAGTCGGCATTGTGCCTTTTGTATTTAATTCCGATGCAATTTCTGTGTTTCATCGTCAATAAGAAGGTCAGAGGGATACAGTAAACCTGAACTGAAGCATCGGAATCTATAACTAGTGTCACACGAATGGTTAATCACATTGACAGTAAGAAGAGTCAGTCTTCTTGTACTTAAGTTGGCATTGTGCCTTTTGTATTTAATTGCGATGCAATTTCTGTGTTTCATCGTCAATAAGAAGGTCCAAGTGATACAGTAAACCTAAAGTGAAGCATCGGAATCTATAACTAGTGTCACAGGAATGGTTCAAAACATAGACAGTAAGAAGAGTCAGTCTTCTTGTACTTAAGTCGGCATTGTGCCTTTCCTAAGTAATTCCGATGCAATTTCTGTGTTTCGTCGTCAATAAGAAGGTCCAAGGGATGCAGTAAACCTGAAGTTAAGCATCGGAATCTATACCTAGTGTCACAGGAATGGTTCAAAACATAGACAGTAAGAAGAGTCAGTCCTCTTGTTCTTAAGTCGGCATTGTGCCTTTTGTATTTAATTCCGATGCAATTTCTGTGTTTCATCGACAATAAGAAGGGAGGAGGGATACAGTAAACCTGAAATGAAGCATTGGAATCTATAACTAGTGTCACAGGAATGGTTCAAAACATAAACAGTTTGAAGAGTCAGTCTTCTTGTACTTAAGTCGGCATTGTGCCTTTTCTATTTAATTCCGATGCAGTTTCTGTGTTTCGTCGTCAATGAGAAGGTCCAAGGGATACAGTAAACCTGAAGTGAAGCATCGGAATCTATAACTAGTGTCACAGGAATGGTTCAAATATAGACAGAATGATGAGTCAGTCTTCTTCTACGTTAGTCGGCATTGTGCCTTTTGTATTTAATTCCGATGCAATTTCTGTGTTTCATCGTCAATAAGAAGGTCAGAGGGATACAGTAAACCTGAAGTGAAGCATCGGAATCTATAACTAGTGTCACGGGAATGGTTCAAAAAATAGACAGTAGGAAGAGTCAGTCTTCTTGTACTTAAGTCAGCATTGTGCCTTTTGTATTTATTTCCGATGGAATTTCTGTGTTTCATCGTCAATAAGAAGGTCCAAGGGATACAGTAAACCTGAAGTGAGGCATCGGAATCTATAACTAGCGTCACAGGAATGCTGCGAAACATAGACAGTAGGAGGAGTCAGTCTTCTTGTACTTAAGTCGGCATTGTGCCTTTTGTATGTAATTCCGATGCAATTTCTGTGCTTCATCATCAATAAGAAGGTCCAAGGGATAAAGTATACCTGAAGTGAGGCATCGGAATCTATAACTAGTGTCACAGGAATGGTTCAAAACATAGTCAGTAAGAGGAGTCATTCTTCTTGTACTTAAGACGGCATGGTGCCTTTTGTATTTAATTCCGATGCAATTCCTGTGTTTCATCGTCAATAAGAAGATCCAAGGGATACAGTAAACATATAGCGAAGCATCGGAATCTAAAACTTGTCTCACAGGAAAAGTTCAAAGCATAGTCAGTAAGAAGAGTCAGTCTACTTGTACTTAAGTCAGCATTGTGCCTTCTCTATTTAATTCCGATGCAATATCTAAGTTTCATCGTCAATAAGAAGGTCAGAGGGATACAGTAAACCTGAAGTGAAGCATCGGATCTATAACTAGTGTCACAGGAATGGTTCAAAACATAGACAGCAAGAAGAGTCAGTCTTCTTGTACTTAAGTCGGCATTGTGCCTTTCCTAAGTAATTCCGATGCAATTTCTGTGTTTCGTCGTCAATAAGAAGGTCCAAGGGATGCAGTAAATCTGAAATGAAGCATCGGAATCTATAACTAGTGTCACAGGAATGGTTCAAAACATAGACAGTAAGAAGAGTCAGTCCTCTTGTATTTAAGTCGGCATGGTGCCTTTTGTATTTAATTCCGTTGCAATTTCTGTGTTTCATCGACAATAAGAAGGGAGGTGGGATACAGTAAACCTGAAGTGAGGCATCGGAATCTATAACTAGTGTCACAGGAATGTTTCAAAACATAGTCAGTAAAAAGAGTCAGTCTTCTTGTATTTAAGTCGGCATGGTGCCTTTTGTATTTAATTCCGATGAAATTTCTGTGTTTCATCGTCAATAAGGAGGTCCAAGGGATACAGTAAACATATTGTGAAGCATCGGAATCTTAAACTAGTCTCACAGGAAATGTTCAAAACATAGCCAGTAAGAAGAGTGAGTTCTCTTGTACTTAAGTCGGCATTGTGCCTTTTCTTTTTAATTCCAATGCATTTTCTGTGTTTCATCGTCAATAAGAAGGTCCAAGGGATACAGTAAACCTGAAGTGAGGCATCGGAATCTATAAGTAGTGTCACAGGAATGGTTCAAAACATAGACAGTAGGAAGAGTAAGTCTTCTTGTACTTAAGTCGGCATTGTGCCCTTTGTATTTAATTCCGATGCAATTTCTGTGTTTCACCATCAATAAGAAGGTCAGAGGGATACAGTAAACCTGAAGTGAAGCATCGGAATCTAATACCGGTCTCACAGGAAAGGTTCATAGCATAGAGAGTAAGAAGAGCCAGTCATCTTGTATTTGAGTCGGCATTGTGCCTTTTGTATTTAATTCCGATGCAATTTCTGTGTTTCATCGTCAATAAGGTCAGAGGGCTACAGTAAACCTAAGTGAAGCTTCGGAATCTATAGCTAGTGTCACAGGACTGGTTTAAAACATAGTCAGTAAAAAGTGTCAGTCCTCTTGTACTTAAGTCGGCATTGCGCCTTTTGTATCTAAATCCGATGCAATTTCTGTGTTTCATCGACAATATGAAGGTCAAAGGGATACAGTATACCTGAAGTGAAGCATTGGAATCTATAACTAATGTCACAGGAATGGTTCAAAACATAGAAAGTTGGAACAGTCAGTCTTCTTGTACATAAGTCGGCATTGTGCCTTTTGTATTTAATTCCGATGCAATTTCTGTGTTTCATCGTCAATAAGAAATTCCAAGTTATACAGTAAACCTAAAGTGAAGCATCGGAATCTATAACTAGTAACACAGGAGTGGTTCAAATCATAGACAGTAAGAAGAGTCAGTCTTCTTGTACTTAAGTCGGCATTGTGCCTTTCCTAAGTAATTCCGATGCAATTTCTATGTTTCGTCATCAATAAGAAGGTCCAAGGGATGCAGTAAACCTGAAATGAAGCATCGGAATCTATAACTAGTGTCACAGGAATGGTTCAAAACAAAGACAGTAAGAAGAGTCAGTCCTCTTGTACTTAAGTCGGCATTGTGCCTTTTGTATTTAATTCCGATGCAATTTCTGTGTTTCATCGACAATAAGAAGGGAGGAGGGATACAGTAAAACTGAAGTGAAGCATCGGAATCTATAACTAGTATCACAGGAATGGTTCAAAACATAGACAGTTTGAAGAGTCAGTCTTCCTGTACTTAAGTCCGCATTGTGCCTTTTCTATTTAATTCCGATGCAGTTTCTGTGTTTCGTCGTCAATGAGAAGGTCCAAGGGAGACAGTAAACCTGAAGTGAAGCATCGGAATCTATAACTAGTGTCACAGGAATGGTTCAAAACATAGACAGAAGGATGAGTCAGTCTTCTTGTACGTAAGTCGGCATTGTGCCTTTTGTATTTAATTCCGATGCAATTTCTGTGTTTCATCGCCAATAAGAAGGTCAGAGGGATACAGTAAACCTGAACTGAAGCATCGGAATCTATAACTAGTGTCACACGAATGGTTAATCACATTGACAGAAAGAAGAGTCAGTCTTCTTGTACTTAAGTTGGCATTGTGCCTTTTGTATTTAATTCCGATGCAATTTCTGTGTTTCATCGTCAATATGAAGGTCCAAGTGATACAGTAAACCTAAAGTGAAGCATCGGAATCTATAACTAGTGTCACAGGAATGGTTCAAAACATAGACAGTAAGAAGAGTCAGTCTTCTTGTACTTAAGTCGGCATTGTGCCTTTCCTAAGTAATTCCGATGCAATTTCTGTGTTTCGTCGTCAATAAGAAGGTCCAAGGGATGCAGTAAACCTGAAGTTAAGCATCGGAATCTATACCTAGTGTCACAGGAATGGTTCAAAACATAGACAGTAAGAAGAGTCAGTCCTCTTGTTCTTAAGTCGGCATTGTGCCTTTTGTATTTAATTCCGATGCAATTTCTGTGTTTCATCGACAATAAGAAGGGAGGAGGGATACAGTAAACCTGAAGTGAAGCATTGGAATCTATAACTAGTGTCACAGGAATGGTTCAAAACATAAACAGTTTGAAGAGTCAGTCTTCTTGTACTTAAGTCGGCATTGTGCCTTTTCTATTTAATTCCGATGCAGTTTCTGTGTTTCGTCGTCAATGAGAAGGTCCAAGGGATACAGTAAACCTGAAGTGAAGCATCGGAATCTATAACTAGTGTCACAGGAATGGTTCAAATATAGACAGAATGATGAGTCAGTCTTCTTGTACGTTAGTCGGCATTGTGCCTTTTGTATTTAATTCCGATGCAATTTCTGTGTTTCATCGTCAATAAGAAGGTCAGAGGGATACAGTAAACCTGAAGTGAAGCATCGGAATCTATAACTAGTGTCACGGGAATGGTTCAAAACATAGAGATTAGGAAGAGTCAGTCTTCTTATACTTAAGTCGGCACTGTGCCTTTTGTATTTAATTCCGCTGCAATATCTGTGTTTCATCGTCAATAAGAAGGTCAGAGGGCTACAGTAAACCTGAAGTGAAGCATCGGAATCTGTAGCTAGTGTCACAGGAATGGTTCAAAACAGAGACAGTGGGAAGAGTCAGCCTTCTTGTACTTAAGTCGGCATTGTGCCTTTTCTATTTAATTCCGATGCAAATTCTGTGTTTCGTCATCAATAAGAAGGTCCAAGGGATACAGTAAACCTGAAGTGAGGCATCGGAATCTATAAGTAGTGTCACAGGAATGGTTCAAAACATAGACAGTAGGAAGAGTAAGTCTTCTTGTACTTAAGTCGGCATTGTGCCCTTTGTATTTAATTCCGATGCCATTTCTGTGTTTCAGCATCAATAAGAAGGTCAGAGGGATACAGTAAACCTAAAGTGAGGCATCGGAATCTATAACTAGTGTCACAGGAATGGTACAAATCATAGTCAGTAAGAAGAGTCAGTCTTCTTGTATTTCAGTCGGCATGGAGCCTTTTGTATTTAATTCCGATGCAATTTCTGTGTTTCATCGTCAATAAGAAGGTCCAAGGGATACAGTAAACATATTGTGAAGCATCGGAATCTAAAACTGGTCTCACAGGAAATGTTCAAAACATAGCCAGTAAGAAGAGTGATTTCTGTTGTACCTAAGTCGGCATTGTGCCTTTTCTTTTTAATTCCGATGCAATTTCTGTGTTTCATCGTCAATAAGAAGGTCCAAGGGATACAGTAAACCTGAAGTTAGGCATCGGAATCTATAAGTAGTGTCACAGGAATGGTTCAAAACATAGACAGTAGGAAGAGTAAGTCTTCTTGTACTTAAGTCGGCATTGTGCCCTTTGTATTTAATTCCGATGCAATTTCTGTGTTTCAACATCAATAAGAAGGTCAGAGGGATACAGTAAACCTGAAGTGAAGCATTGGAATCTATAACTAGTGTCACACGAATGGTTAATAACGTTGACAGTAAGAAGAGTCAGTCTTCTTGTACTTAAGTCGGCATTGTGCCTTTTGTATTTAATTCCGATGCAATTTCTGTGTTTCATCGACAATAAGAAGGTCAGAGGGATACAGTAAACCAGAAGTGAAGCATTGGAATCTATAACTAGTGTCACACGAATGGTTAATAACGTTGACAGTAAGAAGAGTCAGTCTTCTTGTACTTAAGTCGGCATTGTGCCTTTTGTATTTAATTCCGATGCAATTTCTGTGTTTCATCGTCAATAAGAAGGTCCAAGTTATACAGTAAACCTAAAGTGAAGCATCGGAATCTATAACTAGTGTCACAGGATTGGTTCAAATCATAGACAGTAAGAAGAGTCAGTCTTCTTGTACTTAAGTCGGCATTGTGCCTTTCCTAAGTAATTCCGATGCAATTTCTGTGTTTCGTCGTCAATAAGAAGGTCCAAGGGATGCAGTAAACCTGAAATGAAGTATCGGAATCTATAGCTAGTGTCACAGGAATGGTTCAAAACATAGACAGTAAGAAGAGTCAGTCCTCTTGTACTTAAGTCGGCATTGTGCCTTTTGTATTTAATTCCGATGCAATTTCTGTCTTTCATCGACAATAAGAAGGGAGGAGGGATACAGTAAACCTGAAGTGAAGCATCGGAATCTATAACTAGTATCACAGGAATGGTTCAAAACATAGACAGTTTGAAGAGTCAGTCTTCCTGTACTTAAGTCGGCATTGTGCCTTTTCTATTTAATTCCGATGCAGTTTCTGTGTTTCGTCGTCAATGGGAAGGTCCAAGGGATACAGTAAACCTGAAGTGAAGCATCGGAATCTATAACTAGTGTCACAGGAATGGTTCAAAACCTAGACAGAAGGATGAGTCAGTCTTCTTGTACGTAAGTCGGCATTGTGCCTTTTCAATTTAATTCCGATGCAATTTCTGTGTTTCATCGTCAATAAGAAGGTCAGAGGGATACAGTAAACCTGAAGTGAAGCATCGGAATCTATAACTAGTGTCACGGGAATGGTTCAAAACATAGAGATTAGGAAGAGTCAGTCTTCTTATACTTAAGTCGGCACTGTGCCTTTGGTATTTAATTTCGAAGCAATTTCTGTGTTTCATCGTCAATTAGAAGATCAGAGGGATACAGAAAACCTGAAGTGAAGCATCGGAATGTATAACTAGTGTCACAGGAATGGTTCAAATCATAGACAGTAGGAAGAACCAGATTTCTTGTACTTGAGTCGGCATTGTGCCTTTTGTATTTAATTCCGATGCAATTTCTGTGTTTCATCGTAAATAAGAAGTTCCAAGTGATACAGTAAACCTAAAATGAAGCATCGGAAACTATAACTAGTGTCACCGGAATGGTTCAAAACATAGACAGTAAGAAGAGTCAGTCTTCTTGTACTTAAGTCGGCATTGTGCCTCTTGTATTTAATTCCGATGCAATTTCTGTGTTTCAACATCAATAAGAAGGTCAGAGGGATACAGTAAACCTGAAGTGAGGTATCGGAATCTATAACTAGTGTCACAGGAATGATTCAAAACATAGTCAGTAAGAAGAGTCAGTCTTCTTGCATTTAAGTCGGCATGGTGCCTTTTGTATTTAATTCCGATGCAATTTCTGTGTTTCATCGTCAATTAGAAGGTCCAAGGGATACAGTAAACATATTGTGAAGCATCGTAATCTAAAACTGGTCTCACAGGAAATGTTAAAAACACAGCCAGTTGGAAGACTGAGTTCTCTTGTACTTAAGTCGGCATTGTGCCTTTCCTTTTTAATTCCGATGCAATTTCTGTGTTTCAACATCAATAAGAAGGTCAGAGGGATACAGTAAACCTGAAGTGAAGCATCGGAATCTATTACCGGTCTCACAGGAACGGTTCAAAGCATAGAGAGTAAGACGAGCCAGTCATCTTGTATTTGAGTCGGCATTGTGTCTTTTGTATATAATTCCGATGCAATTTCTGTGTTTCATCGTCAATAAGAAGGTCAGAGGGCTACAGTAAACCCAAGTGAAGCTTCGGAATCTATAGCTAGTGTCACAGGAATGGTTCAAAACGTAGTCAGTAAAAAGAGTCAGTCCTCTTGTACTTATGTCGGCATTGCGCTTTTTGTATTTAAATCCGATGCAATTTCTGTGTTTCATCGACAATAAGAAGGTCAGAGGGATACAGTATACCTGGAGATAAGCATTGGAATCTATAACTAATGTCACAGGAATGGTTCAAAACATAGAAGGTTGGAACAGTCAGTCTTCTTGTACTTAAGTCGGCATTGTGCCTTTTCTATTTAATTCCGATGCAGTTTTTGTGTTTCGTCGTCAATGAGAACGTCCAAGGGATACAGAAACCTGAAGTGAAGCATCGGAATCTATAACTAGTGTCACAGGAATGGTTCAAAACATAGACAGAAGGATGAGTCAGTCTTCTTGTACGTAAGTCGGCATTGTGCCTTTTGTATTTAATTCCGATGCAATTTCTGTGTTTCATCGTCAATAAGAAGGTCAGAGGGATACAGTAAACCTGAAGTGAAGCATCGGAATCTATAACTAGTGTCACGGGAATGGTTCAAAACATAGAGATTAGGAAGAGTCAGTCTTCTTATACTTAAGTCGGCACTGTGCCTTTTGTATTTAATTTCGATGCAATTTCTGTGTTTCATCGTCAGTTAGAAGATCAGAGGGATACAGCAAACCTGAAGTGAAGCATCGGAATGTATAACTAGTGTCACAGGAATGGTTCAAATCATAGACAGTAGGAAGAGTCAGATTTCTTGTACTTGAGTCGGCATTGTGAATTTTGTATTTAATTCCGATGCAATTTCTGTGTTTCATCGTCAATATGAAGTTCGAAGTGATACAGTAAACCTAAAGTGAAGCATCGGAAACTATAACTAGTGTCACCGGAATGGTTCAAAACATAGACAGTAAGAAGAGTCAGTCTTCCTGTACTTAAGTCGGCATTGTGACTTTTGTATTTAATTCCGATGCAATTTCGGTGTTTCATCGTCAATAAGAAGGTCAGAGGGATACTGTAAACCTGAAGTGAAGCATCGGAATCTATAACTAGTGCCACAAGAATGGTTCAAATCATAGACAGTAGGAAGAGTAAGTCTTCTTGTACTTAAGTCGGCATTGTGCCCTTTCCATTTAATTCCGATGCAATTTCTGTGTTTCAACATCAATAAGAAGGTTAGAGGGATACAGTAAACCTGAAGTGAGGCATCGGAATCTATAACTAGTGTCACAGGAATGGTACAAAACATAGTCAGCAAGAAGAGGCAGTCTTCTTGTATTTAAGTCGGCATGGTGCCTTTTGTACTTAATTCCGATGCGATTTCTGTGTTTCATCGTCAATAAGAAGGTCCAAGGGATACAGTAAACATATTGTGAAGCATCGGAATCTAAAACTGGTCTCACAGGAAATGTTCAAAACATAGCCAGTAAGAAGAGTGAGTTCTCTTGCACTTAAGTCGGCATTGTGCCTTTTCTTTTTAATTCCGATGCAAATTCTGTGTTTCATCGTCAATAATAAGGTCCAAGGGATACAGTCAACCGGAAGTTAGGCATCGGAATCTATAAGTAGTGTCACAGGAATGGTTCAAAACATAGACAGTAGGAAGAGGAAGTCTTCTTGTACTTAAGTCGGCATTGTGCCCTTTGTATTTAATTCCGATGCAATTTCAGTGTTTCAACATCAATAAGAAGGTCAGAGGGATACAGTAAACCTGAAGTGAAGCAACGGAATCTAATACCGGTCTCACAGGAAAGGTTCATAGCATAGAGAGTAAGAAGAGCCAGTCATCTTGTATTTGTGTCGGCATTGTGCCTTTTGTAATTAATTCCGATGCAATTTCTGTGTTTCATCGTCAATAAGAAGGTCAGAGGGCTACAGTAAAACTAAGTGAAGCTTCAGAATCTATAGCTAGTGTCACAGGAATGGTTCAAAACATAGTCAGTAAAAAGAGTCAGTCCTCTTGTACTTAAGTCGGCATTGCGTCTTTTGTATTTAAATCCGGTGCAATTTCTGTGTTTCATCGACAATAAGAAGGTCAGAGGGAAACAGTAAACCTGAAGTGAAGCATTGGAATGTATAACTAATGTCACAGGAATGGTTCAAAACATAGTAAGTTGGAAGAGACAGTCTTCTTGTACTTAAGTCGGCATTGTGCCTTTTCTATCTAATTCCAGTGCAGTTTTTGTGTTTCGTCGTCAATGAGAAGGTCCAAGGGATACATAAACCTGAAGTGAAGCATCGGAATCTATAACTAGTGTCACCGGAATGGTTCAAAACATAGACAGAAGGATGAGTCAGTCTTCTTGTACGTAAGTCGGCATTGTGCCTTTTGTATTTAATTCCGATGCAATTTCTGTGTTTCATCGTCAATAAGAAGTTCAGAGGGATACAGTAAACCTGAAGTGAAGCATCAGAATCTATAACTAGTATCACGGAAATGGTTCAAACATAGAGATTAGGAAGAGTCAATCTTCTGATACTTAAGTCGGCACTGTGCCTTTTGTATTTAATTCCGATGCAACTTCTGTGTTTCATCGTCAATTAGAAGGTCCAAGGGATACAGTACACCTGAAGTGAAACATCGGAATCTATAACTAGTGTCACAAGAATGGTTCAAATCATAGACAGTAGGGAGAGTCAGTCTTCTTGTACTTAAGTCGCATTGTGCATTTTGTATTTAATTCCGATGCAACTTCTGTGTTTCATCGTCAATAAGAAGGTCAGAGGGATACAGTACACCTACAGTGAAGCATCGGAATCTATAACTAGTGTCACAGGGATGGTTAAAACATTGACAGTAAGAAGAGTCAGTCTTCTTGTACTTAAGTCGGCACTGTGCCTTTTGTATTTAATTCCGATGCAATTTCTGTGTTTCATCGTCAATAAGAAGTTCCAAGTGATACAGTAAACCCAAAGTGTAGCATCGGAATCTATAACTAGTGTCTCAGGAATAGTTCAAAACATAGTGAGTAAGAAGAGTCAGTCTGCTTGTACTTAAGTCAGCATTTTGCCTTTTCTATTTAATTCCGATGCAATTTCTGTGTTTCATCGCCAATAAGAAGGTCAGAGGGATACAGTAAACCTGAATTGAAGCATCGGAATGTATAACTAGTGTTACAGGAATGATTCAAACAATAGACAGTAGGAAGAGTCAGTGTTCTTGTACTTGAGTCGGCATTATGACTTTTCTATTTAATTCCGATGCAAATTCTGTGTTTCGTCGACAATAAGAAGGTCCAAGGGATACAGTCAACCTGAAGTGAAGAATCGGAATCTATTACTAGTGTCACAGGAATGGTTCAAAACATAGACAGTGGGAAGAGTCAGTCTCCTTGTACATAAGTCGGCATTGTGCATTTTCTATTTCATTACGATGCAATTTCTGTGTTTCATCGTCAACAAGAAGGTCCAAGGGATACAGTAAACCTGAAGTAAAGAATCGGAATCTATAACTAGAGTCACAGGGATGGTTCAAAGCATAGTCAGTAGGAAGAGTCAGTCTTGTTGTACTTAAGTCGGCATTGTGCGTTTTGTATTTAATTCCGATGCTATTTCTGTGTTTCATCGTCAATGAGAAGGTCAGAGGGATACAGTGAGACTGATGTGAAGCATCAGAATCTATAACTATTGTCACAGGAATGGTTCAAAACATAGACAGTAAGAAGATTCACTTTTACCTGTACTTAAGTCGGCATTGTGCCTTTTGTATTTAATCCCGATGCAATTTCTGTGTTTCATCGTCAATAAGAAGGTCCACTGATACAGTACACCTGAAGTGAAGCATCGGAATCTATAACTAGTGTCACAAGAATGGTTCAAATCATAGACAGTAAGAAGAGTCAGTCTTCTTGTACTTAAGTCGGCATAGTTCCTTTTCTATTTAATTCCGATGCAATTTCTGTGTTTCATCATCAAGAAGAAGGTCAGAGCGATACTGCAAACCTGAAGTGAAACATCGGAATGTATAACTAGTGTCACAGGAATGTTTCAAACATAGACAGTAGGAAGAGTCAGTCTTCTTGTACTTGTGTCGGCATTGTGCCATTTGTATTTAATTCCGATGCAATTTCTGAGTTTCATCGTCAATAAGAAGGTCAGAGGGATACAGTAAACCTGAAGTGAAGCATCGGAATCTATAACTAGCGTCACAGGAATGGTTCAAAACACAGACAGTAGGAAGAGTCAGTATTCTTGTTCTTAAGTCGGCATTGTGCCTTTTGTATTTAATTCCGATGCAATTTCTCTGTTTCATCGTCAATAAGAAAGTCAGAGGGATACAGTAAACCTGAAGGGAAGCATCGGAATCTAAAAGTGGTCTCACAGGAAAGGCTCAAAGCATAGAGAGTAAGAAGAGCCAGTCATCTATTATTTGAGTCGGCATTGTGCCTTTTGTATTTAATTCCGATGCAATTTCTAAGTTTCATCGTCAATTACAAGGTCAGACGGATACAGTAAACCTGAAGTGAAGCATCGGAATCTATAACTAGTGTCACAGGAATGGTTAAAAACATTGACAGTAAGAAGAGTCAGTCTTCTTGTACTTAAGTCGGCACTGTGCCTTTTGTATTTAATTCCGATGCAATTTCTGTGTTTCATCGCCAATAAGAAGTTCCAAGTGATACAGTAATCCCAAAGTGTAGCATCGGAATCTATAACTAGTGTCTCAGGAATAGTTCAAAACGTTGTGAGTAAGATGAGTCAGTCTGCTTGTACTTAAGTCAGCATTGTGCCTTTTCTATTTAATTCCGATGCAATTTCTGTGTTTTAACGTCAATAAGAAGGTCCAAGGGATGCAGTAAACATGAAGTGAAGCATCGGAATCTATAACTAGTGTCACAGGAATGGTTCAAATCATTGACAGTAAGAATAGTCAGTCTACTTGTACTTAAGTCGGCATTGTGCCTTTTGTATTTAATCCCGATGCAATTTCTGTGTTTCATTGTAAATAAGAAGGTCCAAGGGATACAGTAAACCTGAAGTGAATCATCGGAATCCATAACTGGTGTCACAGGAATGGTTCAAAACATAGTCAGTAAGAAGAGTCAGTCCTCTTGTACTTATGTCGACATTGTTCCTTTTGTATTTAATTCTGATGCAATTTCTGTGTTTCATCGTCAATAAGAAGGTCCAAGGGATACATTAAACCTGAGGTGAAGCATAGGAATCTATAACAAGAGTCATAGGAATGGTTCAAAGAATAGACAGTAGGAAGTGTCAGTCTTCTTCTACTTTATTCAGCATTGTGCCTTTTGTATTTAATTCCGATGCAATTTCTGTGTTTCATCGTCAATAAGAAGGTCCAAGTGATACAGTAAAACTAAAGTGAAGCATCGGAATCTATAACTAGTGTCACAGGAATGGTTCAAAACATAGACAGTAAGAAGAGTCAGTCTTCTTGTACTAAAGTCGGCATTTTGCCTTACCTAAGTAATTCCGATGCAATTTCTGTGTTTCG